>NW_026571095.1:3468081-3950374 GCF_026225935.1 Boleophthalmus pectinirostris
ATTTACACTTAGATTTAGAGACTTTGTGATTCACAAGGGAATTTACTGGCTCGCACATCACTTTATATTACAATAACAAAGAGTAACAAATATAAACATTGTAATAATAAATTTGTAATAAGAAGCAATAAAAATAGCCAAGAGATTGGTGTGAAATAAAGCATAATGATATAAATGGAGTAACAAATATTACAAAACAGGACATATAGTAAAATAAATCCAGCAGATCAACTTTATATACAAGAGGCTGGAGGAAAAGTTACAATGATTGAGACCGACAGATATGGCTCACGCTAAATATTGTATGTAATAGTAATGCATTTTAAAAAATAATGTTACTCAATAGAAGTACAAATAGTGCCCCAAGAAATTAAAGAAGAGTGAAAAAGTATTTTGGACAAGCACTACTTGAGTAAAAGTACAGGACAAATCTGAACAACAGGACATAATATTTAATTTATCATTTGAATTGAACTGAATTTGGAAACAAAACATAAGATGAAGAACATGATCTGATATTTTCAAAGGATAGACACAGAAATGAGAAAACCTAAAGCACATCTGAACGATGTGTATATGAACAGCTTTAGAATTTAAACCTGACAGATTCTCAGAAATAAAGTCAATGAGACAGCTATTACAAATAATAATAATTAAAAAACACTATATTATTCTAGAGTAAAAACATTCTGGCAGTTTTATTTTGAAATTCTCCAACACCACACTTTTTTCATTACAAAGAAGTGTTTCAGTTTACTTACTTGGTAAAAAAAAAATAAACTCATGTTTGAACAGAAGCAGCATTTTAGCAGTTATAAAATAGGGGAGGAAAGTAATACTTTTTCTAAAGTCTAACTGAACTTGTGTCAAAGATCTTGTAGCTGTGAACAAGCCAGACTGAAATTAATTCCTGTTATTAATTATATTTATAGAGTGGGACATTAAGTTTTAATTGTGGTAATTAGCAAGGCAAGTTTATGTACAGCATCATTCATACACACAGTAATTCAAAGTGCTTTACAGAATAAGAAATACATCAAAATCACAACATAAACAAATCAAAACATAAATAATCATCATAACATTAAAAAGACAGAAAAAAGCAATAAATGAGAGAGAAGAGTGCAGAATGAAAAATGAAAACCTTTCAGTCAGACGCAGTTAAACAGAAGTGTTCTGAGTCTGGATTTAAACAGAGTCAAAGTCGAGTCTGTCTCACATGTTCAGACTGTTCCAGGTTTTAGCTGCATGAATCTGAAACTCTGACTCCCCGTGTTTAGTCCTGACTCTGAGCACCAGCAATTAATTCATTAACTACAAAGAAAATAATGCATTAAAAATATGAACGCATTTGATCGCGGTTTGTCAACCAACGCGGAACGTTTCTCACTTCATCAATTCCTGGTACGACACTTATACTGACGCACACACTTCCGACAACAACAACAATGGCGCAGGAACATGAGCAGGAAAGTGTCTGGGTCTGGGTTTTGTTTTTTTTAATTCAATATGTTCAGGGACAGGGACATCGAAGACACACAAAAAACACAGAACTAACACAGAGGACACCTGGGCTGATATGCAGTCACTTACACAAGAGACAGAGAGAAAAAAAACAAGACAAGACACGAAACCAAGTCTACTTAACCAAATCAAAAGAATTAGAACAGTATCACATCTTATGTTACAAGTATTCCTATCGATATTGTATGTTTTAATAGCTTTTTTGTTTTTGACCTGTTTTACTGTTTGGGAATATGTTGTATTTGGTTTTATAAAGGTGCTCATTGTTTTTTTAAGCGCTGTGGATCTGCTGGACGGGACATTTCTATTCCAAAAACGACCCTGGAAGTATTGGCAAAGGACTAGTTTATTGCAAACTGTGCAGAGGAGAGTCTGATATCATAGAAGCACCTCAACCCTCCGACACCACTGAAATGAAACCTGTGACAGAAGAGAAGCTGCTCCGAGTCCAAACAAGACACAACCCAAACTCAAATGACAGGCCTCAGGAAGAAAAGCAGTAAATAGAGCAAATATTGTATACGATTAATTGATCTAACTCATTATAAAGCCTGTAATGAATGAGATTTAATTGTTTTAATCAAGTCCCACCCCTCATTATGTATGAACCTGGTATTTTCTTTGTTTAATCATTCACCTTGTACCGACCAGTAGAAGTTCAAACCAAAGAATCACAACAGAATAAATAACTGAACGGACTGACGAGGGAGAAATCTTGTTTAAAGTTTACAGTAATCCACTTTTAGATCACTAACTACACATGTTTGACTAGATACAACAAGGCCAAAAAGAGACATGCATGTGTGTCCACGTCAAAACAAATACAGCTGCTTCTGAGGAAAAAGATGAATAAAATATCAAAGGGACTAAAAAACATGACAGATTTCTGTTGTATGTTAATCTGAGGTGAGAGAAGTTTCATTTTGTCTTTTATGTGTTTTATGCCTCAGACTCTCCTTTGGTATTTAGTATTAGTGGTGATTGCCTGTGATGGCCTTTTTGATTACAAACAATAACTGAACTGAAACTGTGACCAAGACAATTTTAAATGTCACAAAATGAAATGTTGCTTGTGTGAAAATAAAGTACATAATGCTTCAGATAATAGTTTCACTGTTTAACAGCAGAAATGTAAGAGATTGACTGAATCTATATTATATGATATGATATTATATCAGATAATGGCTGCACTGAAATTTGAGGAGCCTTCTTTATTGCCAGATCCAAGTCACACAGCACACATTTATGTTCTTCTACCAGAACAGTAGAAGTTCAAGAACAAAGAATAATCACAACTTCTTTTAGTATAAATGAAGTGAAAAGAACAAGGAGGGAGAAAATGTGAGCTTTCTGTTACTTTTATTGATGTTCACAAACTAAATTACACCCTTCTCAAACATCACTTTACAGTGGTTTTCAAAAACTCATTTCTCATATTTACACACTGTCTGTGCAGTACATTCTCAAAACAAAACAGGTGGAAATGACATTGATTTAATTTTTATAACATCATCTAAGTTCAGCTGAGCTGTTGACATCATCAAGTCGTACCCCAGCGACCAGAGGCTGTGTGAAGGTGGTCCTGACTGTGTAGATGTGATCCCCTACACCCCTATACCTGTTATAGAAAGACAAAATACCAGCTCTGGGATTCACAAAGACACACAAATCATAAACTTCCTTTGGAATCTCAACTCCTTTTCCATTATGCCAAAACACACAGCGTTGTCCACGCTGGAAACACTCCAGCACCCAAGACTGGTTGTTCTTTCCAAAGGAACAATTGTATGAGGACCCATTTCTGCATATGTCTTTGTAAGCAACTCCAAAGGTAATGACGTTATCAAGACGAAGCGACACCACAAAGAAAGAGCAATCATCCAGAGTCTCTTTGCTCACAGCCTGAGGGACGTCTGTGAATCTTGCTGGGTGATGTCGGTGGTTCTGTTTGTATGCCATGCGTCTAACACAAAAGTTGTTATCTGACAGCAGCAAATAGTCATTGATGCTCCGTGGATCCCATGTTACTCTACATGCATATTTTGTTATCGCATTACAATCTGGCACAAAGTAGGTGTTTGGTTGAAGAGACTGTGGAATGGCAGTCACTGCAGTGTTCTGTTGTGATGGGACGCTCCCCTGAACTCCAGCAGGACGATTGTCTCTTTTAGGAGGATTCACTTTTTGGTTGTGAGCCACAGTAGGAGGTTTTAACTGACAGGACTCTGACAGTTTGTTTTTCAGGTCTGATAGAGCAGCTGATACCATGTCCTGAAAAGGTGGAGTGCTCCTGCTGGTGTAGGAGGACTTTAAACTTTTACTGACTTTAGAAATAGATGTAAACTTGCGTAAAAACTGGAGGTGGTCTTCAGTGTGTGAGAGTGAGTCCAGTTCAGAGTGGATCTTCTTCAGCTCGGTGATTTCCTGTTGCAGTTTGTCCTGAAGCTCTTTGACTTTGTGCTCCTCAGCTTCTTGTTGAGATCTGATCTGCTTCTTCATTTCACTTATTCTTTCTTCAAGGAGGCCGATCAACTCACTGAGGCCTTGGTCACTGGAATCCACAGCTGCGTTGGCAGAATTTAGGATAGTCTTCCCGTCACGTTCAAGACTGGCCACATTTTTCTCTGTGTTGACAATTCTTTGGATGATTTTCTCTCTGATGTTGTCCAGCTCTCTCTGCTTCCTCAGTCCTCTCTGCTGCAGCCGTCACTGTGTCGTGGCCTTTGTGTCCTTCCACAGAGCAGAGGTAACAGATGCACCGCTGGTCAGTGCGACAGAACATCTTCATCACCTCATCGTGTTGGGAGCACATGTTGTCTTGGAGATTCTCAGTGGGCTCCACCAGTTTGTGCTTCTTTAATGCTGCCACGTCATAATGAGGCTGAAGATGCTCTTTACAGTAAGAGACCAGACACTGAAGACAGGATTTTACAGCTTTCACTTTGCTCCCAGAACACAAATCACAGGACACATCTCCATGAGCAGCAGAGCAGTGTGACCACTGGAGCAAGCTGGAGGTCCACTCTTCTTAAGTCCCTCCATTAAAAGAGCCAACATGGTGTTTTTCACCAGGACAGGTCTCTGACTGAAGCTCTGTCTGCACTGAGGGCAGCTGTAGCTCTGTTTCCCCACCTCTTCATTCCAGTGAGTGTTAATACAGATCATGCAGTAGCTGTGACCACAGGGAATAGTGACTGGAATCTTCAGTAAATCCAGGCAGATGGAGCAGCTGAAGAGCTCTTGGTCTATTCCCAGTTCCTTTGCAGCCATTTTGCTGTGGATGAAAAGCAGAGTTCTTCCTTTCCCTGGTGTTGTGTTGCTACTGCGCTTTGCTCCTTTTTTTCTATCCGGTTCAGGCGTCACTTCCCCCGCTGCAGCAGCCAATCACAGACCAGTAACACCAGGAAGTGTTTGTAAAGAGCTCCGCCCCCATGTCTGAGGGGGAGGGTAGTTTACATTTGAATCTGGTTGCTCAGTAACAAAATTTAAAGGGACAGTGTTTCTATTACAATATAAACATCATGTTTTTACCAAGATTTGACTTTTTATCTTTCATGTATTTTTGGTTGCTACTTTAAATATTGAATATTTAAGCTTTGAAAAGCACAGAGACACATTTCTGAGCAGCTTTTTCCTTTGAGGCAATTCATGTAAGACAAGCATTAGACAGCGGTTAAAGTGTTTAATTTCCCTTAAAATACAGCAAAGACAATAATAAAAATAAAATGTATCAACCTGCTGTTTGAACTGATTCATGTTTGATAATGAACTTTTCCCACATCAGCTGATCAAATGTTTGCAACATGAAGTGTCTCCAAACAATGAAACAGCTTCTGTAAAGTTTCTGTAATGAAATGAGGATGAAAATATTGATGAGAACAGAGCAAATGTTTTCCTTCTGCACAAAGAAAATGGTAAAAAGGTTGCAGTTTTGATCACTGACCAGATCGACTCATTTATTGAACGTTAAAGGTTCTAAATGACACCAAACTGATCTGTGAGCTGTCAGTCATGTTACAGTGTTTTTACCTCCAAAACCTACTTGGAGTTGTGTTTTGTTTAACACACAAACCCTGTATATTGAGGCTGAGTTCATCCCTCAAACAGATAATACTCTGTTCCACCTTGTGATGTCATGTGGTAATGCAAGTAGTGCCCCACTGTGTTTTTAAACTCCACACACTTTCATTAGAATCATTTGGATGATTTGAACCCTGAATCTTTACTGAACTCTAACTCTACTGTACAAAAGATAAAAAGTAGTGGTTCACTTGAAAACTATCTCTTCATGACATCACAAGGTGAAACAGAGCATTTTGAACTTTGGAGATGCAAACAGACTAATAATGCAGGATTACACAAACATGTGAATGAAACAAAACACAAGTCCAGGAATGTTTTTGATGAGGTGACAACAGTGTTATGTACTACAGTCAAAGTACTTGGTTTTGGTGAAAGTCGATTCTAACGAGGGTCATCACGAGACCATTTCACACATTTCACAGAATCTTGTAAACAGCCCAAGTGCTCATTAACACATGACAAAACATGACTGGACTGGGGTCGTTGTCACATGATTAGAATAATAATTCCACTTAGGAGTAAAACCTGTTTGTGTACTTCTACTACAGATTAAAGGTATGTAGAGTAGATTTACACTTAGATTTAGACAGACTTTAGTGATCCACAAGGGAATTTACTGGCTCGCACATCACTTTATATTACAATAACAAAGAGTAACAAATATAAACATTGTAATAATAAATTTGTAATAAGCAGCAATAAAAATAGCAAGAGATTGGTGTGAAATAAAGCATAATGATATAAATGGATGTACAACTATATTACAAAACAGACATATAGTAAAATAAATCCAGCAGATCAACTTTATATACAAGAGGCTGTGAGGAAAACAGTACAATGATTTGATGACTGACAGATATTGGCTCACGCTAAATATTGTAATGTAATAGTAATGCATTTTTAAAAATAATGTTACTCAAGTAGAAGTACAAAGTAGTGCCCCAAGAAATTAAAGTAAGAGTGAAAAAGTATTTTGGACAAGCACTACTCGAGTAAGAGTACAGGACAAATCTGAACAATAGAACATAATATTTGATTTATTATTTGAATTGAACTGAATTTGGAAACAAAACATAAGATGAAGAACATGATCTGATATTTTCAAAGGATAGACACAGAAATGAGAAAACCTAAAGCACATCTGAACGAGTGGTGTATATGAAGAGCTTTATGAATTTAAACCTGACAGATTCTCAGAAATAAAGTCAATGAGACAGCTATTACAAATAATAATAATTAAAAAACACTATATTATTCTAGAGTAAAAACATTCTGGCAGTTATTATTTTGATTAATTCTCCAACACCAACACTTTTTCTCATTACAAATGAAGCTGTTTTCAGTTTACTTACTTGGTAAAATAAAATAAACTCATGTTTGAACAGTAAGGCAGCATTTGTAGCAGTTATAAAATAGGGGATGGAAAGTTAATACTTTTCTAAAGTCTAACTGAACATTTGCGTCAAAGATCTTGTAGCTGTGAACAAAGCCAGACTGAAATTAATTCCTGTTATTAATTATTATTTATAGGAGTGGGACATTAACGTGTTAATTGTGATTAATTAGGCAAGGCAAGTTTATTTGTACAGCATCATTCATACACACAGTAATTCAAAGTGCTTTGCAGAATAAGAAATACATCAAAATCACAATACAAACAAATCAAAACATAAATAATCATCATAAAATTAAAAAGAGAGAAAAAAAAGCAATAAATGAGAGAGAAGAGTGCAGAATGAAAAATGAAAACCTTTCAGTCAGACGCAGTTAAACAGAAGTGTTCAGAGTCTGGATTTAAACAGAGTCAAAGTCGAGTCTGTCTCACATGTTCAGACTGTTCCAGGTTTTAGCTGCATGAATCTGAAACTCTGACTCCCCGTGTTTAGTCCTGACTCTGAGCACCAGCATTTAATTCATTAACTACAAAGAAAATAATGCATTAAAAATATGAACGCATTTGATCGCGGTTTGTCAACCAACGCGGAACGTTTCTCACTTCACCAAATCCTGGTACGACACTTATACTGACGCACACACTTCCGACAACAACAACAATGGCGCAGGAACATGAGCAGGAAAGTGTCTGGGTCTGGGTTTTGTTTTTTTAATTCAATATGTTCAGGGACAGGGACATCGAAGACACACAAAAACACAGAACTAACACAGAGGACACCTGGGCTGATATGCAGTCACTTACACAAGAGACAGAGAGAAAAAAAAACAAGACAAGACCACGAAACCAAGTCTACTTAACCAAATCAAAAGAATTAGAACAGTATCACATCTTATGTTACAAGTATTTCCTATCGATATTGTATGTTTTAATAGCTTTTTTGTTTTTGACTTGTTTTACTGTTTGGGAATATTGTTGTATTTGGTTATTATAAAGGTGCTCATTTGTTTTTTTAAGCGCTGTGGATCTGCTGGACGGGACACTTCTATTCCAAAAACGACCCTGGAAGTATCGGCAAAGGACTAGTTTATTGCAAACTGTGCAGAGGAGAGTTTGATATCACAGAAGCACCTCAACCCTCCGACACCACTGAAATGAAACCTGTGACAGAAGAGAAGCTGCTCCGAGTCCAAACAAGACACAACCCAAACTCAAATGACAGGCCTCAGGAAGAAAAGCAGTAAATAGAGCAAATATTGTTATGCGATTAATTGATCTTAATTCATTATAAAGCCTGTAATGAATGAGATTAATTGTTTTAATCAAGTCCCAACCCTCATTATGTATGAACCTGGTATTTTCTTTGTTTAATCATTCACCTTGTACCGGACCAGTAGAAGTTCAAAACCAAAGAATCACAACAGAATAAACTGAACGGACTGACGAGGGAGGAAATCTTGTATTAAAGTTTACAGTAATCCACTTTTAGATCACTAACTACACATGTTTGACTAGATACAACAAGGCCAAAAAGAGACATGCATGTGTGTCCACGTCAAAACAAATACAGCTGCTTCTGAGGGAAAAGATTAATAAAATATCAAAGGGACTGTAAAACATGACAGATTTCTGCTGTATGTTAATCTGAGGTGAGAGAAGTTTCATTTTAGTCTTTTATGTGTTTTATGCCTCAGACTCTCCTTTTGGTATTTAGTATTTAGTGGTGATTCGGCCTGTGCTGTGCTTTTTGTGATTAAAAACAATAACTGAACTGAAACTGTGACCAAGACAATTTTAAATGTCACAAAATGAAATGTTGCTTGTGTGAAAATAAAGTACATAATGCTTCAGATAATAGTTTCACTGTTTAACAGCAGAAATGTAAGAGTTTGACTGAATCTATATTATATGATATGATATTATATCAGATAATGGCTGCACTGAAATTTGAGGAGCCTTCTTTATTGCCAGATCCAAGTCACACCTTCTACCAGAACAGTAGAAGTTCAAGAACAAAGAATAATCACAACTTCTTTTAGTATTAATGAAGTGAAAAGAACAAGGAGGGAGAAAATGTGAGCTTTCTGTTACTTTTATTGATGTTCACAAACTTTACACATTACATCCTTCTCAAACATTGCTTTACAATGATGTTTAAAAACTGACAGAAGTCACTTCTGTCGTTCAAAATAAGATATTTACACACTGTCTGCAGTACACTGTCAAAACAAAACAGGTGGAAATGACATCAATTTTCATTTTTATAACACCATCTAAGTTCAGCTGAGCTGTTGACATCATCAAGTCGTACCCCAGCGACAAGAGGCTGTGTGAAGGTGGTCCTGAGTGTGTAGATGTGATCTCCTGCACTACTGTCACAGAAAGACCTTCTATAGAAAGACAAAATACCAGCTCTGGGATCCACAAAGACACACAAATTAAAAACTCCCTTTTGAATCTCAACTCCTTTTCCATTGTGCCAAAACACACAGCGTTGTCCACGCTGGAAACACTCCAGTGCCCAAGACTGGTTGTTCTTTCCAAAGGAACAATTGTCTGAGTCTGAGTCTGACCCATTTCTGCGTATGTCTTTGTAAGCAACTCCAAATGTAATGACGTTATCACGACGAAGTGACACCTCCCAGAAAGAGCAATCATCCAGAGTCTCTTTGCTCACAGCCTGAGGGACGTCTGTGAATCTTGCTGGGTGATGTCGGTGGTTCTGTTTGTATGCCATGCGTCTAACACAAAAGTTGTTATCTGACAGCAGCAAATTGTCATTGAGACTCTGTGGATCCCATGGATATTTTGTCATGGCATAAAAATCTGGCACAAAGGAGGTGTTTGGTTGAAGAGGCTGTGGA
Organism: Boleophthalmus pectinirostris; assembly: GCF_026225935.1. Lineage (NCBI taxonomy): Eukaryota > Metazoa > Chordata > Actinopteri > Gobiiformes > Gobiidae > Boleophthalmus > Boleophthalmus pectinirostris. The sequence goes on from NW_026571095.1 coordinate 3,477,946, forward strand.
ATGGAAGTTGGTCTGTTCACTGCAGTGTTCTGTTGTGATGGGACGCTCCCCTGAACTGCAGCAGGACGATTGTCTCTTTTAGGAGGATTCACTTTTTGGTTGTGAGCCACAGTGGGAGGTTTTAACTGACAGGACTCTGACAGTTTGTTTTTCAGGTCTGATAGAGCAGCTGATACCATGTCCTGAAAAGGTGGAGTGCTCCTGCTGGTGTAGGAGGACTTTGAACTTTTACTGACTTTAGAAATAGATGTAAACTTGCGTAAAAACTGGAGGTGGTCTTCAGTGTGTGAGAGTGAGTCCAGTTCAGAGTGGATCTTCTTCAGCTCGGTGATTTCCTGTTGCAGTTTGTCCTGAAGCTCTTTGACTTTGTGCTCCTCAGCTTCTTGTTGAGATCTGATCTGCTTCTTCATTTCACTTATTCTTTTTTCAAGGAGGCCGATCAACTCACTGAGGCCTTGGTCACTGGAATCCACAGCTGCGTTGGCACAATTTTGGATAGTCTTCCCGTCACGTTCAAGACTGGTCACATTTTTCTCTGTGTTGACAATTCTATGGATGATTTTCTCTCTGATGTTGTCCAGCTCTCTCTGCTTCTCAGTCCTCTCTGCTGCAGCCATCACTGTGTCGTGACCTTTGTGTCCTTCCACAGAGCAGAGGTAACAGATGCACCGCTGGTCAGTGCGACAGAACATCTTCATCACCTCATCGTGTTGGGAGCACATGTTGTCTTGGAGATTCTCAGTGGGCTCCACCAGTTTGTGCTTCTTTAATGCTGCCACGTCATAATGAGGCTGAAGATGCTCTTTACAGTAAGAGACCAGACACTGAAGACAGGATTTCACAGCTTTCACTTTGCTCCCAGAACACAAATCACAGGACACATCTCCATGAGCAGCAGAGCAGTGTGACACTGGAGCAGCTGGAGGTCCACTCTTCTTAAGTCCCTCCATTAAAAGAGCCAACATGGTGTTTTTCACCAGGACAGGTCTCTGACTGAAGCTCTGTCTGCACTGAGGGCAGCTGTAGCTCTGTTTCCCCACCTCTTCATTCCAGTGAGTGTTAATACAGATCATGCAGTAGCTGTGACCACAGGGAATAGTGACTGGAATCTTCAGTAAATCCAGGCAGATGGAGCAGCTGAAGAGCTCTTGGTCTATTCCCAGGTCCTTTGCAGCCATTTTGCTGTGGATGGAAAGCAGAGTTCACCTCTTCTTCCCTGGTGTTGTGTTGTTGCTTGACTTTGCTCCTTTTTATCCGGTTCAGGCACCACTTCCCCCGCTGCAGCAGCCAATCACAGACCAGTAACACCAGAAAGTGTTTGTAAAGAGCTCCGCCCCATTACATTTGAATCTTGAACAATCAACAACAAGACTTAAGGGACAATGTCACTATTACAATATAAACATCATGTTTTTTACCAAGATTTGACTTTTTATCTTTCATGTATTTTTGGTTGCTACTTTAAATATTGAATATTTAAGCTTTGAAAAGCACAGAGACACATTTCTGAGCAGCTTTTTCCTCTGTGGTAATTCATGTAAGACAAGCATTAGACAGTGGTTTAATGTGATGATTGTCCATTCTAATGCTTCTTTGTTTTATCAATCCATCATTGTTACTATTTATCAAATATATATATCAAAGCCTTTGCATGAGTATTTCTGAGTATTGAGTATTATTCTCTTAGTAGTTTTGTTTTCTCTCACTCATGCTGCTCCTGAGTTCTTGTTAAAGTGTTTAATTTCCCTTAAAATACATTATATTTTTATTATTGTCTTAGTGTATCAACCTGCTGTTTGAACTGATTCATGTTTGATAATGAACTTTTCCCACATCAGCTGATCAAATGTTTGCAACATGAAGTGCCTCCAAACAATGAAACAGCTTCTGTAAAGTTTCTGTAATGAAATGAGGATGAAAATATTGATGAGAACAGAGCAAATGTTTTCCTTCTGCACAAAGAAAATGGTAAAAAGGTTGCAGTTTTGATCACTGACCAGATCGACTCATTTATTGAACGTTAAAGGTTCTAAATGACACCAAACTGATCTGTGAGCTGTCAGTCATGTTACAATGTTTTTACCTCCAAAACCTACTTGGAGTTGTGTTTTGTTTAACACACAAACCCTGTATATTGAGGCTGAGTTCATCCCTCAAACAGATAATACTCTGTGTGTACTCTGTGTGTTTTAAACTCCACACACTTTCGCTATTAACATTTGGATGATTTGAACCCTGAATCTTTACTGAACTCTAACTCTACTGTACAAAATATAAAAAGTAGTGGTTCACTTGAAAACTATCTCTTCATGACATCACAAGGTGAAACAGAGCATTTTGAACTTTGGAGATGTAAACAGACTAATAATGCAGGATTACACAAACATGTGAATGAAACAAAACACAAGTCCAGGAATGTTTTTGATGAGGTGACAACAGTGTTATGTACTACAGTCAAAGTACTTGGTTTTGGTGAAAGTCGATTCTAACGAGGGTCATCACGAGACCATTTCACACATTTCACAGAATCTTGTAAACAGCCCAAGTGCTCATTAACACATGACAAAACATGACAACACATGACAACAGGCCCATCGTCAGGATCCAGACTGGACTGGGGTCGTTAGTTACATGATTAGAATAACGATTCCCCTCAGGAGTAAAACCTGTTTGTGTACTTCTACTACAGCTTAGAGGTATGTAGAGTACACAATTTCAAATCATATCTTCACTGCAAAAAATAAAATCTAGTCAAGTTAAGATGATATGAATTAAGACATTTTTATCATGATTTGAGTCACTTGACAAGTGAAATGATCTGCCAGTAGAATATGACTTTTTGTATTTAAAATCTGAAAATGCACTTAAAATAAGAAAAACAACAACTTTTTGCACTTAGTATAAGAAATCAAATGTTCCTTGAATTAAGAAAAGCACCCATATTCCATTAGGAGATAATTTTATTTGTCAAGTTGAATCGACTCAAATAAAGTCAAATGTTCTTCATTGAAGTCATTTTAACTCACCTAGATATTGTTTTTTCCGGTGTGAAGAGCAGCGCAAGAAACAGCATAAAAGTATAAATATACTGCCAGAAAAAGTAAAAATTTTTTAAAAAGCTACTATTCAATATAACTAGTACTGCCCACCTCTGCTAGAGATTTACAAAGCTGAAGTTCTCCTAAAATGTGTGTGGTGATAGATTTAAACATTACAACACTGATCACAAAAAAAATAAAAAAATTTAAATCAATTGCTAATTGGTTTAATATTTTCATTCTGAAAAGGCACTCAAATACTGATATTGAAAATTTAAAGAATAATATGAAAAGCACAGCTAGATTATACATATTATATAGTGTCTTGAATATACATATGTATTTCTGTCCATATACGTCCAGGGCAGGCAGAGTAACATTATAGCTTCATATTCAACAGTTTTATTTTAATGTCCTTTAGTAGAAGTTACATTCTGAGATGCATTTTCTTTACTTTTGTTTCTTCTGTTTACTATTGAACATGATACCATCATGCAAGCTGAAAAATCCAATCACAACCCACCCCTTGCGCTCATGTGGACTGAGCTGCAGCAGATGTTTCCTTCACCTTCTCTTCTCTCTGATTGGCTATTGCTCTGATGGCGGGTGCAGCCAGTGGATAAATACAGACAAGTACCAACACAAATCTCATCAGAACCAGCAACAGTCACAGAGACAATGACAGAGAGAGCACTACAACTCAACCATGAGACCTTCAACTGCTCCGTCTGCCTGGATTTACTCAAGGTTCCAGTCACTATTCCCTGTGGACACAACTACTGCATGAGCTGCATTAACACTCACTGGAATGGAGAGATGAGCAGGGAAAGCTACAGCTGCCCTCAGTGCAGACACAACTTCAGCTGGAGGCCTGTCCTGGTGAAAAACACCCTGCTGGCTGCCTTGGTGGAAGAGCTCAGTAGATGTTCACTTCCAGCTGCTCCAGTGTCACACTGCTCTGCTGCTCATGGAGATGTGTGCTGTGATTTGTGTTCTGGGAGCAAAGTGAAAGCTGTGAAATCCTGTCTTCAGTGTCTGGTCTCTTACTGTAAAGAGCATCTTCAGCCTCATTATGACGTGGCAGCATTAAAGAAGCACAAACTGGTGGAGCCTACTGAGAATCTCCAAGACAACATGTGCTCCCAACACGATGAGGTGATGAAGATGTTCTGTCGCACTGACCAGCGGTGCATCTGTTACCTCTGCTCTGTGGAAGGACACAAAGGCCACGACACAGTATTGGCTATAACTAAAAGACAGGAAATGCAAGGAGATTTGGAGGATAGTATCCAGAAGACCCGGCAAAGAATCCAGGAAAAACAGATGCAAGTGGATTTACTACAAAGTCAGGCAGATGATGCTGTCCGATGTGGCAATACAGCTGTGGAGGAGACGGACAGGGTTTTTACACAGATCGCTCGTTTGGTAGAGAGAACCAAGACAGAAGTAAAGAGACACATTAGATCCCAACAACAAACTGAGGAGCAAAGAGTCAAAGAGCTCCAGGAGAAACTGCAGCAGGAGATGACCGAGCTGAAGAGAAAGTACAACAAGCTGGAGAGGCTCTCACACACCGAGGACTATAGTGGCTTTATTCTCACTTTTACATCTTTGTCAAAAGTCAGTGACATGTCTGACCTTTCTCCCACAGAGACAAGACCACTATTGTTCTTAGATGTTGTTACAAATGCAGTAGCAGAACTTGGAGAGAAATTGCTGGACCCTTCTGCTCTGAATCGAATTGTTGCTGAAGAGGACACAGGCGCTGGCCTTCCAGAAGACGATGCTCACGCATCTTTGGACTCTTTGGAGTGGCTGCCTCTCCCGCACATGAACTTCCATGGGCAAACAGTGCATTTCCAACAAGATCTGGACACACTGGCTCCAGAAATCGTGTCCAGCTTTCAAACTGAGGTGACTTCAAGAGCTGAATTGTTGTCATATGCTTATAGTATAACACTGGACCCAAACACAGTCCACCCTCTGCTGTCTCTGAGTGCGGAGGACAACATTGTGAGATACATGAACTCTGAGCAGGAGCACCCTGAGAACCCAGACAGATTCACTGACTTTGCTCAGGTTCTAAGCAAAGAGATTCTGACTGGTCGCTGTTACGTGGAAGTGAAGGGGAGATGTGAGGACTACTTTTCTGTGGTTGTGGCTTACAAGGACATTAGGAGAGAAGGAGCATTTGATGATTGCAGCTTTGGCAGCAACACCATGTCCTGGGCTTTAGATTGCTACAGTGATGGATATGTGTTTTGGCATAACAAAGTCAGCAATACTTTCACAGCCTCACCTTCAAACAAAGTTGGAATATTTGTGGATTCCGATGCTGGAATTGTGTCCTTTTACAGTGTCACTCAGGAGGTGTCTCTGATCCACACCGTTCACATCACCTTCACTCAGCCTCTGCTCGCCGGGATTTGGCTCAAGGATGTCGCAGACTGTGCTGAGATCTGCAACATTTCCCATCATTAGAAAACAAAAATATGGGTGACTTTCAGATTCTAGAACGTGAGGATGTCATGCTCCCAGATAAGGGCAGGAGCAAGATTTTTCTGATGATCATATTGTACTTTTCCATGAAAAAGGTAAAATCACACATTTTGGATCTGATAATTTCTGAGAGACTACATCCACAAAAAATCTGAATTGAAGTATTAAATATGATCGACCTATAGAATGTTGTGATGTCACCTCAAACCCAGCAATTGATTATAGATTTTTATTTTCTTTTTTTAATTGAACTGATCTTCTTTTTCTAAATAAAGTTTTGTTTTTTTTGGAATGAAATGTTTTTGTATTTGTCTGATTTGTTAATCTCTTTAACCAGAAGTAATATATAATAATAATAATTATTATATACATTTTCATTACATTAGAATGAAGAAACACAACTACACATGATTGAGATTCACATTATTTTTTGTAACATTGCTTGCATGAGCATAAGTTATTAGCGTCCCCTTCACACATTTGTTCAGTTTTATTTGAGCGCCATCTACTGTCCACCTCTACATCCAACACTGTCAGGTCCATGTTTGCATTTAGAAAAGTCACTGTAATGAACAAAAACTTAAAACTTTTATTTAATTTGATTTATTGCAGATATGATTGATGTTACACTGGTTTCTTGATAGTACGATAAAAAGAGGCTAATGTCAGAAAATTCTTCATTTGTAGCTCTGAACAGGACATCAGACAGCGGCCTACAAGCCATATTAATAATATCATCCGTTTTCTAAAAAGACATCCAAGGCTTTTGGAGCGAAGTAATACAAGCATAATGAAAGAAGGCATAAGAAGATGTAGATTGTAACCATGAGTATTTTTGCGCTGTTTAGAAATTTGCTCAGAGTACATTATATAAAAAATATTAAATTAAAGGGAAGGTGCAGTTACTGGTTTAAAAGTAACTATCACTATCACTTGAGTTGCCAGTTTCTGGACTAGGTTTAGTTGTGAAAACTGGCAGCCCAAATGAGAAACTTGTGAAGCTTTTTCTGTTTTCTGATTGAGTAATTGTCTTGAGAACCAGAGTACAAAAAGTGCAAGGAAAACAACTTGGCGTCATGTACAATATGTTGTACTCAATAATAAATAAGCATTACAACTGTTATCTGTAAATGCACTATTGGGTTTTAACAGCAGGTTTACCTTGTATCTGGTGACAGTTTGTACAGATACAGTAGTAAATTCTAAATACCCCGCCTAGTGTCAGTGGCATTTGTAATTTGCCTGAGTTTGATACTTTATAGATCCATTTTCAATACTGGAAATACTGTTGTATCATTAAGTCAATGAAATTAAGGCAAAATACAATGTGTAAGTTGTTTCTGTTCCTTTGGTTGTGATTCTGTGTAACTGTTCTGGTGGAGGGACCAACAAATACTTTTGTCCATGGAGATGTTATTGCTTTGTCTGGATGTTTCACAGTATGGCATCAACTGTTCTATCTTCATGGAGACGAAACTAGACCAAGTTACAGGTCAGAGGTGACCCCGCTCACAGTCATGTCATGGTATTTATTGCGATATTTTGGAGAGGCTGATATAATTGTAGATACGACATGTTTCTGCTTTTAAAATACCTTGACAAGATTTTGGTGTGAATTATTTTCATCACAATCCCAAGAATTCAAGTAAAAACATATTTCTTCATGTTGTCTGCACTGAAATAAATAATGGGATATGTATTTCCCAATGTTTATAAGCTGTTGCTACGATAAAACCATGCATTTAAACACCCAGGAACTTGTAATTAAATAAAAAAAATATATATATTGTGACAGCCCATGATATTATTGAGAGACTTTTGACGATACGATATCTCAATATTCAGTGTTGGGGAGTAACAGATTACATGTACCGGAGTTACGTAATCAGAGTACAACTTATGAGTAACTGTATTCAGCTACAGTTACTGTTTCCATGAGTAGTAATTGGATTACAGTTACTTTATTGAAATACATGGATTACACGACGGTATTTTCCTGTTAACATTTTGGGCTATATCCCCCCCCCTTTTTTTTTTTTTTTTTTTTTGGTAATTCCACTCATTGCCGGAAACTAAACCAGGTCTAAACTAGATCTAAACTAGATCTAAACCAGGACTAAACCAGGTCTAAACTAGATCTAAACCAGGTCTAAAACCAGGACTAAAACCAGGTCTAAACTAGATCTAAACCAGGACTAAACCAGGTCTAAACCATGACTAAAACAGTTCTAAAAACAGGACTAAACCAGGTCTAAACCACGACTAAAACAGTTCTAAAAACAGGACTAAACCAGGACTAAACCAGGTCTAAACCACGACTAAAACAGTTCTAAAAACAGGACTAAACCAGGACTAAACCATGCTGGGCGGACATGTCTCCTCATCTTCTATCAATAATATCTTTAATACAGTTAAGTAAAGACTGGGTTTTTTATTTTCTTTTAGCAGACTAAACATCTTACGTTACAATATCCTAGTCTTTCAAGTCAATAATCAAGTAATCCAAAGTATTCAGATTACGTTACTCACTTTAAGTAATTTAATGGATTACGTTACAAACTACATTTTGAGGTATGGAATCTGTAATCTGTACGGGAATACATTTTAAAAGTAATCTTCCCAACACTGACAATATTTCAGATATTGTTACATCCTTAGTAGAGCTCTTTTATGTCATACTGTGGAACATTCCAGGTGGAGCAGTCACATCTCCCTAGAAACCAAAAACTTACACAGTGCACCTTTAAAGTCAGTTCATCATGACAATTTAGTGCATTTCTTTCTTCAGCTCACAGAACTCAGCATAGGCCCCTTGGTAACCCCCAAACCACAGCCCGGCGTACAGGGGCCGCGTGAACACCGTCTGCACCCTGTGAAGCAACGTCACCGTGTCCGAAACGCTGTAAAACGCCAGCAGCCCCTCTCTGTGATCCACGTACACGCCAATCCGAGACGTCCAGGGCCCCGAAATGGGAGTTTTAACCGCCTTGTGTATGAACTTGTAACTACTGCTGGTGTTACACTCAAGAGCCCAGGATTTATCATTGAACCCAAACGCCACATCTATCATGCTGCCCGCTCTGGCGATGTCCCTGTACGCCACCGCCACCGTGACGCGCTTCTTTCTCCACTCCACCTCAAAATAACAACGTCCACTTTCACTCAGACTTTCTTTGCTCAGAATCTGGCGCCAGCGTAAAAACCTCTCCGGGTGTTCTGGGTATGTAGTTTCTTCTCTGAGCAGCGTGGCCCTTCTGTCATCTTCGGATAAGGCCAGTTGCGCGTTCATGGTATTCGGATCCAGCGTAATTTGGCACGCGTAACGGAGGAGCGCCCCTCTGCTCGCTGGCTCGCTTTGAGATGGGGCTGCTGGCGTTTCTGTGGTTACATTTTCGTACAAAATCTCCTTTATTTTGTCTTTAGTTTTTGAGATATTCGCTGCCACGTTTTCAAAGCAGGATCTCGGTTGAGTTTTAATCCTTGGTAACTCCGGTGTTACGTTGAGTTCAGCTACAGATGAGAAATCCTCCAAAAACTGTCCATCATTTTGGTAAACAAACAGCTTCCCTATTTCAGCCTCTTTCCACTTTAACTCTGTAATTTCTTGTTCGAGATTATCCTGAAGTCTTTGCACTCTTACCACTTCTTTTTCCAAGTTGGATCTGATTTCTTGCTTCACCTCGAAGTGTCTTTTCTGGATGAGATTTTGTAATTCAGCAAAAATGTTGTCACAATCTTTAGCAGCTTTCTCCGCTGAATTGAAGGTTTTGTCCAGTTCAATCTGAAGCACTTGGAGATCTCTTTCTTTATTTGAAATCTGCTGGTGGATTTTCTGTTGTTTTGTCTCTAGTTCTTTTTGCTTTTCAGTCCTCGCAGCTGCAGCTGGCACCACCGTGTGATTTCTGTGCTCATATTTAGCGCATATTATGCAAATGCAGCACTGGTCGACTTGGCAGAACATGTCCATCGCTTCGTTATGTTTTGCGCAGATCACTTCTTGGTCTCCTTCTATCTCCAAATCTTCTACCAAATTCGCCAACATTGTATTTATAGCCAGGGCAGGCCGTGGTCGAAAAGTCTGGCAGCATTGCGGACAGCTGTAGACTCTGCGCTGGTCCTCCTCGTCCCAAAACTTTTTAATACAACCCATGCAGTAGTTGTGCTTACACGGCGTTGTTACGGGGTTGTTGAGTAACTCCAGGCAAATAGAGCAGTAGAAACGCTCCCTGTTTTTCTGAAGTCCGCTATGAGCCATGTTTTCGTCCTTTAGAAGATTTTACTTCTTCGTCTGGGTGGAAAGATGACGCTGTCTCCGCCGAACTTTTTCAACAACTCAGTTCGTTCCTGTTATTGCTGATCCACAAGTCAGGTGGAGCGGATTGTGTTCACGCTGACAGGCGGAGTGTAAGGATCCAGATGAATTATAGATTTGCAGACCGGGGTAAACAGGAAGTTGGGAGCGGCAGGAAAACGGGATTATATTTTAAAGGGAAATTGATGCTAGTTTAAGCATGGATTTATTTTGTATTTACCATTAAATTCGGGTTAAACTTCTAAAAAGGAAATAAAAAATATCGTTCATTGAAAGTTTAGAGCCTTTTTTTCTGTTTGTTTGCTTTCACAGGAGATACTGTGATAGGGCTGCCTGAAACTGTTTGCAGTTTTGTTATTTAAATGAGTAAATGAACAGAACCATTTACACTTTGGGAAATGCAAACGTCTCTGAATGACCCTCTGATTAGGTGAGTCTAGACTAGATAAAATTCACTCATTTGCCTGCGTGTGCTAATGGGACTTCCATCATTAAAATGCAAAGCATTTGGTAAGGTACAAAGAGCTGTGTGTTCATTTGTTGCTTATTCAAAATCGAGATGTTTTCATCTGGTTTAGAATGGCTTAGCCTTCTAAAGAAAATATGCACATATTTGTAGAGGTGTGTCTAAAATACCAGCATCTGAATGTCTGTCTACCTAATTTGAAATTTTAATTTAAAAAGTTGTATTTGGCCTACTTTTTTTTTTATTTATTCATTTATTTTTTTATCAGTGCAACCCCTAAATCATAGCTTTTTAGTCACTGCAAGGTTTTCACTCCGCACTCTTCTCTAATTTAATGTCTCGCTCTCTTTTTAATTCTATGATGATTATTTCTGTTTTGATTTGTTTTTATTGTGATTTTAATGTATTTCTTATTCCGTAAAGCACATTGAATTACTTTGTGTACGAATTGTGCTGTACAAATTAACTTGCCTTGACTGAATACGTAGGGTGCCTATTTTATACCTAGCAGCTTGGTGTAGTTTACCCGACAATACCATCCTAATCACCTCATAGCGACATGTCCTGTATATATTAATATACAAGAAGTAGAGGGAAGGCAGTGTCAGACAATGGTGCAGCAGCCAGTATTATATTGTATGTGTGTAATTTACTTTTCATTTGGACCACAAGGTGGCGATGTCCAGCAGAGATTAAACCTAGGAGCAGAGTTTCATCACATATAGTCCAGTCACCAGCAGAGGGAGGAGAAGAGGGGTATGAGTCCTTATGTACTCCTAGAGACGTGTCTGAACAGGAGAGGTATGTGTTGTGTGCAGCAGACACTCCCAGAGCTCACAACTCTGTTTCTATAGAAAGAATTGTATCGCCTCGGGACACGCTTTTTACTCACCACAACATTCAACAAGTGTGCCAGTCTCTAATATTCCCTGAACTCTGCAAAGAATAACAAAAGACAAGGCATGTCTCGTCCTATTCCAAAGAACTTTGTGCTCTTCATCACTGCTCCTACTCCAGATAATGACACACACGACACACATTTTCATACAGTGTCTTTGTGGGACAAAGATAAACTTCCTTTAAGAGAATACATATTAACCTCCCAAGTCATCTAACAACACTTTTTTATTATTATTTTACAAATCCATGAAAGATATTTAAATGAATATACAGTTGACATGACAGCTGACAGCAAAAGGCCCATAGATGATGAATGACTTTAGTTCAGTTCAGACTTTAGTGGCACTGTTAACTTTTAGACATTGTTTTTTGCTAAATTGTGTTTTAATGTTCTAATGTAAACAACCTTCAGGATTTTCAAGTGTCCACTCCGAGTTACAAATACACATTTATACACTCAACAAATGCATTTTTCCTACAACCAAAAATACCAAAATAGATAAAAGTCCCTGCAAAAACACAATATTCAAAACATTTCAGACTGACTACACTGGAAAAATCAGGTGCACTGGTGAAGGGTCTGCCTCGCTTGTCTCCATGAAAACGTCATTGTTTTGTCTGGAATGTCCTGGAATGGCATTAAACGTATCCCTCTTGTGTTTACTCAATAACATGGATTTTTTTATTGACCTAAAAGTTGCATTCTGACTGTGCATGGGCTTGTCTCTCCACAGATCTGACATGTAACTTGGCCCTGTGGTGTCATCTGCTATCTTGGTAGAGATAAATAAGTGTCATTGTTGTTTTATTTATTTGACAGTGACGGGCATCTGTAATAAGAGTGTAAATATGACTCACTATAGGAAGGTGACAGAAAACTACACAAAACACAGAGGAGTTACACAGAATCAAAACCAGAGCCAAAGTAATGCCATTCTCAGGAACATTCCAGGCAATAGAAGCAGGTGATGGACCCTCCAGCAGAAAAGATACACAGCGCTACCTTTAAAACCTTGACGTTGCAAATCAGTCCCTTTGTTGACACAGACCCTCTTAGACATAGTCCCGGCCTCCCTGCCCCGAGGAGGTGGGGGGGTAGCGGGGCGTCTTACCGGAGCTGCCCTGTCCGGAGCAGTTACAGCAAAGGAAAGCCCCTCCGATGAGACTGAGGCAGGCCGCGCCCCAGCCCAGGTACAGCGCACTCCCAAACTCATACCTGCACGAGACAGGACAACAAGTTTCACTCTGTCATTCGCAGAAACAGTTTACGTCAGATTTCCAAACAGTGATACTTGGAATTAGAGAGGACATTTAGAAAACAGCTTTGTGAGCTTTTAGACATTACCTCCTCAAAAACAGACCTAGAGTTGTGTTTTGTTTCATTCACATATGTTTCAGTAATGCTTTATTATTAGTCTGGCTACATCTCCAAACCTCAACACGCTCTGTTCCACCTTGTGATGTCATGCAGTGGTAGTTTTCAAGGGAACAGCTCCTTTTACCTTTAGTTCAGTAGAGATTGGCAATTCCAGGTCTTAAATTATCCTATGATTCTAGTGAAGGTGTATGGAGTTTAAAAACACAGTGGAGCACTTCCTGTATTACCACATGACATCACAAGGTGGAACAGAGTGTTTTCTGTTTGAGAGAAGAACTCAGCGTAAATGATGAGGAATGATGAGGAGACCACGTGATAACATGGGTCAGAAAATAGTGTAATATGGGGTCTTTAAAGTTGCACTATGTAACTTTGTCTCCATGAAGATGTTAATGCTTTGCCTGGATTGTTCCACAGACTGACATGACACTTATCTATTTCCAGGAAGACAAACAGCCCACAGCAAGACTGCATGTTTTGTTTTGTTTTGCAGTAAAAACACTTGAATACAAATGAATACATAAATACATTGACAAGTTTAATGAAATACTGTGGGACATTACAGGCAAAGCATTAACATCTCCATGGAGACAACTGGCACTCCCTACAAGAGAAAAGCTCCACAGTAGGGCTGGGTATCATTAAGGAGTTGCCAATACGATACATACCTCGATACACAGGCCACGATACGATATATATGTCGATACAGTGCACTTTTGATTTGATATGATATATTTCAAATCGATTCGATATGGTTCAATAAAAAATAACAGTGGCTGTGACACTAAAAGGCTTTGTTAAATTACTTCTTGTGCAAAGTTCATATGAAACACAAACATTTTAATCCTCAAAACAGTAAAAATGTCAAATGTGTCGCATAAATGAGCTTCCTTTCACTCCACAAGCAACAAAACTGTAGCTGTAACAAAATAATTTAGTAAAACACACCTAAAAATACTGTTAGTGAAATATCAATACAGTAGCCCACGATATCAATACTGTATCATCACATTAAATGTAAATACGATATATCGATATTCTGATATTTTTGCACACCCCTACTCCACAGTGTATCTTAAACTGAAAACCTTTGAAATGCTGTGAGATGAGAGCAGAGTGGAGCTGCATGATCATTATGAAATTCCTTGAAATCTTTAAAGGTAGAGAACGTACTTGGCGTTGGTGGGAGTGAAGGGGTTGTAAAAGTCCTGTGCCACCCTGTGCCCGTACCACGAAGTTCCAACCAGAGCCATGAGCCCTAGAGAGAGAAGAGCAAAGGAAATGTAGTGCATGAGATCAGGGTCATTTATTGTCTTTATTGTTTATTTGAATAGGGACAGATAATAAAGATACAAACAGATTAACAATTCAGTAAAATGAAGCAGGTATCCCAGTCTTAGAGCTTTCACTACAAAAAGCAATATCTAGGTCACTTAAATTGATTTAAATAAAGAACATCAGATTTAGTTTCTTATTTAAAGGGCAAAAAGTAGTTTTTTCTTATCTTACACTGTAGCAAGACGTATTTTCATATTTGAAATACAAAAAGTCTCAATCCATTGGCAGATCATTTTACTCGTCAAGTGAAATTTACTCAAATCATGATCAAACTTTCTTAATTCAAGTCATCTGAACTTGGCGAGATTTGAGTTTTTATAGTTTTTGTTCACTAGAAAGCAGTGGGATAATGCAGGGCTGTAAACTCACAACAAGACAGGTCATGTTTAAAGTGTGACTCGTGTGACACCGAGCTGCAGCGCCGTGATGAGAATTAACAGGAGCTAAAATGAAGAATATGGGATTTATTTCTAATACAAGTAACAAGAAATGTATTCATTTATTTATTTATTTTTGACAAAATTTAACATGAAGTAACAAAAACCGTGAGGGTTCAAAATAAAATTAAAAAAAGAAAAAACTCAAACCATTAGATGAGTAAGAACAAATATCTTGCCACTGCTCCATTAAAGGTGCACTGTGTACTTTTCTCATGGAGGGCATGATACCTGCTTGTGTCCATGGAGATATTACCGTCTTGATTATTCGACAGTTTGCAAAGAACTCCTGTTATTTAAGGTATTTTTGAGCTATAAAACATGTCATTGAACAAATGCAAGGCAGATATGTTTAATGCCCTACACAGGAACATTCTATGCAAAGACATAACATCTCCATGCACACAAGCTACAAACCCTCCACCTTAGAAGTTACACAGTGCACCTTTAATAATGTCCTTTTTTGAGGAAAAAAAAAAAAGCCTGCAGTCGCTCTAGAAAAATGCTGAAAAGTGCTTTTTTAATAATCTCCAACTGTGCAAACTGTGCATATGATTGAAAGGTTTTTATTTTGCACTTTTAAAGTTAAATATATTATGATTATTTACGTTTTCATTTGTCTGTATTGTGATTATTGTGATCTTTTTGAATCTGTAAAGCACTTTACAATTACTTTTTAATTACAATTACTTTATGTACAAATTGTGCTATACAAATAAACTTCAATACAAGGTTGAAAAAGCTCAGGCACTCAAAAAGTACAAAATAATGAAATTCACTTTTAACTTTGTATTTGAGACTGGTCCCTATACTGAAAAGCACCAAAAGGACAGTTTTGCACAATCTCTGTACGTCCAAGTAGCACTCATGTCCCTAAAGCTTTGCGACCTTGCCTTTTCTTTTATGAATAGATTAGACATTTGGAGCTTGTCTCACATCATGAGTGAACTGTGTACTTCTGACCTGCAATGATGAAGACCACTCCTCCGCCCAGAGCCACCTTGTCCTTCTGCTGTGGAGAATCTGCCATACAAGTGGTGCACCTCATGCCCACCACGGCCACCATCATGGCAATGAAGGAGAAGAGCACAGAGGCCAGCATGAGCCCGCGGGTGCCCTGCACGATCCCTGCACAACACAGCAGCATGTATGTATGTTTTTATGTTTGTATGTTTGTTTGTTTCACAATGGAGTCTGATGGCTTCATGGTCCAGAAACAGATTGACTGAAGAGAAGTGCTGTGATGTGGTCCAGTGTAACCAGAGTACTAAAGTCTGTCAGTCAGTCTCATGTTTTTTCACACATTCTGTAGATCAGGAGCTCCCAGTAGCTCTTCACCCCCTTCTGTGAAGCTCACCAAGGGATTTCTGAATTATATGTATTGTACAGAATAACAACAAGTTGATGATTTAAATGCCCATTACTACTGTAAAAATATTATTTAGATTCTTGACTTTGTGCACTAATAAATCTTTAATGGTTTATGTTTTATATAACCATTCCCATGTACAACCGGTTGTGGCACATAAAGGTTTAAATCAAAAAACAAAGATCATTTCGACTGTTCACTCACTGAGGAACACAGAGTCGAAACTGTGAGGCATGAAAACAAACTCGACTTTGGTCTGAAAAAAGTATGAGTCAGAAACAAACAGTTACTGCACTGATGGACATTGATAAATGTTTGAATTGCACTTGTCTACCTCCTCATCTCTTCTTGGATGTTTGTCTCGAGAGCAGTGTTGGTATTTGACTGACAAGTCTCTACAGGCCCTTCCCGCCCAGGCTCTGTGAGGAAGGTCTGAATGACCACTGAGCAAATCCTCCAGGTCACCCATCATATAGTCAGTGATATGTCAGTGATAACTCAAATAAGAATGATTTTGTATTGAAAAGTTCCTATTTGTCTTATGTGTCTTTTCAGAACTGTTTCTGAAACAGTCTCGTTTGTAGCACGGAAATTGATCACCTACATTTACACTGTACAAGCACAATTGTTCTAAATACAGAAGTTCCTTACTGGATTAATAAATACAAATTTGTGTGCATAATGATACAATTTGAGATGAAGAAAAAATTTATATGTAAAGTATTTTAGCTTCAATAAACTTTTTTTTCCCCCCAAGAAATTAGACTTCTATTGCAGTTTATGCACTTAACACCCTTCTGCTTTAGGATGATCGTTTGTTCAGATATTGTGGAATCGTTTACATCAGTACCTAAACTATTCTTGCATTATTTTTTGTGATAAATGTGTTCACCTCAAGCTTTCATTTAACTAAGTATTCCCTTTTAGATTCACAACCACTGAGTAAGTCGTTATAGAAAATAAAATAAAACAGATTTTGGAGCACATCTTACCTGGCAGCTGCAGCAGTGAATCATAGACTTTACACTGGATCTGCCCGGTGCTCTGGGAGGCACACGTCTTCCACAGTCCCTCGTAAAGAGCTTGAGCTGTTATAATGTTGTCCCCCGCATACGAAGAGGCTTTCCACTCCACCATCACTGTGGATGCTATGGTCCCGATGAACCCCAGGAAGGCCAGGGTGAAGCCCAGCAGCTGCAAGCCGGCGTTGGCCATGGCACAGGGAGAGTTCGGGGGAGAGGAGCTTCCAGGAGGGAGTAGGACGTGGAAATGGGGCAGTGGAGGAGCTCAGTGAAGGCAGCTGTTACCTGCTCATGACCTGCAGCAAAGGATGGTCCTGCATTCCAGCAGAGGAGAAGAAGAAGCAGCAGCAGTGGGACATCTAGTGGAGACCAGGTAAAGGTGCATACCACAAGAGAACAGTTGATCAAAATCAGAGGTGGGACCAAGTCGTTGTTTGGCAAGTCTCACGTAAGTCTCAAGTCTTTGACCTCAAGTCCAAGTGAAGTCCCAAGTCACCAGCCCATAAGTCCAAGGCAAGTCCGAGTCATCTGCTTTGAGCTTCAAGTCTTTAAACCAAAGTACAATTTTTTTGTAATTTATATGACTTTTAAAGTAAATTGTACTTAAAAAGTCGTGGTATATTTATATAAGAGTTGTACAAATTAAAAATTTTCCTTTTTAAACGTCTTGACAAGATCTTAATGTGAATCATTATTGTAAGAATAGAAAGAATTCACATTTAAAAGTGCTTAATAACAGTTATTTTGTCGTGTTCCTTAAAATGAAGGGGCATGTTCTCTGCAGTTCCCTCTGTTTTACTGTATTGTACTGTATATTTCTATAGTACATTTGAGGATCTCAATACTTCAGTTCCATCCAAAGTAACAAATGGAGAAGTGGGAGGGACATGTTACAGTTTGTTCCTTTAAAATTAAGCACCACATGTATCAATTGTAAAGAGAAAAGTATTTTCTTTTATACATATTTTTTAGGAGAAGTATCAAGTCTTCTCAAGTCACAATGCTCAAGTCTCAGTCAAGTCCCAAGTCTTAGTCCATTTTATCAAGTCAAGTCTCAAGTCCTAAGAACAGTGACTCAAGTCTGACTCAAATCCAAGTCACAATTTGCAAGTCCCCACTTCTGCTAAAAATGAATGATTATTATTGATTCTCTCATGGACAATGATCAGATGTTCTGTATAATCCATCAGAAATGTGCTGAGACAGGCCTGTAAATGTCTTGGTTTAGGTTACAGTGCAGTCTTCATTCATTACATGATTGGTGGTAAGAAGCTGCCACAGCTGCTCCAGTGGGTGAAGAGTCTCCTACTCCAGTACTACCCAGCTCCACTTGCTTAGATTCTAAGATCTGATGAGATTAGACTTTAACCAACAGGTATGCAAATGACTGTACAATTAATTCAGTGTTTCTGTGTTGACAAATTACAATAAATACTCAAATCTCCTGTAAGTTTTATTAGAATTAAATTACTTGACAAGGCTTTATTCATTTCTCTCATTCCGCTTATTGTTGAGGAGATAGTTTTTGTCTCTGAAGTTTGAGCTCAAACATATAAAGGGTGAATATTCTGTAGAGAATCCTGATGGTACAGGGCACATTTTCCTATAGCTTTTCCAACTTCAAGGCACTCAAAGCACTTTAACAAGGAACCACTCACTCACATACACTCATACACCAGTGCACACGGACCCTGGGGGCTAAGTGTCTTGCCCAAGGACACAACAACAGCATTCTTCTGTGGGAGCTGGAAGTACACCAGCCAACCTGTGGGTCAGTGGATCTGCCCACTCAACCCATGATGTTTTTTTATGTTGAGAGTGGGATTCAAACCTCCAACATTCAGATCAGTGGACAAACGCTTTACCAACTGAACTACTGACGCCCTGAAAATACTTCGACAATATTATGTAATCCATGCAATCAAGGGTGAAAATGGCCTCATTTAACACAAAAGGTGAATGGACTGTAAAATAAAACAAAGGTAAAGAGCAAAGAGTAAAGAGAAATCACTTTATATCCTTTTTTAAGATGTGGATGACTGAAGATTATTTTAAGACTTCAAAACTTCAAGTCTTTTTTTTTAATCTTTATTTGTTTTTATTGTATAGTAGACTATGCTCATGACATTGTAATTGTGCATATCTGACTCTATACATGCACTGTTTCTGACTACATTTTAAAATAATATCAATATAATTTCACATAGTTTTCAATTCCCTTGTGTCTTTATAGAAACAAACGTGGCATTATTACAAATTTGCTGAAAATAGCTGATAAATACCTAAGTCCACTTTGCTAACCATGCAATATTTTCTCTTTTTTCCTGTTTTCAGAGAACTAGTGATTTCTGTTCGCTGTGCCTTCACTCGAGCCTCTGGCCAAAGGTTCTGTTGCCTCATTCAGCTTGGATGTGTTCATTTGCTCTCTGCGTTGGCTGGAGTTTACACATACTCTGGTTTTACAAAGTAAGTAGACATATTTTACAACTTTTCTTTTGTGTATCGCTCATCTAATCCTGAAAATTAACCTTCTGCAGAGAGAACATGTCCAAGCCGGTGCTGATCTCCATTCTTCTGCTGTTCCTTTGCTTGGAGTGGAGCAGTTCTTATTGTCCATACCAATGCCAGTGCTTCAGCCCAGTTCAGGTGCTGTGTGCAGAACGATTGTCATCTCTACCACGAAACATCTCCCACGAAGCTCGAGAACTCATCCTGATGACCTCCTCTGTGAGCTACCTTTTCAGCAACACTTTGGAAGACAGCCCCCAACTCACCAAGCTCATTTTCCTGAACAATGGCATCCGTAGCATCCACATGCACTCCTTCAATCATCTCACCCAGCTGGAGGAGTTGGAGATCAGCGGGAATCCTTGGCTGGAGCATTTGTACCTGGGGACCTTTTCTAACCAGCACAACTTGACTAAGCTAATTCTAAACTACAACCGCTTCAAGACGGTGCTGCCGGGGATGTTTGCATCCCTCAGAAAACTGGAAACTTTGGAAATGAAAGGTAACATTATCTCACGTCTTCCGCTGTTGCTTTTCTCAAACTTGAACCATCTCAGAGTCTTGGATCTGTCTCTGAATAAATTAGAAGATGTTACACAGGAGACGTTTCTTGGTTTGGGCCAGCTGGAAATTCTAAAACTGAAACATAACTTGCTGAAAAATCTTTCTTCTGACTTGTTCAACGCCATTCCTGAATTGAAAGAGTTTCACTTGGAAGGAAATAAGATCTCTGAGCTGAGCGAAAACGTGTTTATGAATTTAACCAACCTGAAAGTGTTGAATCTTAGGGGAAACTTTCTAAAAACATTTACTGGTCACATTTTTGGAATTTCAACTTTAAATTTGCAAGAACTGAAACTAAAAGGCAACAATCTTAGTGATTTTTTTCCACTGGGAAACTTTACATCTCTTACCAACCTCGACTTGTCTTCAAATCACCTGTCCACTCTTCACAAAGACGTTTTTCAGAATATGACAAACCTGGACATTTTGGACTTATCCGATAACCAGATCTTCATTTTGCCTGAGACTATTTTCAATGATCTTTTCAGCCTCAGAGTGTTAAATTTACAAGCTAATAATTTAAGTGTGATTGAACCCAAACTATTCGAAGACCAAGCGTTAATCGAGCAACTTAACCTGTCCTTCAACCGTCTGAAGACTCTACCAGAAGGACTGATGGACACCTTTTCAGTGCACTACATGTTACGACTCCACGGAAACCCTTGGAAATGTGACTGCGGGCTGTGGTACCTTCACGACTGGGTTTTGAGGAACGAGCAGAGCGTTGAGATGATTGACAGGACACTATGCGACAGCCCGGCGTTTCTGAACAGAAGATCGCTGGACTCTGTCGAGAAGGAGCAGCTCGTTTGTCACATGGGCAAAGAAAACGCCGTCGATGTGAGGAACTGTCTGCTGCAGGTGTCCGGTGACGCGGTGATAATCAAGTGTAAAGTGGAGACGTGTTTGCCGATAACGGTGAAGGTCGAGCTCCAAGACGAACAGGGGAATGTGAAAGAGCACGTGGTCAGGAATGAATGGACTCACAGCGCCAAGTGCAGCAATATGTCTTTAGAATAGATTTTACTTTTGATGTTGGGAGAATAATTATTGTTAAATGACCAGCGTTAAGGCAACCAAACATGAGAGTGTTCTGAAGACTTACTGGTTCATCTTTTATAGATGTTGACTGTCGTTGTTATGTGTGAACTTCAAATCGGATAGCAAAGGAGAAATTCAGTTTGTCGACCGGACAAAAGTTAGTTTGGTCAAATGTCCAGTCCAGACAACAAACTGAATTTCTCCTTTGCCATGGTACCTGGACGACTGAGGGATTTTTCACACTTCAAATCAACTAATTATCTTTTTTTTTTTTTTTTTTTTAGTTATTCACTTTATTCCATCCCTCTTTTGACTTTTTTTTTGTTTGTTCTTGGGCTCTCTGATCACTCGCATCAGATTTTGAAGTTTGTATGTCACTTAAATAAATTTAGAGGTCCAGAAATCAGATCATAATCAGATTATAGTGAGCATTCTAAAACTGAATCATAACTTGCTGAAAAATCTTTCTTCTGATTTGTTCAGCGCCGTTACTGAATTGAAAGAGTTTCACTTGGAAGGAAATAAGATCTCTGAGCTGAGCGAAGACCTGTTTATGAATTTAACCAAATTGAAAGTGTTGAATCTTAGGGGAAACTTTCTAAAAACATTTACTGGTCACATTTTTGGAATTTCAACTTTAAATTTGCAAGAACTGAAGCTAAAATGCAACAATCTTAGTGATTTTTTTCCACTGGGAAACTTCACAACCTCTCTTACCAACCTCGACTTGTCTTCAAATCACCTGTCCACTCTTCGCAAAGACATTTTTCAAAATATGACAAACCTGGATATTTTGGAATTATCCGATAACCAGATCTCCATTTTGCCCGAGACCATTTTCAACGATCTTTTCAGCCTCAGAATGTAAAAAAAACAAAAAACAAAACTGTGACGAAGACAGCCAAAACCAAAATCGGTCTGCCTCGACCAAAATTATGTAAAAATATCTCTCACCAGTTCTTCCAACAGTATTATAATGGAAAATCCTTCCACAATAACATACCAACTACTGTAGGTGTTTGTTTTTTCATTCACATATGATTGAGTAATGTGTATTTTTTTCAGTAATTTATCTATAAAAATCTGTGTACTGATGATTCAACTTTTGTAATGCCGTCATATACAATTTGTAAATCACAATGCACTGGAAATAAATGCATCTGAAGTACAAAAACACTGATAAAAGTTTTGTTTGCACATCTTTAATAACAGTTTGTGATTTAAAATAGTCAAACTGGATTATAATTCTCAGATTGTGAATGAAATACTAGTAACAAGTGTTATTGACGTTTCGTCTGAGTCAATACAGTAGGGCTTTAGTCAGCTGATAGACAGTACGGGGGCTGTACGGGGGCTGCTGGTCAAAGGTCAAGTCAACACTGTTCCTGAGTGAGGACAGTGAGGCTCATTCACCTATTTGACTTTCTATTAAAACTCAATGTGACTTAACATTACAGTAAAACCTCCTGGTACCAGCCAATCACACTAAACTACTTTTGTCTCTCAACCAATCACAAGTCAGTTATTTACTTTCTTTCCCCTCCACTATACAGCATTTTCCTACTACTCTTCATTTCCTCCACAGCAGCAGAATCATCAGCCACCTCAACCTGTCGTCTCTTCATAAATCTGTCTAGGCCCATGGAGCAAACACCTTTTCCCACAAACCCTCCAATGATACGTTACGACCGAACTCGCCGGGTAACAAAAAAAAAAGGTGGAAAATGGAATAAATGAGTAAAAGATAAATTAACAAAACAGGCTAAAATAGGTACAGAAAATAACCTAAACTTAGAAACAAAATAACAGGATTAACATATGAGTTTTGTGTCAAAAAAGGGTCACGCAGGTCTATACAAAAACGAATGATTAAACTAAGGGACACACAATGAAACTAAAACACAAGTGCCCCAAAGTAAAACCACATAAACCCACAAACAGAATCCAGTGACAAAATAAAAAAGGCACAAAACAGAACTAAACTAAACAAGTTTCTCAACACAAAACAAAATCAGACACGTACTAGTAAAAAATGAGAGACTGACTCTAAAGAGACACACAGACAAACTGCAGCCCTGAACAGGTGCTGCCAATCTCCTTAAACAGGGGGCGGAGTCTGCAGGTGAGGTGGGCGTAGACAAACCCCACCAATCACAGACCAAGACTCTCACAGCAGGAAGCTAGCCTGATTCATCAGCCGGTTTCACTTTGTAGAAACTGTCTGACCTCACAGCATTAGGATTCGTTCGCTCGACGGTAGGCGGATACTTTTTTATCCGCCTACCGTCGAGTGTGTGTGTGTAGTAAATAGGTTCCATATTGGTCCGTGGTTATTCAGGAAAGCTTAATTTCTGTCCTGTGAATGTGACTTTTTTAGTATCAATACCTGCTCAAATTAATATAGTTTTCATTACTAGTTTTAGTGTTGATTAGTATCTGATTTCCTATACCTCTGACAACTCTAGCTCTGACCACTAACATGAATTAAATATATGTCTTTATAGAGCCATGTTGTGTTCCAGTGTTGTGTCACACTAGACAAAACAAAAGTCTAAACAAAGTGCAGCCCTCCTCAGCTGAGTGCTCTTGAAAGCTGCTGACAGAGAGCTCACAGATGGCTCCTCCTGAAGACACTGGCCGGCCCCGTGGTTTAACAGGGGTCAGAGGTCACGGGGTCGACTGGGTCGTCGGACCTTCTCAATGACATCGCCCGTCGGCACAATAGCACTGTCCGTCTCACTCCGAGGCTGAGACTGAAGAGGGGTAATCCTCAAACCGCAAGGACCGAGCTCATAAGAATTCAGCGCTTGGCTCCTTTGATTTTATTTTACTTTATTTTATTTTATTCATCACATACAGATCTGGAGTTGTGTTTTGTTTCATTCACACATGTTTAATACACAAACCCTGCACATTTAGTTCTTCTCTCAAGCCTTGTGATGTCACCTGATAATGCAGGAAGTGCTCCACTGTGTTTTTAAACTTCATACACCTTCACAAGAATCATTTGGATGATTTCAGCCCTGGAATTGCCAATCTACTGAACAAAAGGTAAAAAGTAGCTGTTAACTTGAAAACATTTTGCATTTTGAAAGCATTTTGAGCTTTGGAGATGTGGATACTAAAGAATAAAGTTACTCAAACGTGTGAATGAAACAAAACACAAGTCCAGGTCTGTTTTTTGAGGAGGTAACAACATTCTAACATGACTTCTTTATGACTTAAAGCTCACAAGAGTCAATTTTTCATAACATAGGACCTTTAACTTTCATATAGAAGAGTCAAAATACACCAAGGGGCTCTATCTACAGGTGTCTGGGGTTAGGTCACTTACTACAGACAGGAACCATCATGGCCTTACGTGGAGCAACAGATGGGAGCGTGGAGGCATTGTGCGCTGTGTGGCTGCTAATGAACCTAGTTAATGTGCATCCTTATCAAAACTAACGGGACAATAAACCAACTAACTACGACTGGCAGTGAGTGATAAGGACAGTGAGGAGCATTGATCAATCACCACCAATTAGCCGCCCTGCTTACTGCCCGACAGGAACCCCCTGGACCCTCGCCCTCTCATACTGACCAGCACAATGTCCCGGCCACACAAAGCAGGAGTTTCTCACACAGTTTAGAGAGGACATGGAGGTGGGTGGGGCCAGGGCAGGGCTGGGACAAAGGTCAGGGGTCACACAGACTTCAGGCCACTGGCTCCGGACGGAACAGTGGAGCTATTTCCTGGATCACAGAGGTAGAGTCACATCAGCTGATAGTATTTTTATAATATCTTGCAGCTTCTATACTAACAACACTACAGGAACATCACACAACACACATTATCATCACTAGGGGTGTGCAAAAATATCGATATATCGTATTGTTTAATGTGATGATACAGTATTTATATTGTGAGCTGCTGTGTCGATATATCACCAAGAGTATTTTTTGGTATATTTTGTTAAATTATTTTGTTACAGAGATACAGTTTTGTTGTTTGTTCAGAGGAAGGAAACTTGTTTATGCGACACATTTGACATTTTCACTGTTTTGAGGATTAAAATGTTTGCGTTTCATATGAACTTTGCACTAGAAGTGGTTTAACAAAGACTTTTAGTATCACAGTCATCATTTAATTATTTTTTATTGAAACATATCGAATTGATTTGAAATATAATCGTATCTAATTGAAAGTGCACTGTATTGTACCGTGGCCTATTTATCGAGGTATGTATCGTATCGGCAACTCTTTAATGATACTCAGCCCTAATCATCACACAATGATTATCACAACATCAAAAATGTAAATGGGATCATTTTGTATTTTGTAACATAGTTACGTACTATTTATACAGAGATATTAGTCTGGTCACTGCTGCTTTGGTCACACCTCGAGCCAGACTCAGACTGTCCAGTCAGATTTGTTTTTGTTTTATTCAGTGACACGTTTGAACTGAAGGAGCTCATTGATCAGACATCATTTTGAATACAATTACATTTCTCTCATGTTTTCTAGTCCCTGGTGATATTGTTGTTGTTTTTTCTCCTCACTGCAGCCTTATTTGTTTGGATATGGACAGACCATGTGTGCCCCTGATCGGCTCATCCACATGTCAATCACACATGTGTATTTGGAAGTGTGTATTAACACCATCCAAATCTTTCAGCAATTCTACAGCTCTCAGTTTTACTCTGGCAGAGTAAAGGAGGCCACATCCTGCAGGACCAGAGAATGTTCTCCACATGTTGGGTTAGAATAGAACAGTAGAATGAAGGAGCTGCAGGGGGAGAAGTGTGTGTTTTAGAGTGAAATCAGTAGCAGAAACAATCATGTTAACTTAACTTATAACTTTTACGAGATAAAGAAAGTGAAACATTTATATTGTCCCAGTCTTGTATATAAAATATAATATTTTACAGCTTGTTTGATTCCTAGGAAGCAATCAGAGATAATTCAACTCTCTTATTTCGCTTTGTATTTCAGTCAATGACCAACTTTAGCATCTTCATTACCAACACAATTAAGACCATCACAAAACACAGCTCTGATTTGAATATCACTGTTTTGTCTTTTAGCCATAATCCAGATCTCTTCAGTGAGTCGTAAAATGAGATCTTTATGTGACAGGTGTCCATTAGCTCCTCCGCCTCGGCCCATGGAGCAGACACACCTTCTTCATGATACAATGACCCAAACATCCCCAGCAGACAAACGTCCCCTTTGCTCTCAGACAAGTGCTCCTGCTCACAAACACGCACCATTCTTCACAAACACGCACCATTCTTCACAAACACGCACCATTCTTCACAAACACGCACCATTCTTCTACATCAGATCTGTTCTCCAAAGACCAGGGATGTTTCTGGGCGAATTAGGAACAGCTGACCTCATGTGGATGTTAAGTGAACGCGGAGATGTCACCCAAATGGTAATCTTTAGCTGAACTGCGGCGCTGGGTTTTGTCTTGTCCGGCCCCTGGTGGAGGATAACAACAGGCAATAAGCTCCTTATCATCACATTACAATTATTGACGGTGAAGCGAGACCCCCCTGACCGCGCCCCTCTAACCCGGGCCCTGCTCCCAGACCCTGTCCTGGTTTTGTTTTCGCTTCAAATGGAGAGGTTGGACTAAAGATATGGGCATTGTTTATTAGTGGCTGTAGCTAAACTCAGAGGAGACACAAAGGAGGACACTCCCGCACTCCAACAACCAGCAGCTTCTCAAGGACGTTTTGTTCAGTTTTACAAAATATTCTCAAGTATCATTCACATCTCAAGTGGTTTTAAATCGTGTCTCATAATCGTACAGAAGTGGCATGCTCTTATTATTACCATCTATTTATTTCTTAAAATTGACTTACTTAAAAAAACAGTAACAGAAATATAAAGGACTACAAACACACACTGACACAACACATAATTTGACTAAAAAAACACTTTTGAATTGCCCGTCTACAGAGGTGGGTAGAGTGTACTCAAGTAAAAGTAACATCACTTCAAAAATACTATAGAAGTACAAAGTAATGGTCCAATAAATGACTCAAGTAACAGTAAATAAGTATTTAGGAAAAGTACTACTCAAGTAAGAGTAACTGTGAATCTTATTTCAAAGGTTAGACACAAAAATGAGATGATGAACATTTTTATTCTTTTTTTTATTTGCTTATTTATTTCCTTCATAAAGTATAAAAAGACATCAACAGCGTCACAACATCAAAGATATAAGATGACTCTTCTTTTTTCTGCTCCTTTTCATTCATTTATGTTCTCTGCCCCTTTTCTATGGAGTAAGAAAGCTTTCAGAAATATTTGTGTGCCTAGAATAGAAATCCGTGCATATTTGGGAAATCTGTGCATATTTGTCTGTAGCTGAGTATAAAATAAATATTCGTAAACTCTCGAATGAGTCCAGTTTTACATAAAATATACTGTGCGTATTTTATCCATCAGAATACAAATTGAAAAGTTACAACATCAAGAATTAAAATCACAAACAACTACAGAATTACAATGTCCGAATCCCAAAACTAAAATATGACAATATCAGAACCAAACACAAAAGATATGGTTCAAAAGACTAGAAAAGATCGACTTTGTCAATAGATGCATCCCGACTAGGAAAACAAACATGGCGGTTTGATGCTCACTTTTTCTGAGAATCCTTGCATGATGACCGGAAATCCGAAATTCATGATGCATGTTTTACGGGAATGAACTGTACTTACCCTCTCTTTTAACTTTTCTATTTAGCATTTTTAAATGAATAAAACACAGCTAATGTCTTTGAGAGGATTATCTTTTTAAATACTGAATGTAAATTGTTTGAATTTACCTGCACTTTAAGATGAGATCACCCAATTAGAGGAGGTGGCCTATAAAAGGAGCCAGCCTCACGTTTGTTGAGGAGAAGGTGCTGTGTGTGAGCGCAGGGTTTGCCATGCCTGTTTTTAACTTTATACTTGTGTAAATATTTTTTCAATTTTTTTGTTTTGGTTACAGAATAAATGCACTTGGGATCTGCACTACGAATCGTCTCAACTTGACTCTGTTCCTCTTCTACCACTAAGGTTGCTATTCAGGCTATTACACTGCTATAAAAGTACTCTGGAAAGTCTTTAAAACGTTTCTCAAGTAAAATGTAACCGAGTACTCCCCACCTCCGTCCATCTGCCTGTCTGTGATTACTGCGATGTGATTGGAAACATAAGTAATGTTTGCACAAAGCATGAAGCCTGAGCACCTTCAGGTCGTCACTTTCCACACATATAAGAGCAGAACTGTGGCCGTTCTGTCCAGGAGGAATTTGTCTTTACAAATCTTCCTGGCGCCTTTTGCCTTTGTTTCAGTCGCTGCAATAAATAAAGTGTTTTTGGACGTTGTGAGCATATGGCCTGAGGATCCAGAGGCCCAGATATCCCAGCGCTCCTTGTCCACAGCGTGCTCTTTGAAGCTGCTCTGACATGTGATGGATGTCTATCTGAATGCACTGCAGTGTCTATCTGAATGCACTGCAGTGTAATAAATATGAGGCTCGGCGCGGCCCGTCACACCGCGCTCCCGGAAACAGCACTTCCTCCTTCAGCTGTAAAAAAACAAGACGCTAAATCAAAAAGGGCTGAATCGAAGAAACGGACACAGCTCTTTGTTCATTCATATGGAGCATCATGTGATCATCAGGACTGACGAGGCTCACTGCTGCTGAGGCCCCGTCACATACAGACCCCTCATCAACTGTCAGGAGTGATTAGAGCACTGCTACTGCAATGGAATCAAGTAAAAGCCTTTTATACATTTTATAGTTATCTGTACTTTCTATTCCACTATATTTTTGAACTGGACTGAAAAGTAAAAGTACTTTTTATTATTGTCTGAGACCTGAAGAAAAGTTTGAGGGTTTATTTTTAACACATCTGTAGTTTGAGCAAACAAAAATATACAAAATAAAAAGATTTATTGAAAAAAATTATTAATTTGTTTCTGCTGAACAAAATTCAGCACAAATCTTTATCAAAGTCACTACACTTGAAACTTTATTAGACCTCAAAATCTGTGAACTTTTCACTCTTTAAGTACATTTTTAAACAGGTACTTTAATACTTTTACTTGAGAAGATTTTTCCATGTTATACTTTTACTAGAGTATTTTGTTACTCCAGTATCTGTACTTTTACTACAAAATTGAGAAAGTCATCCACCACTGCATTAGAGGTGAATTCCATTTTTAACACATGCTTAAAAGTGTCTTATAACAGTGTTTCCCAAACTTTTTTTTTGAGGGCCCATATTTTAAAAGTCACAAATCTTCACGACTCAAGTCAATAGACATTATTCATAAATCACAAAATCAATTTGTGACTAATGAGGATATTTTATTGTTGACTGAGTGATCGTGTCTCTCTGAACAATTAGTATTACTGAAGTTTTAAATAGTCATCAGTGTTTCCCACAGAAAGTGAGAAGTGGGGAGGGGTGCGCGGAGATTCCCTGCATGGAGAAGACGTGAGGAGCGGGGGGAGAAGATGTATGTATATGTATATTGCAGACCTACATGCAGATAAGTTTGTGACAAGGTGACAAAAAAAATGCCTTGCGACCCACCTGAGGATCGCAATCAATTAATCAATCAACAACTTTATAAATCCCAAAGGGCAATTCAGTTCGCACATCTCAGGTCACGCACAATATATAAATATAAATAACAAAGAAAAATTATTAGTGTTATAGTATGTGCAACGCTCAAATGAATACAACAACGATTTTATTTTTGGACATTAATTCCAGAGTGTCTGTTGTGTTATTGCTTTTCTAAAATTTAAGAGAAATGAGCACTCAGCATATTGATACTTTGCAGAAATGTAACGCTGGGGGTGTACTGTATGTCAGTCTGTGGCGGTATGTTCAGCAGTTTTAGCAGTATTAACAAACACTGAGAAATAAGGTTTTAGATGGTCTGAAAACTCAAGAAAAAATACAAAATGTATTTAAAAGGACAGAGTTTCTGGAGCCTGTGATGAGTGTGCGTGCTCATGGTCCTGTGCAGGTGTCAGTGAGGGTGACCAACTTGGGACATTAATATTATTTGAGACTAGGAGTGTAACGATATCCAAGTCTTGTGATACGATATCGCCAAGTTATGAAGCTCACAGTATGATATTTATTGAGATATCGTGGGAAAGCTCACGATTAGGAATGTAACAATGTAATCCAAATGTCCAAAACTATTTTCACGATATACATCTCACTGTACGATATTTATTGTGATATTCTGTGGAGGCTAAACAACTAAAACTGTTAATCTGCTACTTTTTCCTCTTAAAAAGTCTTGACAAGACTTAATCCAAAGAACTGAGACTTGAACGGTTATTTCTTCTTGTAGTCTGCACTGAAATGGAGCAAACGATCATGGTCTATGTAGTCTATGCACCATAACTCTTCATTTAAGCAAAGAGACTTGTAATTCGATATATTGTGATGGTCCACAATATTATTGTGAGAACTCTGACGATATGATATAATGATATTTCAGTTTTTGTTACACCCTTATTTGAGATTTACTTGTTTAAGAGCACAAATCAACTCACGTGTAGTTCCAGCTATGTCAGTTCTTTATGGTCAGATTGTGTTAAAATTAAACTCTGATTAAAAAAGTTTCAGAGAGAGCAGTGCCTACAGTTAGCGTCACACTCAAACACAGGCAGCTTTTCAGTCATGACTTGAAAATCTCTCATTGCTCAGTCAACAAACAGAATGAAAAGAGTGGATCTAAATGGCTGCGCTGAGCTAAACATAGGCTCCTGTTGAGACATCTCCAGCTGATGTCTCCTCAATGTGTGGATCTGCGTAAGTGCCTCTATCCAATCTATAGAGTGTAGCTGAGCCTTTAACTGTGATACCTCTGGGACCGTCCCACACAAAGCTCCCTAAGCCTGGTGAAAGTGACAGCGTGGCCCCCTCTTCCTGGATAAACAAGAGGAGGACCCTTTATAAAGATGGAGAGGCTCTCAAAGAGGGGCTCTCGGGGGCCTGTCTTTGTTTCTGTGTTTTTGGTTGCTTCTCAAAAGATACTGTGATGGGAACGGGGAGGGGTCTGGTACTTTGTCTCCGAGGACTCATTACGATCTCTCTTCTCTTAGCCGTAGCAAAACAGAGATGTAAACTTAATTGACTATATCATTTGCACAAAGTGAGGGGTGTCAGTAAATTCTGGGTGACATTTGTTGCATGTTTGTCTTCATTTACATGTGAAATGAGCATCGCTTTCTCACGCCAAAAAAAGTCAAAACATGCACCTGTTACTTAAGGATTTAATGGGCCTTTCAACTCAAGTCAAACAATTTAACCAGTGTATTTATAACTTTGTGCAGTGTCATGTATTAAGGGTCTTATATTACACAAAACTGAATCTTGCGAGCTTTAAGTCATAATATAATATTCTTACCTCCTCAAAAACAAAACTGGAGTTGTGCTTTGTTTCATTCACACGTTTGAGTAACTCTTAGTCTGTCTACATCTCCAAAGCTCAAAATGCTCTGTTCCTCCTTGTGATGTCTGCAGTTTTAGCTTTAGTGCAGTAGAAATTGGCTGAAATCATCCAAATGATTCCAGTGAAGGTGTATGGAGTTTAAAACTTCACAGCATTTCCTGTATTTCCTGGGGCGTGGGTCACCAGCAAGGGGGCAGTGCCATTTGAGAAATATTTTAACGTGGTGGAGTCATACAAAGCAGAAATGCTTCAAACACGTTGTTCTTTAACAGTATTAGGCTAATTATGTGTTGTTATTATTATCACTATTATTATTATTATTATTATTATTAGCTGCAATAGTTGTTGAGGCTGTGTGGTAGACGATAGCACACAAGACAATAATAAAAGGCTGAGGTTTATTAAAAAAAACAATAAAGCCTGCCACTGGTTGTAAAGCTTAAACAACAGCCTCGTCAAAAACACCCCTGAACAACATCACTGAAAGAAACAGCCGGGCAAGAAACAGCCACGCATCGGGCAGCACCAGGGCTGTAGGGGGCGTGGTACGCGAGGGTACACCGTCCACACGCTTCTCCTGATGTGAGATATTTTTTTTTTTTTAAATTAAAATTAAAATGGTGGTATAATTTTTGGGAGGGGCACCAAGATCAAAATTATAAATATATATTATGAATATTTTGGTTACTAGTGGCTGAACTATATGAGAGCACAATGAACAGCCACGCGAAAACTTCGCACCAACACAACGTAACACGCCGCTCACACCCAGACAACAACATCAATAAAACTACAATAAGAGGCTACGATCACAACAGCGCCGCTCCTACAGCACACGACAGAACAACCACCGCACCCACCAGCTCATTTACGCACTATTTAACTATAATTCTCTGTTACGCTCCATGTTCAGATTTGCCGCAAACTAAAGAAAACCAGCCTCTTACCACTCCAGAGACTGAAGCAGAGTGTTTCCTCTGTCCACTGTCCCACTGGTTCTGTCTCCAAAAGTCTATTGTCCAATATGAAGAGATGAAACTGGTCCAAATCCAGATCCAGTCAGGTCCGTGACGCGAGGTCCGGGAGCTGAGTGCACGAACTGGTTGTAAAACTAAAACTTAATCCCACTTGTTACTTAAATGTGAAAGTTCCACCAGTCCATATTAGCACCAGGTAGATTTATGTCTCTGCATTACGCCCAGGACAAACTTTTACACCCAGAAACGAGCGGGCAAAGGCGGATAGACTTTATCCTCTGCCTGGCCCCGGCGGCGGCAGCGAGAGCTCCGGCCTGGTGGCAACTGACCCAGTCCCGACAGCGACAGTCCCGGGTCCCGGCGGCGGGTCTGTCAGGTCGGGTCTTTGGTTCTGTTCTCATCATTTCCTGTGTGGAGCTTTAAGCTAAAGTAGCAGCTGCCGCTAATCTTTAAAATCAATGAAATGTGAATGTATCCATTTTATTGTATGGCTGTTTACTTAAGATTATGAAAATGAATCTTGGTCATAAATGTAGTGTGTTACATGTTGGATGTACAGATATAGTCCCTATTCATTTTATTATTTATGGCAATGAATGGCTCATGATCAGAGAGAGAAACACAAATTACACCATCATTTTCAGGTTTTCTATAAAATAAAATAAAAGCACACAATAAGAGCAAGTAACAGTAATGATTTTATTTGTTTATAAATCTCATAAAAAGAGCTTTACAAAAGCTTCAAGAGCCAGACTGATGTGCCGTACAAACAGCTACACACAAATACATTGTTGTTGGATGCAACACCTCACGTCTCTATCACCTCTGTGCTATAACTTCATATTTAATTTTTTTTATATCCTGATTTTAGAGACAGAGATGTGCCCAACAGCAACAAAATCAATACAAAATAACAAATAAAAACTATACAAAACAATATGAAAAATGTATGTACACTATGTACAATGGTACAGTATAAAAGTGTGCATGTGAGTGGGGCCCTTGGTGCTACCAGGGCCTCCACACAGAGTCTGATGTGAGCGCAGGGCCGATGGAGGACAGGACGCTGTGGGCACCCGCAGAAGAGAGGGTCCCACTGGGCACCAGGACAGCCACATGCCCCTCAGGCCTGGGCACCAACTGCACCCCTGTGTAAAGACTCAGCTCTGGAGCCACTGTCTTACAGCCCAGGGGCACAGAGGGCAGGGGGGGTACAGAGGAGAGCCCCACCACAGGGGGGTACATGTGGGACACGCAGGACGACAGGTGAGTGAGGAGGCGGGTCCGCACCTCACTGTGGACCCCTTCACATGTGGAGAGGAAACGCGTCACCTCCCCCACACACTCACTGAAGCCCGCGCGGTATTTACCCAGCAGCCCCGGGTCAGCGTGGACAGCGGCTAGAAGAGAACAAGAAAGTCATCATTTAATAAAAATATATTAATTGAGCACAAAAATGTTTTTGTTTGTTTTTTGCTATGTACATTTTATCTGTTATATTCAGACTTCAGTTTTTGTTACATTGGATTTACATTAAACAATGACCAGGGTAAAAGCCTTAAATATCTGAGAGACTTTTTAACTTCCATTTTGTTTGGAACCTTGTTTCTATACTGGCTAAACAAAGACAAATTAGCCTTTATAAAAGTTCAAATATAACTTTAAAACATTAGGTGCAGCTCTGTCAGAGACAAACCTGTGATCTGCAGCCTCTGAAGGTTCCTCAGGTGTTTGACGGTCATCTCCAGGATGTCGGCCTTCTCCAGTTTAGAGTGTCTGGAAGTCTGAAGACAACCGAGGCCAAAGTGAATACTAATGTAATAATTTATAACATTTATTACATTTATAACAGCTATATCAGGTCCTTACATCTTTCTTTAATGCCTCCAGGATTAACATCTTGAGCTGCCCCAGGCTCTCGTTGATTCTGGCCCGTCTCCTTTTCTCCATGATGGGCTTTGATGACTGCACAAGGAAAAAGGAAAGAGTTCAACTAAAAATATGAGACTAGCAATGGGTCTATGTTCAAGAACTCAATTATTTCCCATGTACCACATAAGCACATTAACTGTGCTTAAAGTGTTTAATTAAGATTATACCTATAGCAAATTTACAATGGATCTATATCATATTTAATACTGATCAATAACATGTGATTCTGAAAGTGAAAAGCTTCATATAAATAAGAGAAGCTCAAACTACTTGAGTTGAAGGACAAGCCGCGTATGTAAAATAAACAAAAATGCAACAGGAGGAACAAGGTTTACACTTGTCAAGTAAACAATAATGGAGAAACTCGGAAAATTAGGTCAGGCTTATATAAAATATGAGAATATGGTTCGATCAGTCGCAGTTTAATTAGATGTAAAAAGTAAAAAGGTAAAGTTTTACCTTCCTGCTCTCGGAGACAGCGGGCGGTCTGTGGTCGGTGCGAGCCGGGGTAACGGCCGCTGAGTCCGGTGTGTTCTGCTGCAAAGTCCCGGCTGGCATGTCCTCTGTGTGTGTCCTCAGTGTGTGTCCTCAATGTGTGTCCTCCGTGCGTGTCCTCAATGTGTGTCCTCGGTGTGGACGCGTTCATAAAGCGCTCAAAGTGACGCAAAGTGACGCAAACTCCGGTGTCCTGGTGCGGACTGTGCCGCGTCCAGCGGCTCACGTGTTATTTATAGACGAGGGCCGCACGCGAGCGGCTCGTGCGTCGCTCTCTGGGTTTCACGCAGTGTCCAATGAGCTCGCGCGCGGTGCCGGGAGGCTGTGGGCTCGTGCGGCGCGTCGCTCCCATTGGCTGCGCACGGCACTGCGCGCGCGTGCACCCTGCACATCCATCAAACAGCAGAGAGAGAGAGAGAGAGAGAGAGAGAGAGAGAGAGACAGAGAGAGAGACAGAGAGAGAGAGAGAGAGAGAGAGAGAGAGAGAGAGAGAGAGAGAGACAGAGAGAGAGAGAGACAGAGAGAGAGAGAGAGACAGAGAGAGAGAGACAGAGAGAGACAGAGAGAGAGAGAGAGAGAGAGAGAGAGAGAGAGAGAGAGAGAGAGAGAGAGAGAGAGAGAGAGAGAGAGAGAGAGAGAGAGAGAGAGAGAGAGAGAGAGAGAGAGAGAGAGAGAGAGAGAGAGAGAGAGAGAGAGAGAGAGAGAGAGAGAGAGAGAGAGAGAGAGAGAGAGAGAGAGAGAGAGAGAGAGAGAGAGAGAGACAGAGAGAGAGAGAGAGAGAGAGAGAGAGAGAGAGAGAGAGAGAGAGAGAGAGAGAGAGAGCAGAGAGAGAGAGAGACAGAGAGAGAGAGAGAGAGAGAGAGAGAGAAAGAGAGAGGGAGAGAAAGAGACAGAGACAGAGAGAGTTTCCTCTGACAACTTTGACCAGGCAAAATGTCCAATTGTTATTAATGATGATGTGTGTATTGTTTTTGGTTTGGTTTTATTTATTTTATTAATTTAGCTTTATTTTTACTTTAATTTTATTTTTTAAACGTTTATATCAGCTTTTATATTTAAGTATGCACAAATTTGGACATAGTTCTCATATATATATATATATATATATATATATATATATATATATATATACGTGAGCCCAGTATAATCCATCATGCTGATTGAGCTCTTGCTGAGGGTGACGTGCTGTGTCCTCTGATGGACTTAAAGCTGTTGAGTGTGTCCATGAGCCCTGTTTAAGTGAGTGTGTCCAGAGCAGTGACCCCAGACTGACCACAGCCGTCTGACCACCACCAATCACACACAGCAGGTTAAGTGATGTGTCTTGCCCAGTGACAGTGACTGGTTGGAGTTTATATAGATTAATAGATAGCTTACTTCAGGTTTGTGAGAGAATGTCATCTTATTACTTGATTTGACCAAACACAAAAAATAGAATGATAATTTGCTGAATGTATAAAAATAGTGTACAAACATTTTATTTGTATTTAAACACATATCTTCTGTTGTGTTGAACGTCCAAACTGTGCAGATTCCTTCACTCCACAGCAGATGACTGAGGGGCCCGGCTCTAATAAATTATGAGCCATCAGTGGTGTTTTCTGCAGCGCCGCCACAATCGGGCCTTTATGAAGAGCACCATGTGGACACAGGTTTATAGCACAATTCAGATCCGTATCAGTGTGGGAACGCTGCAGCTTTGGAGTCCACAAAGACAAACAAGAGCAGGTTAGAGCGTCTCACCACAATCTTCTCTGAAAGTTCAAGTGAAGCCCATCAGCAGATAGAGGAGATGAGCACTTACCACAACAGCACTGAAGACGTAAAAAAACTGGGTTACTCTTATGTGTTAACTATCTCTGCAGGAAAGTCTGGCAAACTGTTACAAGCAATACATAACCAAGCACCAAGAGTTTCTGTCTAAAATTCTCCCCATCCTCAAAAAAACAAACAAAAAAACCCCTGGAGTATACATTGGCATAACAAAATCATACATTGTTGCTAATTGTTTTGTATAAATATAAAACTGCAAAAAAATAAATAAATAAATAAAAACAAACAGTAAGTGACATAAATTAGTACTCGAAAATACAAATTAAGAGAAAATATTTAAAACACCTAAGTCTGAACAAAATCTATGGGAAATAATGTATTAAAAACAACACCAAGAACAGTTTTGGTGTTGATTCACATAGGAACTTGGTCAGGGGACCTACAGCTGGACCCGTCAATATTTGTTTTCTTTTTTTGACTCACAAACATTGAAATGTTAGCTTGAGTAAACATGCATAGAGGACACTTTTTTTTTCTTTCTGTTTTTTTAATCTGTCCACTTTATTTGTCCATACAGCTGTAGAGTGAAATAAGGAGAGAGAGGAGGGAAGCGACTGCACCAAGTTCAGAAGACATCATATAGATAACTATATCACAGGTGGACATAGCTCACTCAGAGTCATGTGTCTGTGTGTGTGTCAGCGCAGATCAACAAACATGTACAAAACACAAGCACTAATGACATGAAATGGTCCACTGTGAATGTTTGACGAATTTCAGGATAGAAAGGACAGTTCCACTGTGCATCATGTGAAATGTAAAGTGTGATATTTCAGACAGTACACGTACAGAATAATGAACAATATGAAGAGCAGAAGAGTTGTGTGTATGTCGTCCTGTGACTGTGATGTGCTTGTCGGGGGAGCTCTCTTAAACGTTTGTCTGACTGTAGAGCTCAGCTGTGGTGGCAGTGAAGTGGCCCTCTCCATCGGTGCTCCTTTCAGCGGCGTGTGTGGACCAGAGGCTCGGGGCCCTCACACAGTAGGATCATGGAGCTCCTCCAGCTCCTCGCT
Organism: Boleophthalmus pectinirostris; assembly: GCF_026225935.1. NCBI lineage: Eukaryota > Metazoa > Chordata > Actinopteri > Gobiiformes > Gobiidae > Boleophthalmus > Boleophthalmus pectinirostris. Next base: position 3,515,545 of record NW_026571095.1, read on the forward strand.
CGCTCTCAGCCCCCGGGCCAACAGCCCCCGGAGCAGCCCCGGCCCGGCCTTTGTCCCCCTCCCGGACGGCGCTTTCTGCTCCAGGAGCCTTAGACAAGGCCTCCTTTAATTGTGGAGCTGTGTGGAATACAGCGGGCACAAAGGGCCCAACAGAGTGTCCGGCCCCCAGACAAGGCTGGAAACAAGTGGTACAGGAATCCTGCAGAATGGACTGGTCCGGCTGATGTCACTGAATACATTTACCTACCTCAGAGCCCTTTCACAACATGCTTTGTTTTATTTGGACAAAACCACAAGGCGACGGGGGAGGCAGCCGTATCAATGGAGCGATGGAGCCGGAGGGGGAGCCATGATGAGAAATCACTGTTGTCATGGAAACGTGACCAATCAAAAAATATGGTTGAATTTAGTGGAGATGTAAAAAGGGTGTAAGATTAAACTTTGAGAGATGAAAGCCTCTATAGACCATTCAGACGTGTTTATACGGCCATCAAGAGAAAATCCAGATTAGGCACACAGAGAACGCTGGCCTCATACTGTAACAGTGCCACGTCTGCTGCAGACAGGACACACGCTCTGTACACTGGATACTTCTTATGTATACATTTATACAGACTTACATGCCCTTTCTATAACTTCAACACATTTCATATCAGGCTCCATAAAAGTAAAATCACAGACACATTCATGAAGCAGTTGTCAGGAGCAGAGGGGTGGTCTCAGGCTGATGGACAGTTTACCTCCTGGAACTGAGCCAGAAGACACACACACTGACAGAGCACCATTCACACACCGTCACCAGAAGCTCTTTAGATTCACCAGGTCACACAAACATGAGGCCCTGACAATCAGTGAACATCACAAACTGTGCTTTAGGTTCCACAAGATGGTGACAGTTCTTATCCATTTAGTGTTAAAAATGTTTTTGGTGAATTTGATTCATGTCCTCGTACATGCATGTTGGAGTAGAACACTGCTCTCTGTGCTCAGGAACACTGTGCTGACTGACAATATTGCTCTAAGTATTAGTTTGTACGACCATAAATATAAACTAAAAGATCCTTACATTTTTTTCATTCTCATTACGGTTTATTTTCTACCATCATAAACAATAAACTTTTGTGCTTTTGTTAACATTATTATTAGTTTGTACAAACATAAACAAAACAAAAAAAAGTGATTGTATTTCTGTTAGAGGGGTTAGTTTATGGGACAACCTGAGTGATGAGTATAAAGTGTTATGTTTTGAAAGATACAGAGCTCTGGAATAAATGAATTATGCATTAAATGTTGTTTGTTTTAATTTATATTTTGTCTCTTTTATGTACAGTGAGTCGTAAGTGAAGTTGTAATGCAAACTTGTTAGGCCCGAGCCCCGACAGGGCGTAGGGCTTATTGCTTCCGCTAAGCGGAGCGAATGGGGAGCGACGTGCGCATGGCCGAATGCGACAAGACGACATGCAACTATGTCCTCGATTGCCCCCGGCATGAACAGCAGTATCCCAGTAACCCACGCCCAAGGCCTGAGCCATATTTACTACTGCTAAAATGAATGGAAGTCAATGGAAGGCCATGGGTGACCTCGACGAGATGGTGAGTGACGAGCGCGTCAGTGCCCGTCACTGTGACGTGGGGAAGGTCGAGAGCTTTCAAAAAATGTATATAATATGTTGTTCTAATGTTTTCGGATATATTGTTTTTGCTCGAATTATTATTAGGCCCGAGCCCCGACAGGGCTCAACAAACTTGGCCCAAAATTCAGAAGTGGCGAAAAATTCGATAAAATATAGGTTTCGTGCACGGGCATAAAAAAATGGCAACACAGCGCCACCTCGAAAAGTCAAAATACATTGCGCCTATGGGAGATGTCTCGACTTCAACTTTGTTGTAGAGCCACGAAATTCAGTACACACATTCATCATGTGAAGACAAACAAAAAATATTATTATGGCCACGCCCCCTGACAAACCAGAAGGCGGCCATCTTGGATTGAAATTTGAGTCCGCATTTTCGCTGACGTTGCGTTTGAACGCACTCCTCTGAAGGTGCTTCACCCACAGGCCTGAAAATCACGTACATCATCTAGACAAGGGGAACATCTAAAGTTATCCAATTTATGTTGATAACTGTCACGGTTTATGTGCGGTGAGGCCGCAAATTTTGGTCAAAATTTTGGCTAATTTCAAGGTGACATTATTTGCTCCTGTTCGCACAGACTTAGTCTGATTGTGCTGAAATTTGAATCACTAATGTGTGATCTCAGTCTGAATATAATACACTATAAAACATATGAAAAGTGAACACTATAGCGCCCCCTACCATAGACATGAAACGTCAACATTATCGGGTCTGCACCAAATTTGGCAATTAAATTCTATGTATGATTATGAGTAAAAAAGTATATTATGGACGTGATAAAATTTTCACTGTTGGCCAGCAGGGGCACAAAGACTCCTCCAAAAAACATAATATATTACACGCACATGCTTAGTCCGATCGTGCTGAAATTTGAATCACTAATGCGTGATCTCAACCTGAATATAATACACTATAAAACATATGAAAAGTGAACACTATAGCGCCCCCTACCATAGACATGAAACGTCAACATTATCGGATTTGTACCAAATTTGGGAATTAAATTTCTATTAATGACTAGAAGCAAAAACATATACACTGATATGGGCATTTTTCAAGGTTGGCCAGCAGGGGGCGCAAAGAACATTTAAAGGCGTACTTTGTCATTTCACTGTTTGCAGGCATAGAGTTTGCGGACACGGCGTTTAGGGTATGGTATTGGCGGGGAGCACCATTCGCGTCCGCAGCGTTTGCGGGCGCGGCGTTTGTGGGCGCGGCAAGAGAGGGCCGTTCGATGCCGCTTGCGGCTTTAACTTTATTATTCTTCACATTGCATTTGAACGAACTCCTCTGAAGGCGCTTCACCCACAGGGCTGAAAATCACCGTACATCATCTAGACAAGTGGAACATCTAAAGTTAGCTGATTTTTTTTTTGATAACTGTCACGGTTTACGTGCGGCGAAGCTGCAAAATTTGGTCAAAGTTTTGGCGAATTTCAAGGTGACATTATTTGCTCCTGTTCGCACATACTTAGTCCGATCATGCTGAAATTTGAATCACTAATGTGTGATCTCAGTCTGAATATAATACACTATAAAGCATATGAAAAAACACTATAGCGCCCCCTACCATAGACATGAAACGTCAACATTATCGGGTCTGCACCAAATTTGGCAATTAAATTCTATGTATGATTATGAGTAAAAAAGTATATTATGGACGTGATAAAATTTTCACTGTTGGCCAGCAGGGGCACAAAGACTCCTCCAAAAAACATAATATATTATTATTATCAGATCTGCACCAAATTTGGCAATTAAATTCTATGCATAATTACGAGCAAAAAAGTATATTATGTACATGGCGAATTTTTCACGGTTGGCCAGCAGAGGCGCTAAAACTCCTCCCAAAAATAGAAAAAAATATATTACACGCACATGCTTAGTCCCATCATGCTGAAATTTGAATCACTAATGTGTGATCTCAGCCTGAATATAATACACTATAAACCATATGAAAAGTGAACACTATAGCGCCCCCTACCATAGACATGAAACGTCAACATTGTCAGATCTGCACCAAATTTGGGAAATAAATTCTATGGATCATTATGAGCATAAAAGTATATTATGGACATGGGGAAATTTTCACTGTTGGCCAGCAGGGGTGCTAAAAGTCCCCCTAAAAATATAAAAAAATATATTACACGCACATGCTTAGTCCGATTGTGCTGAAATTTGAATGACTAATGTGTGATCTCAGCCTGAATATAATACACTATAAAACATATGAAAAGTGAACACTATAGTGCCCCCTACCATAGACATGAAACGTCAACATTGTCGAATTTGTACCAAATTTGGGAATTCAATTCTATTAATGACTACAAGCAAAAACCTATATTACTGACATGAGAATTTTTCAAGGTTGGCCAGCAGGGGGCGCAAAGAACATTTAAAGGCATACTATGTAATTTCGCCGTTTGCAGGCATAGAATTTGTGGGCACGGCGTTTAGGGTATGGTATTGGCGGGGCGCACCATTTGCGGGCGCAGCGTTTGTGGGCGCGTCGTTTGCGGGCGAGGGCCGTTCGACACCGCTTGCGGCTTTAATTGTTCTTGTTTTCTTTCTTGGAATTCTGTTATTATTTAATAGCGTTTGATACTTTTGCTTCAGCTTTTGTTTTGTAGTGCTGCAAAATGACCCAATTTTTTTAAAAAGAAGAAGAATATTGCAATATTGAATATTAAGACTCAAACAGACAGAGAGGCAGTGACTGTATAAACGAAATGATGCATTGGAATGACTTTTAAACTTGAGTTCGAGCTGTTGTGGTGGAGCAACGGCTCTACTCCAAGCTCCTCAGAGAGAGCTCCATGGTGCTCGGCCACAGACTTGAATGTCAGTGAGTTTACCAGCCTCCTCCCTGGTGCAGATGTACAATGGCATGTGAACTTCCCCATGACGCAGTGTACTTACAGTATGTCTGATGTATGCTCATGAACATCCACTGTCCAAATTAACCCTCTCAGGCTCAGATTAAATTTTAGTAACAGGAAAAAATCTGATATTTGGGGAAAATGATCATATGGGGTAGTAATATAGGCGAGTTACAGCTGACGTCATTGTTATTAAAAGGCCGCGTTGCATGCTGGGAAATATTTTGGTCGGAGGCAAGAAACATGATAGCGTCAAACACAGTGCGTAACCTCGCGTATTTATCCCCGATAATGGTAAATTCCTGCTGCATTATCGGATGCACAAATAGAAGCAGGGAAGAAGGAAAATGTCTTTTTCGTATTCTGAGTGAAAAGAACCGCTAACGGTGAATTAAATGGCTTTCAAACATCCGCAGAGCAAACGTAGAAGATTCTAGCAAACCGTGGACTCCAACAAGTTCAACAACACATTGAGACTCTTGGAGGTTTTCATCTTTTCTGCTGTGAATGGCCCAGGAGTTTCCACCAAGTCATTGTGGATATCACCAAAGTGAATATTTGTCCAGGTAGTTGGCGATTCTGACCAGAAATTTGGTTTGGTCCACCTTTTGTAGGGGTTGAAAAGGGTGATTTGGCTCCATCGATGCTTATGACCAATTTCTGATCAAATGGTCTTGGGTCCTCTGCCGTTAGAGTGGATAAATAATCGGGATCAATACCCTTTACGTGCTTTCTCACTCCGTCCGTCATGTTGAATTAGTGTTTCTTGCCGCCGACCAAAATAATTCCCAGCATGCAACGTGCGCTTTTGTCAACAATGAAACTTGCCTATACAATCCTGACTTTTTTTTGAGGGAGACCTTCACATCCAGTGTGTTCTGGGATGTTGCAGATTTGCAGCATTGGTCCGGTGTGGTAAATTAACACTGAAGACTGAATATGATATGAACGTTAACTTTATGTGTTTACCACTTTTCATCACAATGAAAACATAAAGCACAGTGTAACAGCTTTACAGTGGCAGAACAACATCACTTTTTCATGTGGTACTCCAAGAAACAATTTTTATCCTTTGTAAACAACAAAAGTACTTTGCACTTCTGGAAGGTCGTTTGCATGTAGCCATTCTTGCACAGTCTGCATCGTCCACGTTTATCAGCATGGATGGGAAAAAAGGCTCCTGAGTAAAAAAGCTCATAAAATATGGATATGGAGTAAGTAGGTAGTTGGCATTTAGCTGTTACAAATCTGCAACACCTGCCTGGAGAGGGTTAACTCATTACAATTACTGATCTCCTCTGTCAGTGTTGGAGGGAGAATCCACACACCCTGGACCTGACTACAGGCTGCAACCATAATCACAGTTATATGACAGCTGAGTGGCGAGTACTCACAGCAAGAAGGTTCTGGGTTTGATCTTCAGGTTGCCCAAAACTTTCTGTGCAGTTTGCGTGTTCTCTCTGTGTCTGGGTGGGTTTCCTCTGGACACTCAGATTTCCTGTTCTGATTCATCATCTGACCTGATGTTAAACTCCTGACATTAGGATTCATTCACTCAACAGTAGGTAAATCTGTGTGTCATTCGTTCATTCATTTTTCAATATAAAACCAAAAATGAAAAAAATAAAAAAATAAAAATTTTCTTCATTATTTGTCTCCAAAACCAAAATGAAAAAACAAACAACGAATTTTTCAGATTTCAATTTTGTGTTTAAATGAAAAATGGAAACAAACAAACAAAAAAAACAACGGATAATGGCAGTATCCCTTTTCTGTGACTAAACTGCGATGCTGAAATGAACCAGGACTAAACCAGGTCTAAACCAGGACTGAGACCAGGACCAGATCAGGATTGAGACCAGAACTGAGACCAGGACCTAGACCAGTTTAGTCCTGATTCAGTCCTGGTTCAGTCCGGCATCGCAGTTTAAGTCATGAAAAGGGGAAATGGCCGTTATCTGTTTTTTCCATTATTCATTTAAACACAAAATACAAAACTGAATACACATAAACAAATCATTATCCATTTTTTCATTTTGGTTTTGGGGACAAATAATGAAGAAAATAGTTACTTTTTCATTTTCTTATTTTTGGTTTTATATTAAAAAATGAATGAACGAATGATACACGGATTTAGGCGAGTACTTTTTTTATTTAACCACTCGCTGCTGTTTGGTCGTGACGTAGGTAATGCGCTGCTAACGGGGCTAACTGGTATATTAAGCTTTTCCCAAATCCCGTAGGAAGAAGGACAATAACGTCTTTCCCCTTGATAAAATTCACCAAACATTCTCTTTGTTCCGGCTTTAAATCCTCGATCTCGGGAATTATTACCAACAAAGAATGTCACTTCCGGGGTGTATTCCGATTCCTGACCTAGTTGCTGAAGAGAAATAAAATTGAGCGGAGGCACTAGGTGGCTCCAGCCTGACTACTCGTTCCCCCCATCAACCCAAAACACGCACCAAAGGTCAAATCCTCCAGTTAAGGTTTTCTTGAACAAGACCAGCAACAAGATGTGGAGATGTGAAGGACTGTGACGCCCACTGTTCCTGATCAGGTGCCCCAGAAGGATGGGTCAAATGCAGAGGATACATTTCCCTGCAGGGACAATAAAGTGTAACTTAACCTTATTTGGATTTTGCATCATTGCACCAGTGCGCAGATAAGACTGCGTTCAGACTGCAGCCTGAAGTGACTCAAATCTGATTTTTTGACCCCTATGTTCCTGTATCTGATCTTTTAATGACAGTCTGAACGACACAGATCCGATTTTTTCAAATGCGACCCAGGACACTTGGATATGTGTTTCTGAAACTGATACATATCTGATCTCTTGACATGCAACTTCAGTGTGAACGGCCAAATTGCATGAATCCGACCTACACGTTATCAACAAGCAACAAATGTCACTATTCTGCGCTGAAGTAGGCGAAAATTGTTAATGAACCCTGTGTCAGTGAAGCGAAGCACATCACCACTCACCACTCTTGGCTCCGTCTCCACATCCACACGTTCCTTTCAACGGACGTCGCTGCCGCTGTCCCACAAAACACCACGACCAAAAACCTCGTCCTTCTCCTTCTCAATCTCCTCCTTAAAACAAGTAAGTTGTTCATGTTCTGGCTCCGGTACGAGAGGAACTTTAAAATCTCCAGGTGCTCAATGCTGCGTCCATGTTTGGACAACTTCCGTAAACACAGAGCACGCTCGCTGCGGTTGACATCGTTGTGTCTCCAGTGCACATGTGGGACACTTTCGGGCTGTTTAATGTTCACACTGGAGTCACATAAAAGTCACATTTAATTGGAAATGTGAACGACCTTGCAAAAACATCGGATTTCACAAAAAAATTTGGAATTGAGCGTTAAGCCCTGCAGTCTGAACGTAGCCTAAGACATTCAGTATTATAGTACATCCTCCAGAGGATTACCAGAGTTGAAAATCACTGTGAGGGAAGGACATTACTTTTAAAGCACAAAATAAAGAGGAAAATACCTCTCGTGACCAGCCCTATTGAGGTAAAGTTAGGCCAGAATGGTATTTTTCAACAGCAAAAGGCAAAACAACTTACCATCTGTCACTGCACACTGGTCTCCTTTAAACATTTTAGATCTTTAGCACAGAGGCAATAAAAGCTAAGTCTTACTGAACTGTGGCTCTGCTTTGAATAGGCCAGAACAGTCATTGCCCGATGCCTCATCAAACTCAAAGAAACTCAAAGAAACCCACAGAAGAGGCCTCACGTTTAATTTTTAAAACCCAACTTGAAAGTGCAGAGGGAGCCACATTCACCAGTCTTTAAAGGACTAGTTAGCATGTAGATGATATGCATTCAAGCGCATTGTCACAGTATCGAAGTGTATTTACATGTTAATCTGAGCAGGGACACCATCGACTCCTGGTGCACCATGGGAATGTGATTTCTTTGTGTCAGCCAGGTTCAAACACATTCCCGTAAAGCCATGGATATTATGGGCAATGATCCATAACAGCAAAACAACCCCAAACTTAAAACTCAAATCTGCTCCACACAAACACGAGGGACAGAGCTGTCTGCTGATGGACAAGGCAGGTTTGAGAAAGTCCTGGGGCAGGTTTGGAGGAATAAGTCCAAACTTTAGATGGCATTTAGCATTTTGTCCTGTTCCACATAGAAGTCCAGGCAGAACTTTCAATGTGATGGAGCAGCGACTCTACTCTAAGATCTACTTCAATGACTCGTCTCTCTGTGTCCAAGGGAACCTGCACTTCCACTTAAGACAGGAGCTCTATAAACGTCTGAAGAGGGCACGATGATGATGATGATTCCTCAAGTTCTTAAGATAAACACTTGAGATGTGCTTTATTTGGAGTAAATGACGGCAAATATTTGGTCTTTATTTCTCTTTTTGGACCAGCAGTGGCAAATGAAGAGCAATTTAAAAACAGTAGATTCATCCTCAGTCGGCTTTAGTACAAATTAAAATATTTTCTCTACTCACTCACATCAAAACATATTCACATCATTTTACCACATTTAACACGTCCAACACATTTAACCCTTTATTTGTATTTCTTTATTCAACTGAAGCAGCATTAAACATTATTTCTCATTTCTGTTTTTGTTTTTTCTTTGTGGTGCGTGGACCCATGTGGCGCTGGCCCCAAGTGGATTTATCCATATGCATGAGTGTGTTTGCGTTTGGATTTATGAATGTGAAGATGGCCCATTCTGAAGCTCAAGATGCCTCACAAGACCAACGTTTTGGCCACTTGTGCAGTGAAAGGCGCCCGGGGGTTGCCCTTTCAGCTCTGGAGGACCTCTAGCCGAGTCCCCTTCACTCGGGGAGATCAGCCGGCTCTGTTCCTGGACCCCTGTCTGGCAGGACGCCGCCGGGCTGGTCCCCGGCCTCCCTCCTTCACCTGATAGATTAGCGCTCATCACTTATGCACATAATCCCTGGTTAGCGCATGTGATCCGGCGGCCCCTGGCTCACATGCTTCCTGGGTGGTTCCTGCGTCGTCATGGAGACCCTCATCTTCTCATGACAGTTAGCTTCAGTGGCGGCGCTAAGTCCCTCCTCAGCCTCGTCTCTGCGTCTCTTTCTGTCTCTAAAGCCTCTCTTTTTTGTCATACACACGTCCATGTCTTTTTTTGGGTTGGAGCTTGTTCCCAGGCTTCAGATAAGAAACACATCTCTAAACGTATTTATCAGACAAAGGCTCTACGCCACTGTTTACAATGACATCCACAAAAGTGTGAGATCTTTAAGCACAGTTTATTCTTTATATAGCTTCATCAGCTTATATCTACACCATCATGATGTTTCTGTGTCCAGTTCATGAACACAAGTTATTTACTGTAAAACTGAACAAAACTTGACTAACACACTGGCTGCATCTTGTTTCAAGGCAGAAACTTCATTTGAATTCCACCACTGGATTCTCTGTGCTCCCTTCGCCACCTGTTATCAGAGAAATGACCTCACACCTTTTATGCCAGAAGAACAATCCTCCTGAACATATCTGACAATAAATGATAAACACCTCTATGATGCGCTCTGGTCCTCACGTGTTCCTCGCTTTGTCCCTCGTCCTGTAAACACTGGACAAATGTTTTTGTTGCTGAAGTTGGGACACACTTGACGTCTGGTCTCCTTTCACTGTTGGCAGAGCGTCCGGTTCTCATGCTTTTGAACAAACCACAGGCGGATGCATGGCCTCTATGTCTAATTTAAAGAGTCTATAGCGGTACAAAAAAGACCTGACCTGGTTTTATTGTCAGTCTAATCTGTAAGGTGAGATGCTCAGATACACTCTTTTCATTTGGGCCACTGTGGTCCTGTGAGTGGGGATTGGGTTTCGCTGGAGCAGTCCTCAGCCCAGAGCATTAGTTTGTTTAAAGTGAGGCAGGTCCTGGGGGACGTGCCGACCAGGGACGATGTGTGGCCCCACAGTAACAAGTGTCCCAGTGATAGGGCCGGTCCTCCCCCTGTGTGAACGCCGTGTGAGAGGCGGTGCGTCCGTGCCCTGCCACCTCCGCACAAGGCCCTCCATTGACTTCTAACCTGTTGAGGGCCCGAGGCAGACAAAGGGCCCTGGGGCGGGGCCCGTCCCTCCAACAAGCCTGTGAACAAACGGTAACACGGCTGCAACTGTCCACCCCCTGAATCACTGGATTTATTGACCAACCACAGCGGCCATTCACACGCACGGATCTATCATTTTAACGTCAGAGCACTGGGTAAAAAGAAACTGTTACAAAAACAATTCTTGTGTTCGACTTGAAAACGACGTGTACACAGGCCTTGTAAATGTGAGAAAGCGTCCGTTTTGAATATATCATCTTAAATCAGCACATATGTGTAGTTATGTCAGCCTCTTGTCAGCCAAAAACTTTGACAATATTTTTCTCAAAATTCCTGAAAACAGCCTAAACTTTTGATTATGAAATATTATACTGTATTGTAATTGTTATGCGAGGTCAAAATATGCTCATTATTTTGATTATTCAAGTACAAACTTCCCTTGCACTTGTTTCGGTGACGGGCACTTTACATTCTACAAGCTTTTCCCGCTAAATGGTTCCAATTTCTACAAAGAATGTTTCGAGGTATGACTTTAACTTTCTATTATTCTTATTTTAATAGAGATTATTACAGATTTTTTTTTTTTTCCAGCTTTTGCCTGGTTTCAGTCTAAGTTGCCACAGTGAGAAAAACAGATGGTGATTTGTTCTCCACATCTTCTCTTCCGTCACAATCACCACACGACACAATCGCTGCAGTAAAGGTGATGTTTTAGACAGGAATACAACAGAAGTCTATGCGCTCGGATGAGTTTTGAACCGGAAACCCTCAGGTGATGATACACTCAACCCACTGTAGCACTGTTCTAACTGAACCATCATTACTGAAACAGGTAAAAAAAAAAAAAAAAAAACACTCTAGATGCACAACAGTGAAGAAAGGCCCCTCCCCCTGCAGTTCAGCCCTCTGCCCATTCAGACCTGGGCCGGTGATAAAGGACGGCCGGCCAGGGAAAGGACCACGTTTGGGGACAGAAGGAGGAGAGGTCCGGGGTCACCAGCCTTTTAGCAGTTGGTAGCTTCTTTGTGTCGTCCGTAAAAAGAAGCCAACCGTAAGCTAGCATCATGTCCGCCTTGTGTCTCGACCATCAATCACCACAGCGACCCGACTGCAGGCCCCTGGAGGGCACACTGCCTCACACTGATGACGGTCTGTGAAGAGAACACAGGCCGGGTGTAAAGCCTGTTTTATTGGAACTATGTGAGAGGACAGTCCCAGGAAAGAACACAGAAACATGATTCAGACAGAAAAGAAAGTGGAACAGCAGTCGGTGAGGTGTGGCCATTAGTCTATGACAACCTCTGGGATTTGCTCAAAAATGAACCACATCAGTGTTAGTCGTGTATTGTTTAGTCAGATTAAGAACATTTACTCTCAAATTTCTGAACATTAAACAAATCAGGCCAAAAAACACTGTTTCAGTGACAGACTTCTTAAAGTGGACAGGACAGATGTGTTTGCTGCTCGATACAGAAATGTACAACTGCTAAGAAGAGCACATGTACATATACATGCATGTAGAACATATCCATAAACACATCTAGCATAGTTTAATCTTTTTTTTTGAGCCAAAAAAACGCTGGATACAGACATATTATGTTACATAATTAGTAAGCGAAACGTTTTCTGGAAGTATCTGTAGCCAAACATTGATGAAGAAAGTCAAGTGTCCGGGTTTACATCAGACCTGGGCCTTGTCCAGCTCCGGGGCCACACTGGGCCCTTTGGTTGACTCTGAGTGGCCCCTTTAAGCTCAGTTGGAATTACATAATGAACATATTTTATCATTTGACCTCATGCATAGACTAAAGCTGCATTACTTTTATTTTAGAGGTGTTTTTTTTACTAACAATATTTGTTAGGCAGACTCACTTAGTCATGAAAAAGTGAGTCAAACATAAACTGTCACCAGTCCGAGCAGATCATCATAACAATGATATTTACTGCTTTTTAAAAAATAAAGAAATACAATTAATATTACACAGAACTGAGTTAAGCATTTTGGCTTCCACAATATTTTGTTTCTCATGTGGCTCCATGGAAAAAATAATTACCCACAACTGTTCTAGATTAATTTTAATTATTTGTTTATTTGAATGGAGAAAATGCACATTAATAAATATTTTTGTAAACATGCCAATATCAGCTTCACAGCAAGTTTCCAACTGTAGTCCCCAGGGCAGGTGTGAAAAGCACAAGGTTTATGGTTCATTATGACTCTCCGTGCACATTTTTACACACTCTTCGCTTTTTAAACATTAAATACCCACTACAAATGCTTCCTCTGCTCTTATTTCACCAACTCATGCTGTGAAAACTCAACTTGGGTGTGAGGCAACTTTTCAGCCATTTCTTCTCAAATCTTCTTAAGCAAAAACAAAAGAAGAGGAAAGAAAAAAAAGTTTGGGATTAAATAACAAATAGAGACATTGGCACAATATGCTGAAAATGTCTTTAGATGAGTTCAAGCTGGAGCCAACCTTTCGCAGTGCGGGGCTGGCTGTGACGAAGAATGGCTGTGTATTTAGTGTCTTTATGCCCATCTGTTACTGCTAGACCACAAAAGCAATACACCAGTGAGTACACAGACACCCATATTGCATTGTGAAGAGGCTACACTATCCCCAAACTACAAGTCAAACATCCACGCCGATAAGCTGGAAATCCTAGCACGCAAAACTATTTACCCAAAAGATGATCCACAAGGACTCAAATTCATGACACCTCCTCAAACGCATCATGAATATTCCGTGTGGGCCATTCTTTTCTATGGATACAAGCGTTAGCCCCCCCTGTTGTATTCAAAGTGTCCCTTCTAAATCCGCCCATTCAGCACACAGGCCCTGATCTCCACATGAAATGATAGCTCCAGCGCAGGGCTTTAAGCGTAACATATGCCAGGCAGAGACGAGGCTGGGAAAGCTCATAATTGGTCAGTGGAAACCAGGGCCTGCCCCCCACGACGCATGCAAGACTGAGTTCATAGACTGATTTATTGGCAAGCAGAGTGGACCGCCCCAAACATGACAAAAATTAAGCATTATTACCGTATTTTTTGGACTATAACTACACTACACTACACACTATACACTGTAGCAGCACAGGCACTGACTCATGATGCTGCAGGTGCTCGGGTTTATGTAGTGACTGTTCAGATCAGAGAGAGACACTTTAAGTTTACACCAACTGGACTTCAGCATTGAAGTTGACACCCCAAATGAGACTCATGTTTCTCGCATTCCGCTGCAGAAAATGATCTTGAAAACACCAAATTGTCCAGTGTTTTTGTAACTAAGAATAAGTATTACAGTTGTCATCAGTTAAAACTATATTTGAGTTGAACATTTACATTGTATCTCAGGACAGTTATCATACCAGTTAAGTCATGGAACTGTATGGAATTTAAAAACCAAAAAACTTTAAATATTGTGTAAGTCAGGGGTCATCAAACTAAGGCCTGCGGGCCAACTCCGGCCCTTCACACCACTTTGACTGGCCCCCCAGCTCCTCTGCCCCCACCACTTGAATTGGCCCTATGAGGTAATCCTCAAAAATTGTCATGGTCTATTTTTTAAATTACTTTTTTGGCAAATAATAACCCATCTGCATCTTGTATTTTGCTTTTTTTTTTTCCAATAAAAAATCATATTCATATGACATATTTATATTTAAATAATTATATTACATATTTACATTTGCCGCCGAATTTTCATCACCTAAAAAGCTTGAGATCAAACAGTGACAGTCAATGCACGCGGAGAGTTCTGTAGTGCAGTTAAGGACAGCAAAATGGCAAAAGAACAAAAGTTGAGAGAGTTTTCAAAGAACAGTGGACGACCAATGACTTTTTTGTTCAATGAAAGGACCGTGCAGTTTGTCTGATATATAGAGAAAGTGTGGCAGTTTTCAAAGAATATAATCTGCATCTTCATGGTCAAACTATTCTGCTATACAGCCAACCCAACTCCAGCCCCTTCACAGTCAGGAGCCATAACGTGGGCCCCATGTGTTCTTGTCTTTCACTTTTCATTATTATTAAAGGGACAGTTTGGAAGTTTGGACATTGGCTCACTAGGAAATGAGGTCCTGAGTGTTGGAGACGTGTGGAGACACTTTTTGAAATATTCCATCCAGTCCTTGTATTTGCAGAGGTCACTGGTGCTAGACTAGTGCATGTCAATGGTCATAGTTCTTACCCACTCCACAAAACACCTGAAACAAATCTATTATTACACCAGACTGTCCAAGTAAATGTTTGTGTTGATACAATCATGTTTGAAATAAAACTAACCTTGTATCGCATGAATCGTCACATGTTGAGGGACTATTTTCTCATATATCAGTCCGTCAAGCTTTCTATCAGGAAGTACAACTCACTGCTGCTGCTCAGACAAAAATCCTTCAAATGCAAGGTTAGTTTAAATTTTAAAATGATTCTATCAACACAGACATTCACATGGACAGTCTGGTGTAATAATAGATTTGTTTTGGGTGTTTTTTGGAGTGGGTAAGACTGTTTTTAGTAGCAGGAGAACTATGCCCATTGACATGCACTAGCCTAGCACCAGTGACCTCTGCAGATAGACGAGTTACAGC
This sequence comes from Boleophthalmus pectinirostris, assembly GCF_026225935.1. NCBI lineage: Eukaryota > Metazoa > Chordata > Actinopteri > Gobiiformes > Gobiidae > Boleophthalmus > Boleophthalmus pectinirostris. The sequence goes on from NW_026571095.1 coordinate 3,530,729, forward strand.
TGACGTCATTGTTATTAAAAGCCCGCGTTGCATGCTGGGAAATATTTTGGTCGGAGGCAAGAAACACGATAGCGGTCAAACACAATGTGTAACCTCGCGTATTTATCCCTGATAATGGTAAGTTCCTGCTGCATTATCGGATGCACAAATAGAAGCACGGAAGAAGGAAAATGTTTTTTTCGTATTCTGAGTGAAAAGAACCACTAACGGTAATTAAACGTCTTTCAAACATTCGCAGAGCAAACGTAGAAGATCCTAACAAACCGTGGACTCCAACAAGTTCAACAACACATCGAGACTCTTGGAGGTTTTCATCTTTTCTGCTGTGAATGGCCCAGGAGTTTCCACCAAGTCATTGTGGATATCGCCGAAGTGAATATTTGTACAGGTAGTTGGCGATTCTGACCAGAAATTTGGTTTGGTCCACCTTTTGTCGGGGTTGAAAAGGGTGATTTGTCGTCCATCGATGCTTATGACCAATTTCTGGTCAAATGGTCTTGGGTCCTCTGCCGTTAGAGTGGATAAATAACCGGGATCAATACACTTTACATGGTTTCTCGCTCCGTCCGTCATGTTGAATTAGTGTTTCTTGCCGCCCAAAATAATTCCCAGCATGCAACGCAAGCTTTTGTCAACAATGAAACTCGCCTATACAAGGACAAAAAGTGTCTCCACACGTCTCCAACACTCTGGCTCACTAGGAAATGAGGTCCTATGTCTGTGTATGACGCCCGATGGTGGTAACAGTTGGAAGTGAAGAAATTTGTAATGACAAATAGTAGCATGGCTATTGTCAACCTTAAAATAGACTTTTTAAGATAATCCTGCACTGAAATAAAACAGATATGAGACCATTTGTTGAGATGTACTCGTGGTTTCAATGCCTCCTCCAATGTAATCTTAAAAAAAGTATGTGTTTGGAGTGCAAATATAAAAAAACAAAACAATTCTCAATGGATGAAATCTCACAAAAGTCGATTTAGTCTTTTTTAAGAACAAATAATACAGCACAATCTTCAAACATATTACAAAAACTACAAAAATATTAACAATTTGTCTCTGAAGGCATTTTTTACATTATTATCTACAACAAGAAGTAAAACAGCAGATTAACAAAATAAAATCAGTTGTTACAAATCTTTAACAGCAGCATATCTTTACAAACAGATCATTATTTTGATTTCGGAACATGATTCTGATGTACAGTACCAACAAAATACAGAATGATTTTGAGTGGGAATGACAAAAAATAATAATAATCAATATAAAATTCTATTGGTAGTTTCAGCAAACCAGTCTTACGTGGAAAATTATGCCATCTTAGAATATTTGCATAGAGAAAAAAGACGAAATTCTGTGTTGAGAAAAAAATATATAAAGTATTAATACAATTTACTTTTGTAACTAAATTGAATACATTGTCACTCCCTTTTTAAACAAACTAACATTCTCTGGGTTCATTCTCATTCAAAACAATGCCCACATACAGCACGTCCACATCTATGTACAGCAAAGTTTGGGTCATAGACTGTATAGATAAATGGACACGGAAAACCTGCTAACCCAGGGGTGTCAGACCTTTAATCTGACCCTCGGCTGATTTTTTACTAAAATATTGGTAATTTTCTGTGGTGCTTAGCATAGCAGCGTCTCCAGCGCCTCTGTGCGTGGCCCCTCCCACCAGAGCAGCACAAATGAAGATTTTACTCTTTCCAAACGCTCTTAAAGGACGATAATTTTGACTGTTGACCGTGACACCCTCATCAGAAAAATGTCCAAAATGAGAAAAGTGTACTTATTCCTATTTGCATACAAGTTAAAGTTAAATATTTGTGTTGAAATTAAATTTTTCTTAAAGTTTCAGGTTGTTCATAATATTATAATATTTTGTAAAAGAAAGAGTTCATCAATTAAAAAAGATTTCTGTAATAGATTTGTGTTTCTCTGCTCTTGTTATTTTTGGGGTTTATATGCCATGAGTTTTCTGATCCGGCCCCTTTGGGATCAAAGTAAGCTGGATACGGCCCCTGGACCAAAATGAGTTTGACAACCGTGCTCTAGTCACTGTGTTCCAAGTAGGAAGTGAGCACGGCTGCACTTGCGGCTCCATCGACTTTATTTCTAATTTACTTTAAAATGGAATATTGTCTCGCCTCTCTCTGTAACTGCTGCTGGGAGCCTTGAGATTTTGGTCTTAAATGTTCGCACTAACCTGTTCGACACAATCCTGCTGTTTTTATTTACTATTTTGTTCACAAATCAATTCCAATTGCTAATACGGAACTCGACTCCAAACACCGAGAGTCTCAGGGGCCCAGAATTTGACCCTCTTCCTGTTCATTTAAATAAAAGGGGGACCTAAGTGAGGTTTCTTGGCCCGGGCCCATAGCCACAGCCACAGCCCGTCCTTAGTCCACTTCTTTACACAGTCTATGGTCTGGATGAACACATATTTAGAAGTGAAAAATGGATAAAGGACGTTTTAATCAAAATATTTAGGAATGGGTGAAGCAAAACCAGTTTGTTACCACACAAGTTGTTCTGTAAAAAAATATTAGTGATGTGATACGCAAACTACAACAAATAACAAAAATAGAGTTCGAAGGCACTTGGGACACATGACTAAAAATGAAATGAACATTTCAGTGTGAATCTGCAGTCTAGTGTCATCACAATACTAAAACTGGCAACCTGATTTCGATAAGGAACAGAATACTCAATACTCAATACCATGATGTGTCTTATACAGTGTTGGGAAGGTTACATTTAAAATGTAATCCCCTACAGATTACAGATTACATACCCCAAAATGTAGTTTGTAATGTAATCCATTAAATTACTTAAGGTGAGTAATGTAATCTGAATACTTTGGATTACTTGATTTGCTTTAGAGAAACAAAGATGAGGAAATCTTCACATAAGATGTTTTGTCTGCTAAAAGAAAATAAAAAGCCCAGACTTTACTGAACCAAATTAAAAATATTATTCATGGAAGACGAGGAGACACGGTCTGCACAGCATGATTTAGTCCTGTTAAATCCTGTTTTAGTCCTGTTTTAGACCTGGTTTAGACCTGGTTTAGTCCTGGTTTAGACCTGGTTTAGACCTGGTTTAGACCTGGTTTAGACCTGGTTTTAGTCCTGGTTTAGCCCAAAATGTAAAAACAGGAAAATACCACCAAGTAACCCATTTATTCAAATAAAGTAACTGTAATCCAATTACCACTCATGGAAAGAGTAACTGTAATTGAATACAGTTACTCATAATTTGTACTCTGATTACGTAACTCTGGTACATGTAATCTGTTACTTCCCAGCACTGGTCTTATATGTGTGTAATCCTCAGTGGTGCAGTAGGTTCCACAGTGGTCCATGTGTATATACTAGTCTAAGTGCTCTTCTACTTGTTCGGATCCAGCTCAAGATCATTCTAAAGACATTCAGGTTTCTGGCCTGTGAATGTGACTTTTTAGGATCAGTATTTGCTCAACTGAGTAGGCCTATCTAGGTTTGATACTAGTTTAAGTATTAATTAGTATCTGATTTTTGATTTGACAAGCCTAGTTCCTCAAAAAAGATACAAAATAATAACACCCAAATGTTATTTTAGCATCAAAATCCTTGTTTTAACTAAGCAGCTAAAGGTCAGGTCAGAAATATGACGTGATGTTATTGTTGGCATTGTTAATTTTGGCAAAGCTGTGTTTTTGGCATTAGAGTGATGGTCCGCTTTAAAAACTATAAATAACTAGTTCATTTAGCGTTTACTGTGGTCTAAGAAGTTCTTAATTTTGTTACTTAAGTAAAAGTACAGATACTGGAGCATAAAAGAAAAAGAAAAATCGGTTTCAGTGAAAGTATTAGTATGCGTTTAAAAATGTACTTAAAGAGTGAAAAGTAAAAGTATTTCATACAGATTTCAAATGTAATGATTTTGATAAAACTTTTGCTGAAATTTGTCCAGTAGAAATGATTAAATTATTCTGTTTTTATTATCTATTTTGTTTGCCCAAAATACAAATGTGTTAAAAAGTAAACCCTCAGCACATAAATAATTAAAAATACTTTTACTTTTCAGTCCTGTTAAAAAATGTAGTGGAGTCAAAAGTACAGACACCTGCTTTCAAATGTAGTAAAGTAAAAGTATCCATCTTAACATTTACTTAAGTACAGATACCTCAAATATACTACATTTACGTGTTACATTCCACCTCTGATTATTTATAATTATGAAATCATTCATGTTACAAAACTGGGCCAGAATTGTTTTTGAAGAATCAAGTAAGTTATGCCACGGTGACAGTATCCAGGGTAACTGTAGCATGTCCCAGGATGAAGAAACCAGAGCACCCAGACATAGGCACAAAGTCAGGACCCTGTTGCTGTGAGGTGGTCCCGTTGTGACCCCTACAGTGAGCAGGGGTGTGCGTATGACCTCTGACCTCTTTGTGTTGTAGCAGCTCATGGTTCAAACTGGCGGAGTATTCACAGTACAAGTGGCTCCAGTGCTTTCCTCGTGTTAAATAATAGCAGCTCAGACTGAATACTGTACCAATAGTGATTAGTGCACCTGAAATGATTAGTATTTGATGAGGCTTAGTAAAAACACAGAGCTTAAAGAGGGAGTATTACACTTCTATTACACAAAACCATGTTACCTTTAATTGTTTTGAAAATGTTATATTCGCCAAAAACAACGTATTAACAAGTTTAATAAGTTTCAGTTTAGTTTGTGATGTTCTTAGTCTCTCCTCCTTCTGCTCTCCATGCTAAGTGACTACCCCTTCAGAGTGCTATCACATTAAAATAGGCATGCATCCCGCTAATCAAATGACTGCACATCACATCAGGTTTGTGAAGTTGCAGTGTACTGTTTTGTATTACGTTTTTACCGTATTTTCCGTACTATAGGGCGCGCTCATAAGCCTCCAACCCCATCAAAAAACGACAGAATCCAGAGCGCCCTATACACAAATCCACTCGGGTGTCCCAGCACGACTTCAGTAAACTACAAAGCTGCATCACCCACAGAACACACAAACACACGGAGCAGACAGCGACCACACAGAGAAACACACCCACAGACACACTCATCACTCCAGGAACAGAACGGAGGAACGAACCGAAAAAGCGAGTGCAATGTGCCAGACACAACTGAACAACTGAGTCACTGTGAACACGCCGACAATCCAGTAGTCCCAGACAGCACCCTCCCTACACGCCACAACTGAACAAAGCCCAGAGTCACCGTGAACGCCACAAACAAACAAAACCACTCACCCATCACACTGTTGTGTTTCATTTAAAGTCCAGTGCAGTTTATTTGTGAAAAAAGTTCAAAAATGGACCATTCAATGACAGTGCGCCTTATAATCCAGAGCACCCTATAGTGCGGAAAATATAGTATATGTTTCTATAGTTATGCAGGCTTGTGAGTCTTGTACAGGGTCGTACAGCTAACCATAAAATAAACCCATTTATTTATAATAGAATCTAATATCTAACTTTTCTCAACAAGACTATTTTTATCTTTCCTGTGTTATTTGTTTGTTGTTCTGTTGACTGTTTTAGTGTGTCCGGAAAAGCACTATATAAATAAAATGTATTTATTATTATTATAATAAAGAGGGTGTGAATTAGCCTGATTCATCAGCCGGTTTCACTTCGTAGAAACCGTCTGTCCTCGCAGTGTTGGAATTCATTCGCTTGACTGCAGGCGGGTACTTTTTATCATTTAACCAATCGCTGCTATTTGGTCGTGATGTGTGTAATGCACCACTAACAGAGTTAACTGGTATATTAAGGTTTTCCCAGATCCCATAGGAAGAAGGACAATAACGTCTTTCCCCTTGATGAAATTCAACAAACATTCTCTTTGTTCCGGCTTTAAATCCTCGATCTCAGGAATCGTTGATAACAAAGAATATATGACTCTTCACTGATTGGCTGGTGCCCAGACTCACACTTTCGGGGTTTTTGCAGATTGTCTAATGTATTCTGATTCCTGACCTAGTTGCTGGAGAGAAATGAAATTGAGAGGAGGCACTAGGTGGTGCCAGCCTGGCTAGGTGTGAATAGGGCCCAGGAGGGATCGCTAGATTACTCAAACATACATGGATGACATATATAACCTTTTCAGGCATGTTTTTGATGGAGGAACAACATTATAACATGGTCGAGTTGATTTAGCGTTAATACCCCCTCTTTAATACCATAGATTAAATGGTTTCCACAGTGTGCTTGGTCTCTGGCTCGTACACACACACGTACACACACACACACATACACGCACGTACACACACGTACACGCACGTACACACACACACACACACACACACACACACAGTACAGTTGATGTTCATAGAGAGGCAGAACTGTGTGTTTGTGCATTGGCGTAGAGGACTTTGCCAGGTCGGGGGGGCCAGTCGGGGTCGTCCTGCAGCTCCAGAGCGAGCTGCCTGTACCTCAGCTGGGGCGGGCGCCGCTCTCGACAGAACAGCCACGACAGGAAGAGCCGGCCCCAGCGGTCATTAGCCACCTGCAAAACAACAAGGATGCTGAAATCAGTTCTCTAGTGAATTGGGATGTAACAATATCCATATCTCACGGTTTGATATTATCACGATATATGAAGACTTTAACCAAACTGCAGAAATGCTACTTTTTATTTTTATGCCTTCAAAAGACTTTAGTGCAAATCATTACTGTCACAATCCAACGTGCTTATCTACAGTTATTTCTTCATGCTGTCTGCACTGAACTGGAGCAAAGGATCATGGTCTATGTAGTTTATGTAGTCAACAAAACAAAGCATTTACACAAAGAAGCTTTTAACTGGATATACTGTGACAGCCCTTGATATTATGGTGAGACTGGTAGAGGTGGGTAGTACCCAGTTACATTTACTTGAGTAACATTTTGAAATTATACTTTTCAGAGTACTTTACTAGTAGCATACTTTTCTCCTACTTCAGTAATATTTTATTGAAGTAACAATACGCTTAGATGAGTAAAAGTTGTGGTCATTCTCCCCATTGTGTTTAAGTGACAAAAGGTTTATGTTGATAATCTGAAATATCTGAATATTTGTGTTTCTTGCAGCGCTCCTTCAGATATAATGCGTGTCTGTCCTTTGGAAATAGCAAATTATGTGCATTATTTAATGTTTTGTTGAGAAGAAGAAGAAGCAGAGAGCGTGAGCAGAGTCCAAACCTGAGCCGAGCCAGCAGGGGGTGATGGAGGCACTGGACTATTGCTGTGATTGTCTCTGAAAATGAGCCTCCGCAAGCTGACGTCAAGGATCAACGTCTACGGAAGATTTCATTCAATTTCAGAATCAGCAGATCTCAAACAGATCAGGTTTGAAGCAGAGCAAATACACGTTTCATCAAACTAAGAGGGACCCAGCTAATAAGCAGCAGTGGTGCAGAATTTTGAGGAACATAGCTGCATGCGGATAAAGTTTTATTTTTGAGAAGTTGACAGAAAAGAGATGTACCTCGAGGATGAAGGAAATGACAGTGTTTGAGATGATGATGAGCACCACAGTGATTCTCCAGTCATGAGGAACACACACGATCTGAGACCACAAGAAAGAATGGAATACAATAGTGTTGTTACAAAACTGAACTTTCAACCTTTGAGTTTAATACTAAAGAATAAATGAAATACTCAAAACTGATTCTGATACCACAATGATAATAAACATTTTATTTAGACAATACTATATTCAACATTAAATTGTAGTACTTTCTTTTATATTACCACAAGGTTACATAAACATGTAATAAGAAGTAAAAAAGGTTTTATTATTTTATTATTTTGACATTTTGGTTTGTGCTGAACATATGAGGTTTGGGTTACTAAATATGATGGCTAAAATAAAGTGATTTTCTCATTCTTATTTAAATCGTCAGTATACAGTGGTCAGCTTATGCCATGGATGGTATGAGCTACTATAAAAATTACAGGAATTGCATTCAGCATATACCTGATGCTCTTAAGACAGTGTGCATTTATAAATGAATCACAAAAATGTGTGTGATCAAAAGATTATTTTTGGCTTACATCAAGGAATTTATCAATCGCTGGTACAGGAAACAGCACGATGAGGAAGAGGAAGGTGTACAAACCAATGCAGGACAACATAAAGGGCCCTATGGACAAGCAAAACAGCCAGTATTCAGTACTTTTTTCCTTCTGTAAATATGTAAGACTACATCTCAAACAGTATGTGTAGCCATCATGATTAAGTCGTTCATGTTGGAGTATATCCTGAACATGTACATGTAGTGTGTAGCAGAGAGCGTTCCTTACAGTTTTTGTAGCTGGGCTGTCTGAAGGGCTTTCCTTTGGAGAAGCCGATGGCCACAGCCAGATACTGGAAAGTGGAGACGTAGAAGAGCGTGGTGTTCTCGTAGTTTCTGATGTTCTTGACGTCGATGTAGGAGTTGTTCACACTGAAGGACTGAGACGAGCGGCTAACGTTACACGCACTGAACACACAACAGCAGGCCTTAGTTAAACATGGGAGCATTTTAAACAGACACAAGACAATACTGGCAATATGAAAACATGCAGGGGACTACAGAGACCATGATCTTTGTACAGCAAATTTGATTTAATTCATGTTAATTAATGTAGTTTAGTAAAACATGAGTTTTAGCTGATAAAACTAAACATGCGTGACACACGTTTCTGATTCATCTATTTAACATCTGTGTATTTACAAAAAAGTCATAGAATTTCAAATGCTGCATCATGTGCAACACACACACACACACACACAAACACTCAAACACTCAAACAGACAAGTATGTGTTGGAGCAGTGTGGTGCTCTGTGAATGGTCAGTTTCTGAACCTATCACAAACACTTCAACTGTAGTCAAACAAGATGGATTTTGTAAATTGATTTTGTAAAAAATCAAGGCACAACATTTGTATGTTGTCACGTCCCTAATTAAACAATCTTTTATTTCCTGGTGTTGAGTAAATACTGACTTGGATTGGGGCGTCCACTTCTCGTACCAGCTCTGCTCTTGGACCAGCAGGAAGGCGAGCAGCTGGAAGAGGAGACAGGTGAGGATCTGTGTGAGGACGGAGAAGAGCAGGGGCCCCGAGATCAGGCTGGAGGGGGGCCGACGGGGCACCAACTGTCCCCAGGCCGGGTTCAGACTCACTGCACACACAAGACGGGAAGCTGAACTCAAATCGAACTGAAACCATATAAACAGCACTTACAGCACATACAAGTGGACAGATGATAGAGATGGGCCATATTTCATGAATGTTGTTTTGAAAATATGCAAAATTGTAATTTTTAGTATTATTTATCATTTTTTAAAATGCTGTAAACAGAGCTGAGCAAAACCAGAAGAACTCAATACCTGAATGTCACCAGAAAAAACACCAGTAAAAGTTTAGATAAATATAATCCAGAGTTTATATAGAAATATAAACACACACTATAAGGATTAAAAACAAAAGTCTCATAAAGGTAAATTGCATTAGTCTTATATATGGCACTTTTCCCCCAGTAAGCTGCTTCTTTAGCCACAGCTGCCCTGGGGCAGACAGACAGAAGCAAGGTTGGCAATCTGCACCAACTACTCACACACTGTTTATAATAAGATGTGTGAAGTGTTTTGCCCAAGGACACAATGACAGTGTGCACAGGTTGGAGCCGGGATCAGAACTGTAAAAGTTTTGGGTTTTGTGGTGATTGTTGTGTCACTGAGCCACTGCAGACTCACAGAATTTCTGTGCACTGAATAAAAATACTTGAGCTCTGATATATGGGATTTCAGTAATAATGCTGCTACGGTGGCTCTAGTGGTGCTGCTGTATTTCTCACTTGTAAAGGCGATGACGAGAATGATGGCAATGTCAATGAAAAGAAACTGGAAGTCTCCTAAGTTACTAGGAATCTGTAACAGAGAAAAGAGTATTAATAGTGTTTTTATTTAGTTAAAACGGCTCCTATTAATTGTAACCTCTTCAAAAACTGCCTTTTATGCCTTTGTGGATTTTATGTTCAAATATATAACTATTCCTAAAATAAAAAAGTAAAAGTAGGATATACCGAGTAGAGCATGGTCACACTGAGGTACTGGATGATGCTGTACAGAGCCATGAACTTGAACACACAGAAGGACGTGATGAGAGCTGCTCGGCCCTCTCTGTGGAACAAACACAAAAACATTACAACGCACTTCTACTTTGACTTAACCACACTTTAAAGCTGCTCTGTGGAACTTTTCAGGTTAAAGTTACATACATAGGCACCTTTAGGTTTTGTGGTGACACAGAGCAGGGGGCGAGTACCTGATGAGGTTGGGGACACAGGAGATGTTGGGGGTGGAGGAGGTGAAAGGAGAAGCCACAGACGCCTCCAGCTCAGACAGAGAGATCCCACTGTGAGCCCTCTTCAACGCCTGCAAGGGACAGAGGGAAAGTTATGTTTTAATGCTGATTATATCAAAACATGTGGGATTCATGAGACAGATGCAAAATAATAAATCATAAGCAGTAAAGTAATAAAAGATATTTACTAGTTTGTAGTCATCTTATTGTTGCAACATTCACACTCTCAGTATGTGCAGAGAATCAACAATATAATTATTCTTTATAAAAACAAATGTATTACAACAGTGATAGCCAACACATGGTATTCAACTAATTCTCTGAAAATGCCTGGAGGTTCATTTTGATTTTGGCTGCACTGACATGGAGCAAAGCATTGTGGTCTATGGAGTTCTGTTTCATTCCTACTACTAAGAAATCAAACAAAAGTGCTTCATCTGGGATTTCATAGTAGTTAATTTACTATTACTTTTATTCATAGCTACTTTAGACTAAAAAATGCCTTATTCCAACATTTTTACAGTTTGTAATATTGAGTGAAAGGTGTTGTAAAGTGTATTTTATAGTTTTATTTATTCGTTAATGTATTTGTCCCTAATTTGTGGTGCATTTTATGCAATAAACTAGAATAAACTTTTTGTCTGCCAATGAATGTCCACACATTTCAGGCATAGCCCTTTATAATGTGAGCCTTTAAATCTAGTCATTATTGCTAACATTGCTTCTTCTCTATCATTTAATCATGTATTTTGTTGATATAAAAATATCTTTGTCTTACTCACTCCACAGTCATTGGCTCCGTCTCCACACATTCCGACAATGTAACTGAAAGAGCGTAGACAACACAAAATCTGTTTAATGACACAACTACACACACTTTAACTGTAACAGACTTAAATATAACAGAATAACAGAATCCATCTGAACTCACTTGAGGCTCTGCAGGACCTCCACCAGTTGAGTCTTCTGGTCTGGAGCCATCCGTGCAAACACTGTGGCTCCTAGAGCAAGCTGCGACGCCCCCGTGTGGTCAGATCAGGACAATACACTTAAAATGAGCCTGTCTTTGGGATACTATATAAATGTGATTGTGTTTGAATGAAGGTTTGGGCTCACCTTTGGGACCAGGTGTGGGAAGTGCTCCAGGACCACAGAGAAGGCCTGGTCCATTCAGAGCAAAGTGAAATCTGTCATCAATCTGTAGCCCGTCACACAGGGACTCCACCTGGATCTCTACTGACTGAAAACAGAACATTTTAGTTACATATAAAGAAAATACTTGAAAGAAAAACAAAAATAACTCTAAGATTCTAACTAAGATTCTAAACAAACCATTTATTAGTAAATCGTAGGATTTATGAACTTGGTGCAGCAGGATGGATTCTGGTGATTTTGGTGAGTTCATAGTTCACTGTGAGGTTTCTTAATCACTTTCAGTGAGAGTGGTTCCAGATTGATAACGTGTAGAACTCAGTTCAGACTGACACCGATCTCAATCTAACGTTTAAATATGTATATGTAGTCTATTAGACTATTAGACCCAAAAGACACATGCTCTATAAAACTCCTCCTAATGTTATTGGATCACAGAGTCATATGTATACAGTCCCTGACAAAAGTCTTGTCGCTTATCCATTTTGTAGAAACAAAAGCTTATAACCTGACTTTAAATTAATGGATTGGTTTTAGAAATGTCTCATATGAAAGCTAAAACCCTCCCAAATTATGCTCAATATACTAAAATAAATTTGCTTCACTGAAGAAAGATTGATCATTTAATGAACACAGAAAGGTCAGATTTTGGCAAGACAAAAGTTTTGTCGCCTACAGAAAATTGAACAAATAATTTACTTCAAATACAAAAATATGTTGCATAACATCAGTGAATAAAGTAGTGGTGCTGTGAGATCCATATTTAATATCTTGTATGACTCCATGAGCTTGAAGGACGCATCCATGCGGTTCCACAATGATTCATACAATTTGTTGATGAAGTCATCAGGAATAGCAAAAGAAAGCGTCTTACATGCCTCCCAGAGTTCATCAAGATTCTTTGGTTTTGCCTTCCATGCTTCCTCTTTCATTCTACCCCAGACATGCTCAATGATGTTCATGTCTGGTGACTGGGCTGGCCAGTCCTGGAGCACCTTGATCTTCTTAACCTTGAGCAACTTTGATGTAGAGATAGAAGTATGTGATGGAGCAACATCCTGCTTCAAAATTTGACCCCTTTTATGGTTGGGAATGTAAGAGGAGCTAATACTTCTTGATATTTTAGGTTATTGATATTTGCCTTCCACCCTGCAAATGTCTCGCACACCCCCAGACTGGATGGAACCACAGACCATGATTTTTCCGCCACCAAACTTAACTGTTTTCTGGGTGAATCTTGGATCCATGCGGCTCCAGTAGGTCTCCTGCAATATTTGCGGCGGCTGTGATGTAATTCAACCGAGGATTCATCTGAGAAATCCACCTTCTGCCACTTTTCCAGTGTCCATCCTTTTAGCAGGCTGTGGGCCTTGGTAAATGCCACACGGTTTTTTAATTGCCTTTTGTTTAGTGCTGGTTTCTGTGCACTGATTCGACCATGGAGGCCATTTCGAGACAGAATTCTACAAACTGTTGTGGTTGACACAGGGACTTGAGGTGACCAGGCCTGGTGGAGTCTGCTGCAGTGGAAAAGGGGCTGGCCTTGGATTTTTGAATCAACAAACGGTCCTCCCGAGCAGTTGTCTTGGGGGTCTGCTGGACCTGGGCTTGTCAAAAACATCTCCAGTCATTTCAGATCTTTTTCTTATTCTTTGTACTTGACGCTGAGACACATTGAAGGTGTCACCACCTCAGCAGTGGATCTGGTCTTCAGCCTCTTGATAATTAACGCTTTGGTCTCAGGGTGGATCTTAGGCATGTTGTCAGAGGTCAAGTTGCAGTTGATGTGAAGGGTCTGGTGTGCTGGGTTCTTTTTATACACACCCACTAACTGATTGATCAGTAACTGATCACAGGTGAGGCTGTAATCTAGGATTGGGTGCATCATATGACAAGGCGACAAGACTTTGTCGCCTTGTCATATGATGCATCTGACCTTTCTGTGTTCATTAAATGATCAATCTTTCTTCAGTGAAGCAAATTTATTTTAGTATATTGAGCATAATCTGGGAGGGTTTTAGCTTTCATATGAGACATTTCTAAAACCAATCGATTAATTTAAAGTCAGGTTATAAGCTTTTGTTTCTACAAAATGGATAAGCGACAAGACTTTTGTCAGGGACTGTATAGGAAATCATTTAAATATATCACTTACAGTCATGGAGGAAATAGAATTTTGTTGCATTATCAGAGTAATAATATTCTAAAACAGTAGAATTTTTGTTATTGAGTGCTCCTTGACTGTTCGTAGGATTTGTTCTTTCAGATGAACATTTGAATGAACATGAACATTTGATGAAATGTTTTATGAATGCCAAAAATGTTCGTAAGAATGCAAATACAAATTTAACTACAAATTTGTTCAAAAAGAACGTTTCATGAATGGGGCCAGCTGTCCTGTTGTTTGTAATGTGAAAGATAAATTGTGATCATTTGACACATGAGAAAAGAGAACAGCAGTAGTTTTGGCTGCTCTCTTTCAGACTGGTACCTGTGTATTCTGCTGGTACCTGTGTATTCTGCTGGTACTTGTGTATTTTGCTGGTACTTGTGTATTTTGCTGGTACTTGTGTGTTTCTGTTGGTACCTGTGTGTTTCTGTTGGTACCTGTGTGTTTCTGTTGGTACCTGTGTGTCCTTGGTCTGGGGGCTGTGGCTGTAGTTCCAGCTGATGCTCGCTGGGTGAAAATCTTTTGGAGGAACAGCGTCTGCGATGATCACGGTCTCATGAGCTCGAATCATTCCACAGTCTCTCGCCACAGAGATGGCTGTCAGCATGTTGTCTCCTGTCAAACACATCACACTATGTAAAAAAAAAAAATCTCTTGTATATATCACAAATACTAAAAAACACCGTTAACATTCAAAATAATGACAAAGTAAAAACAGAGATGACATGTTTTACAATGAAAGCCTGACCCTACCATTGTTTACCTTCAGTCGAAATAAATAGTTAAAGCCCCATTTCGGAACATGTGTCTTATGTCATATTGTGGAATATTATAGCCAAATCTGTGATAAATCAAAAGCACATGTGTAAAAGTCCAGTTTCTACAAGTATATTTGACAAATTTTAACCCTTAAAAATTTGAAGGACCAACGTTAAATAGTTTTTTAGATACAGCAAATCTGAAAGTGGCTCCTCGGAAAACTCTGGCCAAAATAGGTCAGGGCAGAGTTGACAAAATATTTTTTTATGACAAAACTATAAGGAGTTGGGAGCTAAAATTCGGGACTTGTGTGAACCTCCTCGAATTTTTTTCAGTCAAATCTGAGACGGTTGGGTGGGGGCATTCGAGATTTGGCGTGGAATGACCCCTATAGCATTGAGTCCCTGTACTTGTATTGTATTATAATTTATTATATTGTGTTGTATTAGATTGTATTGTATTACCAGTGACCATGAGCGTGCGGATGTGGGCCTGGTGCAGGTCTTTCAACACTCCTGATGTCTCTTCTTTGATCTTGTTCTGCATTATGATCAGGCCCAGGAACTCCAGGTTCTGCTCTATCACGTCTCTGTGACACAACATGTGGGATTACAGATGAGAATACATTTGGCTCTGTGTCAAAGCATAGAAAATCAGACAATAATATTATACACTAATACTAAAACTAGAACTGAAACTAGATACTCATATGAGCAGGTATCAATACTAAAAAGTCTCATACACAGGACAGAATGAACCTTTCTTGAACAGCTTTAGAATGATCTGGAGCTGTATCAGAACAAGTATAAGAGCACATAGACTCATTTTTGCCAACTGAGGGATTACACAGATATAAGACCACATGGAAATATAAAAGAAATTACTATCATTTAACACTGAAACTCACATTATATTGTCTAAATAAAAAGTGTTTTTATTATCATCGTGGTACCAGAATCAGTACTGAGTATCGAGTCAATTCCTTAGTATCAAAATCAAGTTTGACATGTTGGTATTGTGTACTCAAACTGGACCCCAATAATGAGATACTTGTGAGTGAACTGTAAGCTACACAGTACATCATACCCCTGTGAATCAATACTATTAATTAATTGAGAAGGGACAAGATCTCGTGCCACAAGATCTTGTGAGACAAAACTGCCACGAGATTGTGCACACAGTGAGATTTTTTTTCATGTTTTTACATTTGGATTGGATACAAAAATGGAGTTAAGTACTGGTGAGTTACATTGTTTGAAGAAGCTGTAGTCCCAAAAAGCACTGCTACAACGACAGCAAAAATATGACAAAGTAAATCAAAAATGGTAAAGTCAAAATTGGGAACTGGATTGCACAACTTATTTATCATAGATCATATCTTGTGTGCCGCCTCGTATTGTGGAAATTGTATCTTGTCTCATAGCTTGATTCATCAGCCAGTTTCACATGGTGGAAACCTTGCAGCATTAGGATTCGTTCACTAGACGGTAAGCGGGTACTTTGTTTTATTTAACCAATCGCTGCTATTTGGTCGTGACGTATGTAATGCACCGCTGATGGGACTAACTGGTATATTAAGCTTTTCCCAAATCCCGTAGCCCGAAGGGCAATAACGTCTTTCCCCTTGATAAAATTCACCAAACATTCTCTTTGTTCCAGCTTTAAATCCTCGATCTCGGGAATCGTTGCCAACACAGAATGTATGACTCTTCGCTGATTGGCTGGTGCCCAAACTCACACTTCCAGGGTTTTTGCAAACTGTCTAGTGTATTCTGATTCCTGACCTAGTCACTGGAGAGAAATGAAATTGAGTGCAGACACTAGGTGGTGCCAGCCTGACTCCTCGTCTCTTCCCTATTAATTAAATAAACAACATACATTTACATTGTCGGGAGAAAAACATATAGCCTTCTAATCACATTGAACTCTCTCTAAACTTGTACTTAATAAATCAGATAATATCTCCTCTGTGACTGGTGCCAACTCACTGTCACTCTTCATGACAGATAGTTACAGATAATGACACAGAGAGACATGTTGGGACTTGTTTGTTTTCATGATCGTGAGATCAGGGAGAACAGTACACATGGCATTACACATGACATCAAGTACACATGACATTACACATGACATAAGTACACATGACATAGGTTTTCATATTTTTCTAATTTTGACTTTGGTGGGATTACACAAAGGAGTACTCATGGTAAATATTTATCAAAGTTTTACATCAGTTAAGTCAGAGTTTGTGGATAATAAATAATTAGCTAGGTCTGTTAAACTACAATGAGTCATATTTTGTATAATCAATGTAGAACCACTCGTGCACGAATGAAGGATTTATCTTAAAGAGCCCATATTATGCTATTTTCTGAGCTATGTTATAATATTGTTTCCTCATCAAAAACCTACCTGGTAAAACAGGAAGTGCTCCACTGTGTTTTTAAACTCCATACACTCCACACACCTTCACAAGAATTAATTGGATGATTTCAGCACTGGAATAGCCAATCTCAACTGAACTAGAGGTAAAATTTAAATGTTAACTTGAAAAGTACTGCTTGATGACATCACAAGGTGGAACAGAGCATTTTGAACTTTAGAGACGTAGACAGGCTAGTGTTACTCAAACTGAATGAAACAAAATGCAACTCCATGTATGCTTTGATGAGGTAACAACATTACAACATGATTTAAAGGTGCATGGTGTAACTTTTTTAGTGGACAGTCAAATTTCTCAACAGAGATGTTATTGCTTTGTCTGAAATATTCGACAGTATGATATTAAACCTTTCTATCTTCATGAAGACCAAACCAGATCAAGTTACAGGTCAGATCTGTGGAGAGGCGACCCCACTCACAGTCAGAATTCCTGTTTTTCTAGGTATTTTTGAGGTATAAAACCACCTGTAATTGATTAAATGTAAGGTAGAGCTGTTTAATGTCATACTGCGGAATATTCCAGGCAGAAAAATGACATAACCATAGAAACACATAATTGACAGATGCAAACCAAAAAGCGACACAGTGTACCTTTAAAGTTAATAAGAGTAAATTTTGCATAATAGGAGTTTTTAGTATCATCATGTGAACTATGTTTTATTGAAAAGAGTAATCTAACCTGCCATATGCACACTTTAAGAGAAACATGTAGAAGTGTATAGAGTAAAGACAGAGACCTGCTCAGAGCCTGGACCTTGTGCCAGGACAGTTTGGTCTCCAGCCGCCTGTGGGCCAGAGCGATCACCCTGAAGCCCTGAAGAGTGTACGCCTCCAGAGTCTCAGTGAAGTTCTCCGGGACTGTAGCGAAAAACACACAGAACAAAGAACAAAACAAGTGGGTGAGTATGTGGAGATTTCTCATAAAAATGGTGAAAAAATCCAAAATGACGGGCAACTGAAACAAAAACAAAAGCCGTACTTGTATATCTCTTCACAAATATTCAAAATAATACAAGTTACTGTAATGTTCAAACTCTGTCCATTTTTTAGGATCAAATTCATCAAATGTCACCCTAACCATATTACAGTTTCATTTTTAACAGTGAAGATTATTTAGTAAATCAAAATCATGATTATACAATATAATTTTAAGAAGGAAAATATTATAATATATATACGGTAATATATTCATTGATTATAAAGTGCTTTTTGGTCACATTAACATTTAGGAAGTGGGAGTTCATAAAGCTGCTCACCTACTAGAGGAATTCTAATCTTTTAGACAGTGTGTATCAAAGTGATTTAGGGAGTAACTGCTGTTTGTCATTTTTGTGAATCATGAAAAATCGAGAAATCGTGATGTTTCTTCTCACATAATTCTGAATATTGATATTGTGAGATCCATGTTTCATTCACATTTCACTCATTTTAGCGTCTGTGTTAAAGTCAGACCTGTGTGAGGTTTGCACAGACTGGCCACGACCTCTGGCGCCCCCTTGAGGAAAGCGTTCATGTGTTTCTTGCCGAGCCGCCGCACCACCACAGTCATCCTCTGCAGCGCCGACGAGAACGGGAACTGACGCACGATCCCGATTTCACACGACTGAACAAAACAAGACGAGTCACAAGTGAAGAGACGATGACACAATGTTTAGCAACGCATGGTTTTGTGAAGATAAAACCTACTGATGTCTCTGTGAGGTCGCCCAGGTCTGTCTCCATGGCGACGTGGTTGGGCGGCCGCACCACAGTGGGCATTATGGGATTGTGGAGGGCGGTCTCTTCTTGGGTGGGTTCCTCCAAGACCTAAAAATAAATGTCAGATAAAAAATGACCAAGGATAGATTATAATATTATTGTGGCCACACTAGCTTGTCAAAACCTGATCAGATCTCAGAAGCTAAGCAAGGTTCAAAGTTCAAGGTTCAAGGGTCTTTATTTGTCATTAAAGCATGAGAGAAACACATGATGAACGAAATGTGTTTCTCAAGGCCCACTGGATTAAAAGAGAAAATAAACAATAATAAATAAGCAACATTAAATGGTTCATTAAAAGCGTCTAACAAGTGGCATGATGAGGTTTTGAAGGCCAGTCACTAAGCAAAACAGGCACTGGACTTGAACTAGTGGGTGAGAAGTCCTGACCCACATCTGCCACCACAGATGATCACAGACAGTGTCTAGATGGCTCCATGGGTTTCTGTTAGGTGTGATCAGTCCAGTTGGGTCGATGTGCCCTGGCACTGGAATGTATCTGAAAGTTACTGTTTCACAAAATATCTAATCTGCTAAACTCTGAGTAACTGGACATGCAAATACGAAACACAATGGACTGTTACATAATCCAAGGACACAGAGACAATGATTTTACATGATGCAGTATGATTAGTGTGTGTGTGTGTGCGTGTTCTTGTATGTGTGTGTATAAGGAGCAGTTCCTCACCCAGCCTGTGGCACTGAACATCTTGAGGTCCAGGGGGTCTCCAGAGAGCTGGCCCTCGATGGTGGTCAGAGAGTGACAGGACGCCATACAGGCCACGAACGGTGAAGAGCACAGGGCTTCAGTGTTCACAGACGACTCAGGGGCAAGAAATCTACAACAGAAAGAAGACTGTGCTTAAAATCATACTAAACCTGGTGAGGAAAGCCTTCATTTTGTCGTGTTATTGTGACTTTTTTAGTATGGATTCCTGCTCAGATGAGCATCTGATTTCAATACTTTATTTAGTAAAAGAAAGTTTTCTAAATGATTTTGAAATATTTTCTAAAAGACTTCAGGATTACCTTCTTTCCTCCACTCGCTGCACTCCCCACAGGTCCAGTCCATCCTCAGTCAGAGTCCCAGTCTGAAATCAGTGATCATTTGAGAACATTTTAATTCTGTTTTAGT
Organism: Boleophthalmus pectinirostris; assembly: GCF_026225935.1. Classification (NCBI taxonomy): domain Eukaryota; kingdom Metazoa; phylum Chordata; class Actinopteri; order Gobiiformes; family Gobiidae; genus Boleophthalmus; species Boleophthalmus pectinirostris. The sequence continues at coordinate 3,550,504 of NW_026571095.1, forward strand.
CTGTCTTTTGATTGAAATTGTTTAGTCAACAAATATTATTTTTTGTTTTAGTCAATGAAAATATGCTTATTTACTCTTTAAATACTTTAAACAGACTGAGTCAACCAGATAATACATTTTTTATTTAAATTAAGACAAATTGAAGCCTTGGGATAGAGAAATGTAACTTGGACCTCCACTCGTTCCTTTTATTCATTTGATTAGTTTTCATTATTTGACAAAAATATTAGTCTCCTACTTTTAGTCAACACAAACTGTACTTACGTTTGTATCTTTTTTTGGTGTCATACTTTTAGTCATTATGATTACTTACTACTTATTACATGTTGGTCAGCAAAAATACAACCTTGACGGAAACAAATGTACTGAAATGACAAAATAAATAAATAAATTGATGAACAGATCAGACACATGAGCACGAGCTGACCTTGTCGAAGCAGACCAGATTGAGCTGTCCACACATGTTGATCCTTTGGGGGCTGATGCAGAAGATGCCCACCCTCTTGAGGCGGCGCTGGGCGTACACGATGCCCGCTGTCATGGCGGCAGGCAGAGCAGGGGGCACAGTGATGGTGATGATGTCTAGGGACTTGATCACGATCAGTCGAGGTGGAACCTGCAAACACAAGTGGAAGAAGAGCTCAATTAGTTTATACATTTAAAAGTAAGATTATTAGTGATATATTTTTGTGCAGAACAGTTTAACAGAAGATAATGATGGATCTGTTCATTTTGATTCTATTACTGCTCATTTGATTGTTTTCAAGTTGAAGTTGGTATATATAGGAGATAGATGAAAACAAGAAATTTCAGAGCAATGGTGCCTTCCGGAGAGTAATCTGAGTAAATTACAACTTTGAGTGAGTTCATAATATCATATGTAAAAAATGTGTTGATTCTCAATAGTTTTCTTTAAATATGTACTATGTAACTTTTCTAGTGAGTAGTCTGCCACCTTTTTGTGTCCATGGAGATGGTATTGCTTTACCTGGAAGTTTTTAACACACTGAAAATTGTTACTATGAGCTGCATCACCTCTCCACAGATCTGATCTGTAATTTGAACATTCAGGTAAATCACATCTCCATAGTCTCAGATGGAGAGGTAGCAGAGCCCCAGCCAGAAAAGTGGCATCTTTAAGCCATAAGTTAGAGTTTTCCCCACATTGTTGATGACGCTGAGGGCCACAGTGTAGATGAAGCCGATCGCAGCCACTCCCACCAGACACAGCAGGAACAGATAAGCGTCTCTGTACAGTTTGAAGTCTGTGGGTTTGGGGTAAAGGATGGAACGCACCAGCTGACCCTTCTCTGTACTGAAGCCTGTCAGACACAGAGGTACAGTTAAATCTGTACTATTTTAAATTGTATTATAATTATAATGATTAATTATTAGAAAATATTATATATAATATTAATATAAATATGAAAATATTCAAATATCAATCACAAGTAACGTCTATGTTCAAAGAGGGGGTATTATGCAAAATCAACTCATTTGTTCCCTCATCAAAAACATGCCTGAAGAGGTTTTATATGTGATCCATGCCTGTTTGAGTAATCTAGCAATCTCTCCCAGGCCCTATTTGAACCCTCCTTATGGTTAGCTGTAGCTGATTCTGTCCGATATTCAAGCCACAAGCCTACGTCACCCATGCCCCCACAACAATTCTCCATAAATATACAGAAACATGATACAAAACAATAGACTACAACTTCACAAACCTGATGCGATGTGCAGTAGTTTCAGTTGCAGTTGTGTAATGTAATGATTGTAATGTGATAGCGCTCTGAAGGGGGAGTGACTGGTATTTTCAAAACATTAAAAAATAAGATGGTGATCTCAATACGTGATGTGTTAGTAGTTAATATCCCATAGAAGTGTGATGTCCCCTCTTTAAAGGTGCACTGCGTAACATTTCTAGTGGGGGGTCCACCACCTACTTATCTCCATGGAGATGTTATTGCTTTGTCTAGAACGTTCCACAGTATACATTAAACCTATCTATCATGAGAGACACAAGCAGGTTACAGCACAACACCACATTACAGTTCAGATCTATGGAGAGTCACACTTATTCACAGAAGGAATTATTGTATTTTTGAGCAACATAAACACTTGTAATGAATAAAGGCTCTCTGAATATGTTTAAAGTCACACCATGGAGCATTCCAGGCAAAGCAATAACATCTCCATGGAGACAAGCAGGTAGAGGAGCCTCCACCAGAAAAGTGGTGCAGTGCGTCTTTAAATGACATGACAAATATGTCCAGTCCTGACCTGTGCGCACCACCACAGCTTTGACCATCTCTCCGGTGTAGAAGCGCGTCTGTATGACCTGAGTCCCACAGAACAGCGTGTGGCGTTTGTGCTGTTCCAGGCTGTAGGTCTGTGCCCCCTCCTCTCCTGACCTCGGAATATTGGTCTTTGTCACCGGGACACTCTCTCCTAAAAACAACAAGAAACCATCACAACATAAAGCATTCACACTTTGCATTTACACTGATCAATAGGAATGGGACAAGATGTTTGCTCCATGTGAAAAATGATCTTGGGAAATTTTTTTCATCTGTTTGTATTGATGAGAATTGTAAATGATGAGGCCAAAATTGGAAACTGAATCTGACAATTTATTTATAAGGAGTTAAATAAAAATATTTCTCATTCTGGTGGACTCATATCTCATCTTGCTTCTGTACTTGAATAGATGCATCGTGCATCGTGCAATGCATACTGGGAAGGATTTTCCAAAAAAGTGAGCATCAAACCGCCATGTTTGTTTTCTCAGTGGGATGCGTCTATTGACAAAGTCGATCTTTTCTAGTCTTTTGAACCATATCACTTTTGTTTCTGGTTCTGATATTGTCATATTTTAGTTTTGGGGATTTGGACATTGTAATTGTGTGGTTGTTGGATCCTAACAGTGGAAAACGACTCTAGAAATGGGCTTCGGAAGTTTGCGAACTCCATAAATTCAAAAGGGAATCAGATCTGTGTGACTGCAAACCTCCTTTTTTGTCTTTCCACAGGAAGGATGAAAAAGAAAATCTTTGGCTGCCTAAATCATTCCGAGTTTGCAGTGAACATTTTGTATGTGGAGCGCCATCAAAGAGGAATCCCGTTTGTTAATCGAGAGGTGCAGAAGACAAACAGGCTGAGCTCGCACTTTCTTGTTCTTGTAGTTTTCAACATCACGTCTTGGTCTCTTTGCAGTGGAAGTTGTTTCTTGGCAAACAGCTGGTGCTTTACGCTTTGGCGTTGACTTTTTAAATTCGTAACCAGGGTGCAGTGAGGGATCGGAATTTTGCTTTGTTGGCGCTCCACATTCAAAGTGTTCGCTGCAAACTCGGGATGATTTCTTAGGCAGTCAAAGGTTTCCTTTTTCGTTTTTCCTGTGTATCAGTACTGCCCATTGCCTTCGCCTTTCACTATTTTTCAATTCCGTTGGGAAGAGAAACAGTTTGAATGGAGGTTTGCAGTCACACACATCTGATTCCCTTTTGCAGTTATGAAGTTCGCAAACAAATTTCTCAAGCCGTTTTCCGCTGTTAGAACATCCAACAACCACACAATTACGATGTCTGAATCCCAAAACTAAAATATGACAATATCAGAACCAGAAACAAAAGTGATATGGTTCAAAGACTTGAAAAGATCGACTTTGTCAATAGATGCATCCCACTGGGAAATCAAGTGTGGCGGTTTGATGCTCACTTTTTCGGAAAATTTCGCAATGCACACTGGGAAATCATTCCCAGTGTGCATTGCACAATGACCAGAAGTCCGAAATTCGTGATGGATGTATTGCAGCAGACTCCTGTTTACCTGTGAGCATGCTCTCGTTGACAATGCAGGTGCCCTGGATCAGAGCTGCGTCACACGGCATGATCATCCCATTGGCTGGAATCGCGATGACATCACCAGGAACCAGGTCTGTGGACATGGCCTGCTCCACCTCTGTCCAACAACAAAACGTCAAGCAAACATGTCAAAATTACTGTCAAACGCTTGTCTCCATGGAGATGTTATTGCTTTGTCTGGAATGTTTCCCAGTATGGCATTAAACCTTTCTATCTTCATGAAGACCAAACCAAACCAAGTTACAGGTCAGATCTGTGGAGAGGTGACCCCACTCACAGTCATAATGTCTTTTTTTCTAGGTATTTTTAAGCTATAAAACCCATCTGTAATTTAATACATGTAAATCAGAGCTGTGTCATGCTGTGGAATATTCCAGCCAGGGCAATGACATATCTATAGAAACAAGGGGGTGACGGACCCCCAACCAAACAGATACATAGTGCACCTCTAAGGGAACACAGGCATTTCCTCCTTTATTTTAAAGTCTAATAACTTTGATATTTTTTGCCTATGTAAGTTTAAAAAGAAGGTGTAATCCCTCATTTAGTCAGGCAAGGTTCAATGTAGAGAAGATTTCAGCAGTATATAAATGTATGTTTTTGAAGATACATACGTACATCTTTAATACTTTACTTTAACTAATTGCCTTAAATGAATTAGTGCAAAACCATATACCACATAACCATACCTATACAACATCTTCAGTAATTCATCAGTTAAATCTGCACACTGTCTATCCATGTGTTTTGTCTTATTTGCTTTTGTAGACATATATAAATGAATAATAAAATAATAATAATGGTATGTTGTTACCTTTATCTCCTCTGCAGACTGAGACCCGCACCACACTGTGAGTTGCCACCATGTCATGTAGCATCACATATTGCTGTAATGAGGAAAAAAAAAACATGAAAAGACATAAAGTGTTGGGCTTAATTTGATGACATATTAAAAAGTTCTGAACTGTTTGGCCTGAGTACATTTTATATATCTTCTCAATATCTTACAAAACTGTACATATGGAGCTGCTGGAGCACTTCAAACGAAATTGAAACACAGTTGTTAAGCTGCACAGTTGTTAAGCCTGGTGAATTTTACTTTAAAAACACAGGGGAGAATGATTCTTTCAATTTGGCAGCATGTTTCACTGCTGAAAGCAAATGTTTTAAACCCCAGAACCTGCAGAAAACCCTGGATCAGTGCTAGTGCAGCCTCTGCAGCTCACTGAAGTGAAGTCTAGAGGTTCTGATCTTTCACATGAGCCTTGGCCTGTCCATACACTGAGAATGAGAAAAACTTCCTCTATCTGTGTCCTCTATCTGCGGGTGAAGGTTAAGGCATGGGCAACACAGGGTCAGTAGTGAACCTTTTTTTTTTTTTTAAACACTAAGAGCACAGGCTACATACCCTAATCCTACATTTAAACCACAGAGTGAGTCAAAAACAATACCAGGTATTTTTGAAGTGCAAGCATCATTAAAGCATGATCACAGTTAGTTAGTTCACTAAAGAGATTCTTGTTCAACTAAAAACATGCCCTGCAGATCCATTAGTTGACTAAAAAGAGGGTGTTGCAAAAACTCTCTAAACTATCTCAAAACTACCCAGACAGCACTAATAAGACTACACCTGCATGGGAGTTTGTATCTGTTTATGCAGAAAACATTACAAGGAAACTATGTATTTATATAAAAACAGATGAACTTGTGACTCAGCCGTATAACACATACACCAACAACAAAACAACACAATACACCCTGACAAACTGACTTTTATTATAATTCCAACTGAGACTTTTTGACTGCTTTTTACTCTGTCAAGTTTTTATACTACAAGCATGGTCATCTCCACTGTCTGTCTCACTAACTTCCCCATTCTGCTGCATATAAACCCTCGTACAGGCCTACAGCTCCAGCCACTATAGCTTCCGCTTTGCACTTACAACAGACTTCAAAGTGTTTTCCAGTGTTTTCTACACACACACTTATCTGTGCAGTTCTTTGGTCTAAACTTTGACCTGCCTCAGACAGAAGCCCGGCTCAGATGAATGAGGGGCTTTCCTGTTGTGAGGTCAGCGGGGGACTCACTCGTTTGATGGTATAGAGAGAGGCAGCGATGGAGATCACAGACATAAGCACGATGGCTGAGGCGTAGTAGTAATAATCTTCAGCGCTCCAAAGAATCACAGAGAAGAGCTGGAAAATGTAGAAAGGGTTCAGCACCTGTGGGAGAATATCCGAAATAAAAATAATTTAGTTTTTATTATGTAAAGTCAATTAATTAAGTCAATATTTGGTTTATTTGACAAAACTAAAAACTGGTGGATATTTGGATCTCATGTCTTTTCAGAAGAGTGTATAAATAGATTTGATATTTTATAGTTGAAATACTTACCATACTTAAAGCTGTACATGAGACATTAGGTTGAGAAACCATGATCTGGGGTTCAAACTCACCTCTTTTATGAGCAGTTTGAAAACAGACGGGACTCTCACTGCAATCTCATTCTCCCCAAAGAACAACCTCCTGCACCAAACGCAAAACGAAGTCAACTGACAGCGGTTTTTACAGAGGCATTTCATTTGGACATGTTTTGATGCTAACTGTGAGCCATCATCACAACTGTCTGTCCGTGTTGGTGGTTTGAATCAACACTGGATCAGAGAGGTCATTGAAATTCTTCTTTTTGCACACATGGGACCCCCTCTCCCAGAGACCACCGGGCAACAGAAGCTGGGGGCGTGGTCAGCCTGGCAGATCAGACTGACCACGACCAAGGAAGTAACAACAGTGAAGTAACAAACCCAAGGAAGTAACAACAGAGGAAGTAACAAACCCAAGTAACAACAGAGGAAGTAACAAACCCAAGTAACAACAGAGGAAGTAACAACACCAAGGAAGTAACAACAGTAAAGTAACAACAGTGGAAGTAACAACACTAAAGGAGTAACAACAGTGAAGTAACACCAAAGAAGTAACAACAGTAAAGTAACAACAGACGAAGTAACAACACCAAGGAAATAACAACAGTGGTCGAACAACAAGCAATGACAGTTCTGAGGATGGCTCACTGTTAACAGTCAAAACATAACAAGATTAATACATCTCACAAGTGGTGGAACATAACACAATAAAAGTAGTAAAGTATTGTACTTAAGTATACAGTTTTAGTTATCTATACTTTAGTCAAGTACATTTGAATGTGGATACTTTTTACTTTTACTTCACTGCGTTTGAGTGCAGGTATCTGTACTTTCTACTCCATTATGTTTTGAACTGGACTGAAAAGTAAAATTATTTTTACTATTGTGTGAGACCTGCTGAAAAGGCTGAGGGTTTATTTTGAACACATTCATAATCTGAGCAAAACAAAAATACACAAATGAAAACAGCTAGAAATAAAACTATCAATTCAGTCGTTTCAAAATTCAGCACAAATCTTTAGTAAAATTGCTACATTTGAAGCTTTATTAGATCTCAAAATCTGTTCAAAATACTTTTACTTTTTACTCTTGAAGTACATTTTTAAACAGGTACTTTAATACTTTTACTCCAGTAGATTTTTTTCATGTGGTGCTTTTACTTTCACTTGAGTATTTTTTTTCACTCCGTTATCTGTACTTTCACTTAAGTAACAAAAGTACTTCGTCCACCACCACTGCATCTCACTTATAATCTATCTGATAATAATAAGAAAGAAGTAGAGAATAAGAAGCTAACTGTCGTACTCGAAGATGAATGTTACAAAAGTAGGTATATACACTTTTCTTATTGTACTGCAGTGAAGTTGTTGTACTTTTTAATTGTTCTTCAGCTAATTGTAATATATATTTTCTATCCTACTTTAAAAGACACTCAGAACATGTATAATAAGTTCTTAGGTTGTGTGTTGTGTTGTTTCAGAGTGTATATGACCTGTACTCCTGTACTTGTTTGGACAGCCCTGTGTCGTGCTCGGAGTGAATCTCTGCACAGCTCACCTCCACATCCTCCAGACCTCTACGAGAAAACACACAAAGCAATCACTACTGTAAAATACTAAATACTAGTACAAGTGTTTAATATGTGACGCTTACTTGTAAAATTCAAAATTCTGTAGCCCTTCGTTCCAGTAGTATTTTATGCTGTGGTGCGTGAAGTAATAAATCTGTAATAGAGAAGATAAAAAATCATGCAAAATGGCAATTAAAAATGTAATGTAAAAATATGATACGGTATTTTTAGTGAGCTCATCATATTGTTTTTTCTGTTTAATGCTTCTTTTTGGTCACTTTTCTCCACTCTCTCCTCCTATTGTTGAGCCTCTCTTAAGTTCTGAGTGAGTGACAGTTCTGTTTCAAATCACAGTGAAGTATCATGGGTTCAATTAACCACGGGCTCTTAATGAAAAATAATAAAGTAACTACATAATAAAATCAAAATCATGATATAAGCTGTAAAAAAATTGCGAGAATATTTTTTTAGATAATTTCAGCTAATTCAACAGAAACTAATCTTTGACTTGAGAAAGAGAGAGAGAAAGAGAGGAAGGACCCGCGCCGCTGAGCACCGTGTCCGCCAAGCACGTTTGGGTGACGGTGTCACGTGGAAACAGAGGGAGGACCCAAAACGCAGGACTGCTTCAAAATATTTAATGACAAATAAAAAAACAACAAACAACAAAGGGCAGAGGAGAACACAGGGTATAAATGGACACACATGAATGAGACACAGGTGAGACACATTAGGGCGGGGCAAACAATCAACAACAACAAACAATCAGGAAGTAAAACTCAGAACGACAAGCAGACAAAACAAATGTCAAAATAAAACACAAACTACAACCACTACAAAACATGAACCATGACAGACGGTTGTGCAGGGTGTGGAGCTCTTTCATCTGCGTTCACCCGACGGTCTGCGCGGGCACAACTCCGGGTCGTTCAGACACCCTGGTTCTGCTTTAGTCCTGTTTTAGTCCTAGTTCAGTCCTGGTTCAGTTCTGGTTTAGTCCTTAGCTGTTGAGGCGTTTGATAAAGGTAAACATTAGCCTAAGTTAGTAAGAGACGCTTCCATTTCGGCAGTATCAAATGTTTTGTGTGTCAGCTACTGCCCCCTGCTGGTCAAGTACATGTCTGTATTTGTGGATTTGTTTGAGTTTGTGGATTTCTCAAAATGTCTCAAAATGATGTCATACCATCAGTGTTTTGAAGGTGACTTTTAAAATGTATTCCCCTACAGATTACAGATTACATACCCCAAAATGTAGTTTGTAATGTAATCCATTAAATTACTTAAAGTGAGTAACATAATCTGAATACTTTGGATTACTTGATTTGCTGTAGAGAAGCAAAGACTCGGATATCTTCACATAAGAAGTTTTGTCTGCTAAAAGAAAATAAAAAGCCCAGACTTTCCTTAACCGTCTTAAAAATATTATTGATAGAAGAGGAGGAGGCATGTCCACGCAGCATGATTTAGTCCTGGTTTATCTCTAGTTTAGACCTGGTTTTAGACCTGGTTTAGTCCTGGTTTAGTCCTGGTTTAGCTTTAGTTTAGACCTGGTTTAGTGTCCGGCAATGAGTGGAATTACTGAGAAAAAAAAAGGGGGGGGGGTATAGCCCAAAATGTGAAAACAGGAAAATACCGCCGTTTAATCCACTTATTTCAACAAAGTAACTGTAATCCAATTACCACTCACTGAAACAGTAACTGTAACTGAATACAGTTACTCATAATTTGTACTCTGATTACGTAACTCCGGTTCATGTAATCTGTTACTCCCCAACACTGCATACCATAAATCGGTGGATTCGTGTAACTGGTGATCCACAAATGCGAATCACATTTTACAAACAGAATTTTTAGTTTTACAAATAAGATTATTTTTTGCAAATGAAACAAGATATATTTACAAATATACATCTATATGTAAATACCAAAATACAGGTTACAAATATTAAATTGGCATTTGTGGATATCAAAACACATGTACAAATCAATGACTATTTGTAGATCACGATCTGTGTATTTGTGAATATTAATGAGACAAAAATAACCCCATAGAAACTGGCGTATTAAACTGAATCAGATCTGACCTGTGCGGTTTGTTGTTGTACACTTTTCTCATCATGCTCTTCGTTGGAGAGGCTGCACTTCCTGGTTGGTGTGTGCAGCTCCAGGTTTTCGAAGGGCCTGCGACCGGGGGCAGACATGGAGTGGACTCTGGCCCGGAACCACTGTTTGAACTCATCCTGTGGGGACAGATGCCAACGTAACACAGGAGAAAGACTATGCATGATTTCTAACCAAGTATTTAGGTTCATTATCTGGTTCTGTTAAATCTCAAAGAAACAAATATACAACAGTGTGACCAGATATGATCATTCATTAGGTGTGTAATGAGACAGAATTTTCACGAGAACGAGACAAGATGAAATTGTGACTTTATTTAGAAGAATAATTGTGTTGTTCAATTCACAGTTGTGGCCTCACCTTTTTATTTACTTGATTTAACATTACTCATGTCAATGAAGTACTGCCTTTTAGAACTACAGACCATCATTTTTCTCTTGTGTGCACAAACTTATGGAAATTTTGTCTTGCAAGATCTTGTGGGACGAGATCTTGTCCCTGCAATTTATTTTATAGTATCAATTGCAAGGATGCAACGATCCAGTACTGGTACTGGTATTGGATATCAGCGCTGATACTGAAAAATTTGCTGCATTGGCTATAGGCTTCCAAATATCGGTTCAGTTGATATCCTGGTTGGTCATATTAATGTATGTAATTAGACTTCATTGGTGGGAGTTGGTTCAGTGTTCAGAATGTTTGAACTTTTATTCAAACAAAGTTGTTCATCAGCAGTTATTTGAGAAATAAATAACAGCTACATGGCACATTCAGTTTTGTTTTGTTTAATTTTTGTTCAAAGGAATTAAATACAACACTGGTTGATATCGAGTATCTGTAGATAGTTGAAGTTATAGTATCAAAATCAGTCTTAGAACCGAAAAAGCTGAATCGTGCCTCTCTACTGATAATATTCTTCACAAATGCATGAGGAAAGAAAACTGTCAAGACTAAAATAAGAGCAGAATGTACAGTGTGCAGAGTGTTTAGAGAGTTTAGAGAGTCCGTACCCTGGAGCGCAGCAGCACAGTGTGGGCCTCCCTCAGGCTGCACATGGAGCTGGTGCTCTTCACACTCCACTGAGGGAGCCAGTACAGCAGCAACAAGAGGAGACCCCCAGAGCAGACCACACCCACAGAGACCAGGGCCAGCTTCCAGGGACAGGGCCGGTACCCCCACACGTCCTGAGACACAACAGGGCACAGACCAGAGACCAGAGTGAGCAGGGAAAAACATGAGGGACACTGTTACAAGATGTGAGTCGGTCATTCTCAAAAAGCATATGACAGGGTTTCAAGTTTTGTACTTATTGTTTGGTTCAGTGGGTTAGTAGCCGTGATCAATATTTTTCATAGTTACCTGGTCCCCGAAGGATTGACCAGGTTTTGTATTCACCCTGTGTGTCTGTCCACCCGCGATAATTCCGTCATTTATGGACCGACTGTCACCAAATTTGATACGTGGGTCAAGCCCCCGTGCCCGATGCCACAAAAAAAAGGTTTGATGATGGTCCGAGGTCCTTTGAGGTCACACGGGTCAATTGAAAGGTCACGTCATTATAAAGGATCGGCAATTTTGACAATTTCTGAACCATCTGCGGACTAAAATATTCACCCAATCGTCACACAAGTTGCCACACACATAGCTAGGGTATGGGCTGGGCTCTTCATAAGCTGCTTCCGTGGTGATGAACTGCCCCCACCAATGCCTCATGGGGGACCAGGTTGTTATCTCTGATTGCGCTTGTTTCAGTTAAAGGTGCATTGTGTAACTTTTCTGGTGGAGAGTCTGTTAAATGCTTTTCTCTATGGAGATGTTATTGCTTTGCCTGGAATGTTTCACAGTATGGAATTAAACCTTTCAATCTTTTCTTCATAGAGACGAAACCAGACCAGGCTACAGGTCAGATCTGTGGAGAGGTGACCCTGCTCACAGTCAGAATGCCTGTTTTTCTGGGTATTTTTGAGCTATAAAACCACCTGTGATTGAATAAAAGTAAGATAGAGCTGTTTAATGTCATACTGTGGAACATTCTAGGCAGAGCAGTGACAGATCCATAGAAACAACCAACCAAAAAGTGACATAGTGCATCTTTAAGTGGTAGTTTGTGGAGAACAAATAAAAATACAGGAAATAGCGTGAAGTTCTAAAGCACAAACCCTATACCTGTGTTCAAAGCAGAATTTACACGCAAAGGTATTTTTCTGGCAGTGTGAAGTATCATTTAGTAAAATAAAGGCGTTGTCCGTTTTATTGGTCTATATATAGTAAATCTGATGCACTTTAGACTTATCTGGCCGCTGTTTCAGATAGTGAGTTTGTAATAAAAACACAAGATTACTGACCATCTCATCATCCTGGCCCTGGTTGATGATTTTCACATCTCCTGTCTTCATCCTGCAGAAGAACGTCGTCTCCTACAAAAAAAAAAAATCCAAACACAACCAAAAAGACACTGATTCATTTCAATATTTGATTTTTTCCCCCTGTGCCTCCTGATAGAGGTTACAGTTATATCAATAAATCTTTATATGAACATGTTGGTTTGGTTTTTAATTGATTGTTTAGCTCTGAGGCAAAGCTAAAAATAACAATAAGTGAAACATTACACAAGATGGGAATTCTTGTGTAATGTTTCACGCTGTTACCTGTGTTTACTGCTGGGATTTTGTCATTGGAGACAGTACGGTCAGTGACAATTCCAATTTTAAAAGCTTACATTCATTTGTTGTTTACCTCTATTTAATCTGTTTTTACTAAAAGCACAGGATTATTTCACACAGTATTATAAATAAAGTAAAGTAATGTATCTAAATTACTTTCCTGAGGCACTAAGTATATTACACTATTACAATTATGGATGGGCATTCGATTAAATTTTCTTAATCGATCGTCGGGAGAATTAACGATCGATTATCGATTAATCATTAACGTTTTTATATTAAAATGATCATCATTATTATTATTATCTGCACTACTAATCTGCATAAATAAATTCAACTTTACAACATATAAACCGTAACGACTCTAGAGCCACATCAGCCCGTTTAACATTATAATGTGTTTAATGCAGATTTGTGCAAGTCTCACAGAAACAAAACTTAAAACCACATTGATAAACTGCATAAACTAAGCGAAGAAAAACAACTCTTGTGCAATGATGCGGTTCAACTTCTGCTGGACTCAGTGGAATACAGGTTAGTGTGACCGTATTTGTGTTTGTCAAAACCAGGACACCGTACGGGGGGAGGGAGGTGGGGACTCGTCATCGACATTGAGCGACTCTCACCTGGTAAAGCTTTTTCATGTTTTTCGGTGTCCAGGTGAACTTTTCCCCACTGGACACCGAAACATATGTGCTGCTTTGTACACTGTGCACATGGACTCACACTTGTCCCGACCGGAACAGAAAATGTGGAAATTCCACGCTTCGGCACGTTGCAGGCGGACCGACTGTTTGTGTCTTGCTCCTTCTGAGTTGAGAGAACTACATGTCCGGACCCCCGTTTGTCCCCGGAAATGGACGTATGTCGCCCTACGCTATGCACAGCAACCTACAATCGGTTTGTCGAATAAAAATGTACGTAATCGATGAAATTCTTAATGATCAATTAATCGACTAATCATGCCCATGCCTAATTACAATATATTAATATATTATCCAAGTATGCATACAACTAATATACTTTTTAGTAACTTTCCAACACTGGAAGTGAAATTTTCAATACAGGATTAAACAGTACAGGATTAATCAAACACGAATCAACCAAGTAGACCAAAAGACAAGTGAGTAAGCTAAAGATGAGTAAATGTCATGATTACAACCTACACAAAAGTTTATTTTACAAAGTATGTCCCCTTTAAACTCTTAGCCTTCTAACAGAATAACATTTTCTCAGTAAATTCAAGCATAATCTATTGAATGATATGTTCTTTAGCTGTGGGCCCTAGTGGAATAAACCTACACGAATTTATTCCACAATTTCTTGGTTTAATTTAACACAAATAACACAACTAGACCAAATCTGAACTCCTCTTGTGTTACGAGCTCAGGGATCAGAGGAGCAGTTACAGTGTTTCTCTGACATTAACATAAAGGAGCTGCCTATGGCTAAACTGCACGGCGTGTCCCGACTCGACAGCTCCGACGATGATGGGGGCTTCTCTGGGAACTGAATTAATCACCTTTTTACTTAGAAAATACTGACAGGCAAATACTGATCCAGGGTTTGTACAGTGTAACAGTGTAATAACAACAGATATTAATCTGAGAGTAACACTTTAAAGGTTTTATATTACACAAAATTGACTCTTGTGAGTTTTAAGTCATAATATAATGTTGCTACCTCATGAAAAACACAGTTGTGTTTTGTTTCATTCACACATGTTTGAGTAGTCTTTTTTTTATTAGTCTGTCTACATCTCCAATGCACAAAATGCTCTGTTCTACCTTGTGATGTCATGTAGTGGTAGTTTTCAAGTGAACAGCTTCTTTTATCTTTAGTTCAGTAGAGATTGGCAAAGAAAATCAAAACAAACATTATGACATTTGGTATGTCTTTAAAAGGGGTGGAGCTCTGGAACAACTGTACAGAAGACCTAAAAATGTGTACCACACTCTTCCAGTTTATAAAGAAGTTTAAATGTTTAACTCTGAGCAGATACATGAAATATGACACTTAGTTTGTGCTGTAGTATTTTACCGTACTGTTATTGATTTGTTTCCTCTTGCTGTATTTATGAATGAACTGGTGTCAAGATGACGCTCTGATAAAGGAATAAAGGGCAAAGGCAAAATAAGCTCAAGCTTCAGCCTACACTTTTTCAGTCTGTTAAATAAAAACTGTGAAATAATGTCAGAATATACCTGTGACCCAAATAAAATACATTTTAAAAAGTTCTAGGGCTGAAATTATCCCAATGATTCCAGTTAAGGGTGTAACGATATCCAAGGCTCATGATATGATATTGTCACAGTATGAACCTCACAGTACGATATTTTTGCAATATCATGGGAAAGCTCACGATATGGTGGAGAGGCTCACAACGAGGGATGTAACAATATCCAAATCTCTCTGTACGATATTTTAACAAAATACATCTCATGGTGCGATATTTATTGTGATATTTTGTGGAGTTTAACATGCTACTCTTCCTCTCACAAACTAAATCCAAAGAACTAAGACTTAAAAGTGTTAGAACTGTTATTTCTTCTTGTAGTATACATTGAAATGGAGCAAAGGATTATGGTCTATGTAGTTCTCTCTGTGTTTTATTAGCTTTTGCTGCACCATAACTCTTCATTTAAGCAAAGACACTTGTAATTCGATATATTGTGATGGTCCACGATATTATTGTGAGAACCTTGATGATACGATATCACGATATTTCAGTTATTGTT
The DNA here is from genome assembly GCF_026225935.1 of Boleophthalmus pectinirostris. Taxonomy (NCBI): domain Eukaryota; kingdom Metazoa; phylum Chordata; class Actinopteri; order Gobiiformes; family Gobiidae; genus Boleophthalmus; species Boleophthalmus pectinirostris. Next base: position 3,565,880 of record NW_026571095.1, read on the forward strand.
ACATCCCTAATTCTAGTTAAGGTGTGTCGAGTTTAAAAACACAGTAGAGCACTTCCTGTATCACCTCATGACATCACAAGGTGGAACAGAGTGTTTTCTGTTTGAGACGAAAATTTGGCCTAAATATGCACGATTTGTGTGTTAATGAAACAAAACACAACTCCATGTATGTTTGTGATGAGAAAACAACATTACAGCAGATAAGAAAATAGTGTCATATGGACCCTTTAAACATATTTAGGCTGACACTCAAGAAGTGCTCCACTGTGTTTTTAAAATCCATACACTTTCACTAGAATCATTTGGATGATTTTAGCCCTGGAATTGCAAATCTCTACAAAACTAAAGGTAAAAGGAGCTGTTCACTTGAAAACTAGCAGGTGGAACAGAGCATTTTGAGCTTTGGAGACAACAACAGATTGATAATGTAGGATTACTCAAACATGTGTGAATGAAATAAAACACAACTCCAGGTTTGTTTTTGAGGAGGTAATGCCATTATAAAGAGTGGATTTTGCATAATATAGGACATTAAAGGAACAGTTTGGAATTTTGAACATTGGCTCACTAGGAAATGAGGCCCTGAGTGTTGGAGACGTGTGGAGACACTTTTTGAAATATTCCCTCCAGTCCTTGTATTTGCAGAGGTCACTGGTGTTAGACTAGTGCAAGTCAATGGTCATAGTTCTCCTGCCACTAAAAACAGTCTTACCCACTCCACAAAACAATTATTACACCAGACTGTCCATGTGAATGTCTGTGTCGATAGAATAATGTTTGAAATAAAACTAACCTTGCATCACATTTATTTATTTGAGACAGGGACAGCGCACAATTTTTACATTAACCTTAACAGGAGATTGTTTACAGGTTGTAGCACCAGTGATAATTTCCACCTGTAGTCCCTGGGCAAATTCATTGATTGATTGTGTTTAACTGACGTTGACTAGTAACTGTTCTTGGAGACCCGTGTAGCATGTTTTTTTGGGTTGATGGGGGAAACCAGAGCGCCCGGAGGAAACCCATCCAGACACAGACAAACATGCAAACTCCACACAGAAAGGCCCCAGGCATGTAGCATGTTGAGGGACTATTTTCTCATATATCAGTCTGCCACTGCCGAGCTTTCTATCAGGAAGTACTCACTGCTGCTGCTCAGACATAAATCCTTCAAATTCAAGGTTGGTTTTACTTCTAAAATTATTCTATCAACACAGATATTCACATGGACAGTCTGGTGTAATAATAGATTTTCTTTGGGTGTTTTGTGGAGTGGGTAAGACTGTTTTTAGTGGGAGGAGAACTATGGCCATTGACATGCACTAGCCTAGCACCAGCGACCTCTGCAAATACAAGGACTGGATGGAATATTTCAGAAAGTGTCTCCACACATCTCCAACACTCTGGCTCATGAGGAAATGAAGTCCTATGTCCAAAATTCCAAACTATCCCTTTAAATTCCATATTGCTCACTATAACTGTAACTATAGCAACATGTTGATAACCAAATATCATAAAGACTATCTACTGGTATTTGTAAAGTACAGTAGTAGTAACAGTAAAAACGTAATTACAAACAGATTACGGACTTGTTAAGCACTGTAAATAAAGTGCATTGAGCTGAAACTCCCAGAAACCTTTGCTCTCTTCTTAGTTCTGTCCAATCACAACACAGCGACCTCTGCTCCATTATCAGTGCACAGTCTATGAGAGAAAACACCCACGGAGTTTAGTCTGGGCAGCTCACAGCACCTTTGGGTGGGGGTAACAGTCATGTATAAGCTGAGAGGTGGTTCTCAAAGGGTGGTACACTGGGTTCCTCTGGTGGTCAGGAATATCCAGTAGTGATTTTGCGATTTCAGTTTTAAAGGTGCATTCATTGTGTAACTTTTTGGTGAGGGGTCTGTCATTGCTCTGCCTGGAATGTTCCACAGTGTGATATTAAACAGCTCTACTTTACATTTATTCAATTACAGGTGGTTTTACAGCTCAAAAACACCTAGAAAATCTTTTCATTTTAAAGAGTTCAGTTAAATCCCCAGTACGTAATTATTATAATTTTTTTTTAATTGCACTAAAAAACAGAATAACTAGCATCCTTACTCTGAGTGGGCTTGCGTATCCACAAACCTGACCCGTATTTGGTCTGGAGAAGGGTCTCTTCCAGCTTGTTTCCATGGAAATATAGTTCCTTTTGCTATGATATTCCACAGTATGGCATAAAACATATCTATCTCCATGAAGAATGTTCCAAAGTATGGTTTTAACTTTCTTTCTCTATGGAACACATGCAGGTGATGTGCCAGCTCCAGAAAGTTACATACTGTCACTTTAAGCCAAGCAGCTATTTTAGATCAAAAGAAAACTGCAGACAGGAAATACACTGGCCATAGTTAAAGGTCATATATTACGCTATTATTATTATTATTATTATTATTATTATAAATAGACTCTTGTGAACTTTAAATCATGTTAAAATGTAGTGTTTTGTTTCATTGACACATGTTTGAGTAATCCTGGTGTATTAGTCTGTCTACATCTCCAAAGTTCAAAATGTTCTATTCCACTTTGAAGCTGTAGATTTCAAGTGAACAGCTCCTTTTACCTTTAGTTCAGTGGAGATTGGCAATTCCAGGTCTGAAATCATCCAAATGATTCTAATGAAGGTGTATGGAGTTTAAAACACTGTGGGGTTTTCAGTTTAAAAGAAAAACTCAGCCTAAATGTGCAGTGTTTGTGTGTTAAACATGTGTGAATGAAACAAAACACACAACACCGGGTCTGTTTTTGATGAGGAAGCAACATAATATAGAGCAATGTGGACCCTTTAAGTAAGACACACTTTTTAAGAACTGTTTTTGTTGTTTAAGAGAAAGAAAGGGGGAAAAAATTGAGCAATGGGAGGCTACAACTAGTAATGTCTTTGAGTATTCCAAACATAACACCAACACAGAACAACCAAATAAAAATTCAAAAAGGAGTAAGTAGAAGAAATACTTACTTTCTCTCTTCTCTTTTTTTACTAACATATACATCAAACATTACGTAAAACTTTACAGTGTTACATAAAACTGAGTTAATCCAATAATTATCCAATAATCTCTGCACAGAATCAGTGATATAATGTCACACAATAAAAAGCAACAACTCTACACACATAAAAGAGTCCGTTTGACCTTCCATCCAGACACTGACTGGATGTAAACAAGTGAAGGCAAGTCACTATTTCCCCCCTGTGTCTCTTCTTATCAGTCTTTAGGTAGAACTGATTGCATCTTAAAACTGCCTAAACTCTCTAACCCCTGCTCCGTTAATGTCACTGTCAAGTAAACGAACTAACCAACAAATCAATAAATAACTCTAATTAAATCAGCTTAGTACACTTGTGTTCAGAATGAGTTTTTGTTTTTACAACATTATGTGAATTAAAACATTGAACCAACAAAATAATCCATAGGTCCCAGATGGTCCTTACTTCAGTCTATTAAATATTTATACAAATCTAATGTGCCTTGGCTGCGTACAATAAATAATGGTCAGTTAGTGGACTGTAATTTGTGTTTTAGATCAATTTAATATTTTCAACAAAATAGCCCACATGTGTAACGTAAAATAATACTGGTTAATTACGTAATATCTATTCTGTGCAAGTTTCTTCCATAGCCACCGTGCAGTCAGTCAGCAGAGTAACTTTGTGCACTAAGACACTCGCGGTACAAAGGCGCAATAAGAGCTCGTTCACACACATTATAACGTTGTTTCCTTCCTCTACGTAAAATCTCGCGTTAAAGACGTCGACAAACCTCTAAAACTACGTCCTCAAGTGCAATAAATAACCAAAGTTTGTCGCCAATAACTTACCGATCAGTGATCAATCGGCCGCATGCTGCTCGAGACGTGAAGCTTTGGAGACGACGCGCTCAGCAGCCCGTACGTGAGCAAGGCGCGTGTGCGTGGAGGGAAAAGACAAAACACGGATCCACGCTGCGGAGTACGGGACCGTCCCAAAGCGGCCCACTCCGAAGGAAGTGCAAAACAGGATGTGAGGTCATTACAGGACACTTTGGGCTCAGTTCGTGCGAGTTCGGACAAACTCTGGAGTCGTGCGTAAAGCAGGTGAAAGCATCCGTGCGCACGGAAAGAGGGGGGCGAATACAACACCGAGTCTGAGCACGAGCGGAAAACGTGATGTGAGGCGCGTCACTGTGACAGGAAAGATGAGAAAGGCCAGAGTCTTAGGCCGCTCTCTGCTCCTCATCAAGAGAGAGATGGACTCGTCTGGGAATCAAACCTACAGTTTTATTCGCACTCATTTGTGTTTATTACAAGAGATCAAAATATGAGAGTTAATGAATGAACATGTATCTCTAATTGAAAATGAAATATATATATATTTAAAAAACAACTGATTCCATTTGATGGTGGAATATCTCTCCCACAGTTAAAATTATGAATAAGCATTTTTCCATCAGCCCACACAGTAAATATTATGTTCATAAAATGATCACCACAGCAGCCATGTCTGTCTCCACAAAATAATCAAGTTATTTATTTATTTATTTTAAACAAAATCATATAAAGACAATTCCTCATCTTTACACATATTCACATCATTCACAATAAAAATATTTCTAGTCTCCTCTTCATAAACAAATCTCATTTCAGATCTGCAGCCTGTTTTCTTTTCTTCTGTGAGGATTGATCACCTCCATGTCTTTTTCCTGACAGAAACAAAACATTTTAAATGTACCAACAGCACTCTTGAGTAAAAGTTTCAGTTACTCCTTCAACTGTGAGTCAGTCCACAAGAGACAAAAGGCAAACAAAACTGTTAATATGTTACTATTTCCTCTTAAAATGCCTTGACAAGACTTAATCTAAAGAACTAAACTTTAAAATACTTAGAAGAGTTATTTCTTCATGTAGTCTGCACTGAAACTGTGCAAAGGATCATGGTCTATGTAGTTCCCTGTTTTTAGCTGTTGCTGCACCAAAACTTAATGTAATAAAAATTAATGTAAGCAAAGAGTCTTGTAAATTCGAGACCTTTGACAATATCAATTTCAATAATTTTTGTCTCATTTTTGTCTCTATCCTTTGAAAATACCAGATTTCGTACATCATTTAATGCTTTCTTCTCCTTACATTAACTTCAAATTCTTTCTAAATCTTTCTTCTAAATACTTTTTTTATTCCTTCTTGAGTAATTTCTTGGACCACTACTTTGTACTTCTACTTAAGTAAGAGTAGTGTTACTTCAAACTAATATTACTTGAGTAAAATTTTTGGCTACTCTACCTACCTCTGATGTTATACTTAAAAATACATTAGGATTTATTGATATGAATTACTGACCCCCACACTTTGATACAAGTATTGATCAGTTAGTGTCTGGTCTGTTACTTCTTGATCAGTTAGGCTACGTTCAGACTGCAGGGCTTAATGCTCAATTCCGATTTTTTTGTGAAATCCGATGTTTTTGCGAGGTCGTTCACATTTCCAATTAAATGCGACTTGTCTGTGACTTCAGTGTGAACGGTAACCGGCCCGAAAGTGTCCTGCATGCGTACTGGAGACACGATGACATCAACCCCATGCGTCAACCGCAGTGAGCGTGCTCTGTGTTTACGGAAGTTGTCCAAACATGGACGCAGCATCGAGCACCTGGCAATTTTACAGTTCCGGTTTCCGCCTGCTTCAGCGCAGAATAGTGACGTTTGTCGCTTGTTAATGACGTGTAGGTCGGATGGATGCGCTCTTGCCGTTCAGACTGAAGTCGCATTTCAAAAGATCAGATATGTATCAGTTTCAGGAGCACATATCCGAAGTGGCCTGGGTCACATTTGAAAAAATCGGATCTGTGCCGTTCAGACTGTCATTAAAAGATCAGATACAGGTCACATAGAAGCCAAAAAATCAGATTTGGGTCACTTCAGGCTGCAGTCTGAACGCAGTCTTAGTGTCTGGTCTGTTACCTCTTGATCAGTGAGTGTCTGGTCTGTTATGTCTTGATCAGTGAGTGTCTGGTCTGTTACTTCTTGATCAGTGAGTGTCTGGTCTGTTATGTCTTGATCAGTGAGTGTCTGGTCTGTTATGTCTTGATCAGTGAGTGTCTGGTCTGTTACTGTCTTGATCAGTTAGTGTCTGGTCTGTTACCTCTTGATCAGTGAGTGTCTGGTCTGTTACTTCTTGATCAGTTAGTGTCTGGTCTGTTATGTCTTGATCAGTTAGTGTCTGGTCTGTTACTTCTTGATCAGTGAGTGTCTGGTCTGTTATGCCTTGATCAGTGAGTGTCTGGTCTGTTATGTCTTGATCAGTGAGTGTCTGGTCTGTTATGTCTTGATCAGTTAGTGTCTGGTCTGTTATGTCTTGATCAGTTAGTGTCTGGTCTGTTACTTCTTGATCAGTTAGTGTCTGGTCTGTTACTTCTTGATCAGTGAGTGTCTGGTCTGTTATGTCTTGATCAGTGAGTGTCTGGTCTGTTATGTCTTGATCAGTGAGTGTCTGGTCTGTTATGTCTTGATCAGTGAGTGTCTGGTCTGTTATGTCTTGATCAGTGAGTGTCTGGTCTGTTATGTCTTGATCAGTGAGTGTCTGGTCTGTTATGTCTTGATCAGTGAGTGTCTGGTCTGTTATGTCTTGATCAGTTAGTGTCTGGTCTGTTATGTCTTGATCAGTGAGTGTCTGGTCTGTTATGTCTTGATCAGTGAGTGTCTGGTCTGTTATGCCTTGATCAGTGAGTGTCTGGTCTGTTACTTCTTGATCAGTGAGTGTCTGGTCTGTTACTTCTTGATCAGTTAGTGTCTGGTCTGTTACCTTTTGATCAGTGAGTGTCTGGTCTGTTACCTCTTGATCGGTTAGTGTCTGGTCTGTTACCTCTTGAGCACGCTTTCTCTCCTTTGGTTCCTTTCTCTCCGCTATTCGCCTCCTCAGAGTTTTTGGGGCGAGCGAAGGCCACAGTCACTTTGCATCCGTCGATCTCCATGTCGCCTGCCCCCTCTTTGGCCGCTGTGCACGACTCCACGCTCTCAAAATCCACGAAGCCAAACCTTAAAAACACAGAATAAAGAATGAACTTGTAAGAAGAGGATTCACCTTATTCTGGAAGGTGCCGTGGAGCGCCGCCATCAACATTTGGGTTGTATTATTTTGTCTGGGGCTGCCAATCTTGACAGCAAATGAGTTCAATGTGGATTATAAAGCAGTTTTAAATCCTCTCAGAGAATCAGTGCAGTGTGACTTGTTAGTGTACATGAAAATTTAATATTTTACACAAATGAACCTACTTTATGTCATATTTTAGCTGCAAACTTTCCCCCAAATTCTCAATCAAAATGAACGGGATTCCTGTTTAACCAGAAGTGACACAACAAAAAAGCATGAAGCATTTAGAGACAAATGTGGGTTGTGATGGTGATGAGTTGCACTTGTATTTTTAAATAATTATACATATTGGAGAGTTACAATTAATGCTGCTGCTACTAATTTACCTGCACAGCCAGTCCTTTCTGCATTCTGTTTGAATCCAGAAGGAACCAGAATTGGACCACAGAGGGTAAAAATCCTCTGTCAAATTTGAAACGGTCCAACCAACAGCTGCTCATTTCTATCACGTGTCTCTCAAATGTGAAAAACATCTCCTCTCCAGAATTATCGCAACATTCAGAACTAAATATTTTCACTACCTACACTTTTTACCTGAGATAAATCATAGTTTGGAGGGTTGATTGTTGATTCTGTAGAAATTTCCTTTTTTATGTGTAATCAACCATGTTTGTTTTTGATGTTAATGGACCATGAGTCACTCTCCACCTGTCAATCACGCCCTCTGAAATCAGGAGGTGAGTATTGTCAAACATATCAAAAATCTAGTTAGTGTCTAGTTAAAGGGTCCATATTATGCTATTTTCTGATCTGTTATACTGTTGTTTCCTCATCACAAACATACCTGGAGTTGTGTTTTGTTTCACTCATACACGTTTAACAACCAAAACCTGAAAATTTAGTTCTTTCTCTCAAATGGAAAACAGTGTTCCACCTCGTGATGTCACGTGGCACTACAGGAAGTGCTCCACTGTTAAGCCAATGATGTTCATTTTGTCTTCTTATATACTTTAACTTCTTAGGTTCTTTTTAAAGACAATGCAGTAAAGTGTGTTTACCTTGTTGACATGTTTCGGCTGCTAGCTGCAAGCCATCTTCAGAACCGTCACCGGTGTTGGTGGTGACGTGTCGTATATCAGCTGTTGTTACTTCCTGTAGGCGTGGTCAGGTAAATACACTTTACTGCATTGTCTTTAAAAAGAACCTAAGAAGTTTGAAACTCCTTACACCTTCACTAAAATCATTTAGATGAATTAAGCCCTAGAGTTGCCAATCTGTACTGAACAAAATGATATCACAACATGGAACAGAGCATACTGAACTTCAACTAATATTACTCAAAGATGTGTGAAAGAAACAAAACACAACTCCAGGTCTGTTTTTGAGGAGGTAACAACATTATAACATGACTTAAAGCTCACAAGAGTCAATTTGGTGTAATATAGGAGCTTTAATAACACATTAGTCTTATTTATATATTCCCTTATTCATTTACTCCACGCACTGCTGTGGTAAGATACTACTGTAACCACACAATACAAACACACAGCACACTGAAGTGTATTGCCTAAAGGCACAGTTTTTGCCATTGCAGCACCTGGTATTCCCCGCGGTCTTCCATCTAAGTACTAACCAGGCCCAGCCCTTTTTAACTTCTAAGAACTGAGAAGCTCATGCTTTGACAGGTTTGGCCACACACACACACACACAAACACATACATTTCTACTTCTACAATAGTAAGTAGTAGTAGTGTTCGGACTCCTCCTACTCCCACTGCTACTACATCAAAACTTTACTTCTAAAAAAGATATTGCAATAAGAAAGCAGCTGCAGATCAGACTCTCAATCCAAGCCAATGTTTCAAATGGTCGACTGTCTGTTATGGGTAGTTTTTGTATGAGCTTATGGTCAGGATGTAACAATAACCAAAATATTGTGACATTGTTTTGTCAGAAGTCTCAGAATAATATCATGGACCATCACAATATATTCAATGACAAGTCTCTTCCCTTAAATTAACAGTTAAAAAAGCAGAGCAACTACATAGACCATGATTCTTTGCTCAGTTTAAGTGCAGATTACATGAAGAAATAACTATTATAAGCAGTTTTAAATCTTAGGTCTTTGGATTAAGTCTTGTCAAGGCAAGAAGAAAAAGTGTCATATGCAGTTTTGTTAGCCTCCAGAAAATATTGCAATAAAAATTGTACCGAGAGATGTATTTTGTGAAAATATCATACAGAGAGATTTGGATATTATTACAAAGCTAGTTTATGCACAATATTATGAATAGAAAATGAAGAGATTTTATGAGAAGATGCGATGTGTATGACTGTTTTCTCACTAACTTTATTTCATGTCATTTTACTTTTATATTTTTAAATGTTATTTCATAACTATATAGCTTGCACTAAAAATAGTTTAATAAAAAACAAGAAAAAAAAAGAAAGCAGCTGTTTCCTACTACAACTACACAAGCTACTATTATTTTTACATAGTTTTAAAACTTTTTTGTCATCACTTATCACTTTTACTGAGAAAACTCCTGCAATACGTCAATGGTTGCTTACTCTTATTTCCATTCCTCTGTTTTATGTTGCACCGTCCCACTCTTGTAAGTTCCAAGTTTGTGAATTTGGAAATAAAACCTTTTCTGACTGTTTCTGATTCTTTGTATGTAGTAGTTATAATACAATATTTTCCATGGTTTTCTGATTTCTTTCTGAAGATATCTTTCCTTTGCTAAGAGTTATAATACTCCACAGCCATTTTAACAGAGCTCCAGCTGACAACTGGCAGAGTTTGTACATACCATAATAATCACAATCAGATGAGGGAGTAAGTACTTCCCATTACTGCTGTTATGATACAAAAATTTCAAACTCAATTTTGATATTAAGGGATACACTCGATACTCAAATCCGATGCTGATACAGTGATTCTTTAGACAATAGAATGTGATTTTCAACATTAAATCATACTACTTTCTTTTATATTTCCATGTGTTCTTATATGTGTGATCCCTCAGTCACTTAGGTATGTTCCATAGTGGTCCATGGGAGTATATCATAGACCAGGGGTGTCTAAACTTTTTTCATCAAGGGCCACATATCTAAACACAGATGAAGCAGAGGGCTGATCGAGGGCCATAGACTGGTGCTCAGTGCAGTGAATAAATCAAATATGTGCATGTTTAACATGTTAGCATGAATAAATACTGATGGTTCATTCTAAGATCCTTAAAAACCCACACTAAATATTCAATATTAGCTTTATCAAGATAGATTTTCAAAAAACTTGCAGTAAAAAGTTATTACAGGCATTTGGGCCACGGGCCATAGTGTGGACATGCCTGCCATAGACTGTATACATATATGGCCATAGTTAACCAGCTCACAGCTGCGCTCATGGAGGGCTTCCTGCTCCTTCGGCTGTTTCCAGCTGACTCCAACTGCTGCAGTGAGCCTCATCATTTTAGTTCTAAAATGTTTTTTATTAAGCCGCTCTACATAATCCTGATGTTTTTATTTCTTTATTTTGTAAGTAAATAAATTCCTAAAATGGACCTGGCTCCAAATTCACCTCTATAACCGGCAGCCTCAGTGAGCTTCATTTGACTGGAGATGAACGCTCACACTTCTTTATACAGTCTAAGGTGTATAACCGTCTAGTCTTTGTTCTCTTATATTTGTTCTGATACAGCTCAAGATCATTCTAAATCTAACCGTTCATTTCTGTCCACTGAGTGGGATGTTTTAGTATCGATACCTGCTCAAATGAGTATCTAGTTTCGATACTAGTTTCAGTATTGTTTTATTTTCTAGGTCGTCTTTCTGTATTACTTACTTCCTCGAGAGTCCAGTGCTTTTGTTCATTAGGATCCTTGAGCTCAGAGCTCCTTCAAAAGCCTCCTTCAGGGTGTTGGCGCTGGTTCCTTCGCTCAGACCCAGAACTACCAGGGATTTAGATGGAACTGAAACAAAAGTCACAAGGTCACTTTCATGTAACTGCTCATACATACAGTAAGATGCACATGAATTTGAATTTTATGACCTATAGTTTTTTTTGTCTTCCTGAAACACATAAAAATACAAGTGAAATAGGAATAATATTGTGAATGTTGATTTGATGTTTACTAAATTTGAATATCATGTAAGTTTATCTTGTCACAACTTTATAGTCCTTTCATATTTGACACTTAAAGACAGGAGAGCACGGGAGAGTGTTTGATTGACATAACATGGTCAATAATAGTTCCTGAGATAAAAAAAAAAAAAGTCAGATATTTTGTCAGTATCGCTAAACTCCTAGTGTGTCATTCAAGTAATTCATATAATTATTAGTTCAATTACTGTCAAACGTGTGACCAACCTTTTATTTCCTCAGTTTTTGATTTCAAACCAAACGCGACTTTGAACGGTCTCTTCAGAATTTTACTATTTACACTGGACTTTAGAGCCGCCTCTGCCTCTGCCACAGATTCAAACTCTACAAAGGCATATCTGTAAAAAGAGATTAGTGTTGTAGATATAAAACAAGGTCATTAAGTCATAATAGTAAAAGAGATGATTTTATATTGGTTTACGCATCCTTCCGCTTCCATATCCTCAAGGTCAGGTTACATTGACTCTGCTTTAGTAAATTGCTTTTACCCTTTGGATTTCCCTTCGTTCTGTGGAATGTTGATTTTTACAGCGTTCGTAAAGACTTTTTTGATGTGTTTTTCCTGAACTCTGTCTGGCAGCTTTCTCACAAACAAAGTGGCACTGGGAGGAGCTTCAACTGTGGAGAGAGAGAAAAAAAAAAAGCTCAAATAGAGACGGGATGTTATGCTTAATTTAAGACATGTGTTTAAAATGTATGAGTGTGTCTAACACCTTTTGCTGGAAACTGATAGATGATATTGATGGTATTTAATGGGAATAGATGGGGAATCAATGAGATATGGTATAGTAAATATAGTAACATAACACCTACACCTTAATTAGCCTTACTAAAGCATGGGCTTGGTTAGTCATTGAATGGGAGACTGCTGAGAATACCAGCGACAAAACTGCTGTTGTGTCCTTAGGCAAGACACTTCACTCTCATTGCCTAGTGTGAATGTGGTGTGTGTGATTGATGGAAGTAAATCGGCCAGTCTGTACCATCAGCCTCTAAACCACCATAAACTGTCTGACCCAGGGCATCTGTGGCTACACTAGTAGACACACTTGAGGTCACAGCGGCTTGTCAAAGCCTGATCCCGTCAGATCTCAGAAGCTAAGCAAGGTCAAGCTTGGTTAGTACTTGGATGGGAGACCACTGGGAAAATCAGAAGCCACAGGGAGGCGCCAGTCACAAAAGCTGTCGTTGTGTCCTTAGGGAAAACACTTCACCCACATTGCCTAGTATGAAAGTGGTGTGTGTGAGTGATGGGGGTGTTCGGAAGGACCGATGGCGCTGATTGCCATGGCAGCCGTGCTTCCGTCAGTATGCCCCAGGGCAGCTATTGCTACAATAGTAGTTTACCACCACCGGGTGTGGAGAGAAAAGAATAATGAATAATGAATGAAAAATGCTCTGTAAAGCTTCTTTGTGACATATGGCTGTGAAAAGCGCTATATAAATAGACTTAACTTGTTTACATACTTACTTACTAGTGTCCTACCCAGACCAAGACCAAGAGTGTGAAAAAGCACTACCATATTTTCCGCACTATAGAGCGCTCTGGATTATAAGACGCACTGTCATAGAATGGTCTATTTTCTTCTAACTTTTTTCACAAATAACCGCACTGCACTTTAAAGGAAACACAACAGTGTGATGGGTGAGTGGTTTTGTTTGTTTGTTCGTTCACGGTGACTCTGGGCTTTGTTCAGTTGTGGCGTGTAGGGAGGGTGCTGTCTGGGACCAACGGATTGTCGGTGTGTTCGCAGTGACTCAGTTGTTCAGTTGTGTCTAGAAGTGGCACATTGCACTCGCTTTTTTGGTTCGTTCCTCTGTTCCGTTCCTTGTCGGTGTGAAGTGATGAGTGTGTCTGTGGGTGTTTTTCGTTGCGCGGTCGCTGTCTGCTCCGTGTGTGTTTGCGTGTTCTGCGGGTGGTGCGGCTTTGTAGTTTACTGAAGTCGTGCTGGGACACCCGAATGGATTCATGTATAGGGCGCTCTGGATTGTGGGGCGTGCAGTCGTTTTTTGATGGGGTTGGAGGATTAAGAGCGTGCCCTATACTGCGGAAAATACGGCATATAAGACTAATGCACTATTGAGAAAGAAAACATTGCATTCACAGTGAACAAAAGGTTTAATAAGCGTGATTCAGGTTTAGTGGCTTAATTAATCCCCTAACTCCCAACTCTGAGCCTTTAATTAAGTAGTTAAGTAGTAGCCTAAATCCTTCTAAAACTATATGGTAACTATGAATTCAATCTTTCTGCATTAAAGCTGCAAATAATACCATAAATACAGAAGACTTACTCTTAGTGGAGTCACTTTTGGTTGCGTCTCTGAGTGGGCTCACCCTCAGCACACGTTCCTGCATCTTGACTTTCTTGTTCAGTTTCAGAGCTGCCTTAGCCAGTGATTTATGTTGAAATTCCACAAAAGCAACACTGTAAAAATATAGAGAAATGTACCTTACTCTTAATGTCATGGTTATATAAATTTAACATTGCTTTTCCCCCGGGCATTTGAGCAAAATTAGTCTTGCCCCAGTACAGATATATATTGTATAAGCAGCTCTAGTGGTCAAAATAAGTCAGCTGTGTACTGTCTGCAGCTAATTATAAATCATCTTACAACATTAAATTTGTCTGTTAATGAGGAAGTGTGTGCTTAGGCTGCTAGTTGTTGCTGGTGGCACAGTGACGACAAAGCTCTGGCCTCAGAATTGTGAAAGGCACTTGTCAACTCATCACTGTGAATAATTCAGATGCTCTGGTTGCTTCTGATAGAAAGCATGATCTTACCCTTTACTTGCACAACCCATTCCTCCAAGAAACCTCACAGCTGTCAATTTTGGAAACACCTTCACCAAGTCTTCTCTTGTAGCAGAAAGAGGGATGTTTTCTACATATATGGAACGCTCTTTCTTGGCTGTCAACAGAAAAAAAAATAAAAATAAAATAAAAATAGAAAAAATATATATAAAATAGAGCGAAAAATTGAATAGAAAATTGAATTATAATTTTTTTCCAGGTAATTGAGAAAAGCATGTATGTGATAACTGTGTACAGTACCTTGCTTGATTTGCTCTGGATCCTTGACTTTGACCGTGGCCTCTTTGACTTTAGCTTTGGCAACTTTCAAGGGTTTGTCCAGTAACTCCTCTCCGTTTAGTGATAGTGCTTTATTCAGGTCCATCTCTGAGGCCAGGTCCACAAAGGCATGTTTTCTATAAGACAGCAATGTACACGTCTTGATTCATTTGTAAAAGTTGAACAGAAAAACTGACATGAAAGAGCGCAGTATCAATTCATAAGTTTGTTCTTCTTGTATGATGCTGGTTTTTAAAGCTACCATCCGGGATTAAACTGGCTGACCTGGCCCTGTTGCATTCTCACATATCATCACGAGATGCTATTTATGTTACTGCTGTCTGATAATGTGCCGACTTTGGCCTGACAGAAGAAGACCAGAGAGCACAGGGCCATTTCTGAGTCCCCGTACTTGTGCAAACGCGTGTGTGTGGATTTGTGAAACATCCTCCACCCCACAAAGTCATGTTCCAATTCAAAGTCTGCTTCTCGGTGAGTCAGCTGGAAATCCCTGGATGAGAACTTGCTCTGTCCGTTTTACCAGGGATGTATCAGAGGAGACTAATTGGGCAATATTTTTATTAGTGCTGTCATGCGATTAAAAAAATTGAGAGATTAATTAATTATGATCTGTAATTAATTACTCTAATTAATCTCATTTTAATCTCACCTAAAAATTGCTGAGAAAAGCCTTCAATTTGAGGTATTTTCATTTAAATTCATTATTACATTATTGTGGCAGATCAAAAGACTGATATAGATTTAAAAAAGTGACTTTATAAAGTCATTTGTTTAACAAATCTCTCCAATTTGGCTGTTGAGCCCAAGTCTCCATGAATAAGAAACTGTTTGTTGTAAAGTAGCAAAGACGAGGAAATCTGAACATAATAACTTTTGTCGACTTAAAGACAATAAAAAGTCCAGTCTTTCCTTAACCATATTAAAAATATTATTGATAGAGAAATATATATGAGATCACTGGTTTTAGTCCTGGTTTAGACCTGGTTTAGTCCTGGTTTAGTCCTGGTTTTAGTCTTGGTGTTAGTTCTGGTTTAGAAGCGCACAGGAGGAAGCGCGGTTTACGCCGCGTACGCGAGAAAACACGGTCCACACGCGGCTCACGGGAGCACGTCGGTGTCCGCGCAGTGTCTACGGAAGGAAACGTGGTCCGCGCGTTCTCAGGTTAATGACGATGATGAAGGTGTGTGTTGTTTGTGTGTGTTTGTGTGCGTGTCCCCTCATGTGGCAGGTCACTATAGGACAGTAGTGCAGACATCATGAGCCTATGCAGGTTGTTTTCAGGCGATATTATATTTGTTATTTTCTTTTATATTTCACGTCGGGAGAATAATTTCCAAGACACGAATGTGTTTTTACCTGTGCACTGCTGCCTCTGTTCTACTGGCTCTACGACCTCGTCCATTGTGCGACTGATGCCGCCAACGTTAACATGACGTTTACATCGCTGTTACTGCGCGCGTTTTGTGTGAGTTTCCGGCAATGAGTGGAATTACCGAAATAAAAAAATGTATAAATGTGTTTTGTGTGTGTGTGTGTTGTTGTCCCAACAACACATAAAAACAGGTTTTATAATAAAGAAACTCACATACAGAAACACTAAAGTTAGAGATTAAAAATGAGATTAACGCGATTAAAAAACATAACGCGCTAAATATGACTGTAATTAATTAATCGCAATTAACGCGATAATTTGACACCCCTAATTTTTATATTTTAAAAAAATCTTTTTATTACACCAACATGAGCTTAATTTCCTGTGATTTCATCAAGTCTATCTGTCCCAAAAGCTGAGAGAGCAGAGTGTGTGAGAGTGTGTGCTCTTGAACTCCTCAAGTCCATTCTCAGAGTTTGCTACCACCCTGTACCTGGAAGTGCACAAGTACAGAGTCTGGATACTGGGAATTGAGAAAAGGCCCAGGTGAGTTTGAACAAAAACCAAGTGAGATGAGGGAGAAACTGGTTTCACATCTGCCATCTACTGGTGAAAAAAAATCTAATAAACTTGCAAATACAGTATGTGACCAAAAACTACTAAAAAGTATGTAGATGATCTAGTAAAAAGATTCCTCATTTACAAAAAAAAAATATAGTGAGCAAGTAAAAATAAAAGGGTGTCTAGTTTATGAAAAGAAAAGCATCTGAAAACTATATTGAGAAGTAAAAAGGGAGTAATATACATTCAAAATCTAAACTCATTACTTAAGTAGAAGTATGATGATACAATTCATCAAAGCCCAGTTGAAATAAATCAAATATGACTTATTATGACTTATAATATTGTTAAAACATAATAAATTACCTTCTCTAAAGACTATGGATTTTTAAGTTATTTTCTAAAAGAGTTCAGCGTAAAAAGGCTCCACTCACTTGGCTTTGTCCAGTCGAATGTCTTGAACCAGGAGACTGTGTGTCATGAAGTAGTTGGCGAGTGTATTTTTGATGTCCTCATAGAATTTGGAATTGTTTAGGTTTCCAACATAAACACAATAACCTATAAAAAGACAGTATCAATCATATCAATATATAGAGAAAAAGATATTGGAATTTTACTCTGAAGTCATACCATCATTTATGAGTTTACTTTTCTTCGATGGGGAAAAGTCAACTGAGGGCTGGGCCTTCCGTTTTCCTTTAACTAAAATAAAAACAAACATACAAGCTATTAGGATTGTCACAAGTATTGAAAATCAGATGCTAATCAATACTAAAACTAGTATCAAAACTTTTTTTTTTTTTTTATCGTGACAGCACTACAAGTTATTACAAATTAAACATGGCCAATGTTTCAACTTTTCAATTTTGTCAATCACAGATTAAAAACCAAAAAACAAGAACGTTTTAAATTTTCTGCAAGTAAATGTTACTGTTTTGCCAGAAATGCTCCACAGTATGGCATTAAACTAATCTATCTTTTTGTCAGCAGGCTAAATTACAGGTCAGATCTATGTACAGGCAAGTCCATTAAGAAGAAAAAGTAGGGGTGCATGTTTTTCAATGTGTGTTTTAGCAATAAAACACCAGTAATTGAAGAAGATAGAACTTTAATGCCATACTCTGGAACAAAGCAATAACATCTCCATGCAGACAAACAGGTGGCACCTTTAAATAATAATCCTTGTGATTTTTGTTACCTGTTGTTTCCTTGACTTCCTCACTCTCTTCTTCACTGCTCACTTGCTCCTCTTCACTTTTTGGGGACCCACATTCATTGTTTTCACTGGCGGCAGTTTCCATTTCAACGTCTGTAAAACAAAACATTCTTCAGTCTTCATACTAGGTACTAGGGTAGTCAAAAGTACCAAGATATTAATTGATACTAAAACTAATATTGAAATTAGATAATCATTTGAGCAGGTATTGATACTAAAAACATTCACAGGACAGAAATGAACCTTTCCTGAATAAATTTAGAATGATGTTGAGCTGTATCAGAACAAGTAGAAGAGCACATAGACTAGTATACACACATGGAGCACTATGGAACCTACCTGGACTAGGGATGAACATGATCGATTAATCGATAATTGATCTTTAAGAATTTCATCGATTACGTTAATTTTAATCGACAATCCAAATGTAGGTTGCTGTGCGTATCGTGACCAAACAGGGGTCTGTACATGTGTCTCTCTGCACTCAGAAGGAGCGAGACACAAACAGTGGGTCAGTCTGCAGTGTACCGAAGCACAAATGTGTATTTAACGATGACTTATACAAGAAAATCCACGCTTTCCGTTGCGTTCGGGACAAGTGTGAGTCCATGTGCACAGTGAACAAAGCAGAAACATATGTTTCGGTGTCCAGTGGGAAAAAGCTTTACCAGGTGAGAGTCGCGCAATGTGGATGACGAGTCCCCACCTTCCTCCCCCCGTACGGTGTCCTGGTTTTGACAAACGCAAATCTGGTCACACTAACCTGTATTCACCTGAGTCATGTCTTTTAATCCAACAGAAATTGACAGCATCAGCGCACAAGAGCTGTAGTTTTATCTTCGCTGAGTTTATGCAAATTAGTGATGCGGTTTTAAGTTTTGTTTCTGTGAAAGTTGCGCAAAACTGAATTAAAAACATTATAATGTCAAACGGGCTGATGTGGCTCTAGAGTGGTAATGGTTTATATGTCGTAAAGCTGAATTTATTTATGCAGATTAGTGCAGATAGTAATAATAATGATGATAATTTTAATATAAAAACATTAATGATTAATCGATAATCGATCATTAATAAATGATCGATTAAGAAAATTTCATCGAATGCCCATCCCTAACCTGGACCACTGAGGATTACACACATATAACACCACATGGGAATATAAAAGAAAGTACTATGATTTAATGTAAAAAATGATTGTCCAAATGAAGAGTGTTTTTTTTTAATTTTTTTTTTTTTATTACCATCAAGGTATGTGTTTTTAGGAACAAAACACTAGCAGTTGAATAAGATAAGTTTAATGCCACACTATGGAACAAAGCAATAACATCTCCATGGAGAAAAACAGGCAGACCATTCACCAGGAAAGTTGCACCTTTACATAATAATGATTTGTTTTCGTGCTACTACCTGTTGTTTCCTTGACTTTCTCACTCTCTCCTTCACTGCTCACTTGCTCCTCTTCACTTTTTGGGGCTCCACATTCACCATTTTCACTGGCGGCAGTTTCCCTTTCAGCGTCTACAAAACAAAACATTCTTCAAAAGGACTGACATATCTTCATACAAGGTGGCCACACTAGCTTGTCAAAGCCTGATCCCATCAGATCTCAGAAGCTAAGCAGGCTGGGCCTGGGTAGTACTTGGATGGGAGACAGCTAGGAATTCCACGTGCCACAGTGGGGCGCCAGTCGCAAAAAAACTGCTGTTGTGTCCTTAGGCAAGACACTTCACCCACATTGCCTACTATGAAAGTGGTGTGTGTGTGTGTGAGTGATGGTGGTCGTAGAGACCGATGGCGCAGATTGGCAGCCTCACTTCAGTCAGTCTGCCCAAGGGCAGCTGTGGCTACAATAGTACATTACCACCACTGAGTGTGGAGTGACTGAATAATGAACTGTAAAGTAATGAATTGTAAGATGCCTTGGGTATCTTGAGAGGCGCTATATAAATGCAATCAATCAATCAATCAATCAATCAAGGTAGTCAAAAGTATCGAAAATCAGATACTAACCGATACTAAAACTAATAGTGAAAGTAGATACTCAAAAAATATCATACTGAGCTTCTCGAAACAGTTTTAATATAATTTTGAGCTTTATCAGAACTTGTATAAGATCTTAATGTAAAATAAAGTACTATATGAACAATGAAAACATTCTATTACTAAAAAGAGCTAGATTACAGCTTGATTACATTGTGGTATTGTAATTGGTATCGAGTCTTAAGTAATTTCCTTAGCATCAAAATCAGGTCTGAAATTTTACTATTGTGACAACACCACTTCATAGAGTTTCTTCATTGATTTCTGTACCTTCTCTCTTCTCAGTCTCCACTGTGTCGTTGGTCTCCTCCTCTTCACTGTCATCTTCTTTCTCTTCTGTTGGAGTCTCTTCAGGTTCTTTATCCAAAACCTCTTCTGGGGTTGAGGCCTTCCCTTCTTTTGAGAATACAAAATTACAATCATTTAAGCAGTGCCATTTTTCACATTTCAGCATATAAGAGCTTGAAAAAAAGGGTAAAAATGTCGGGACTACACCTTCTTTCTTTTTATTAAATCAGAAGCAGCAAGGAATAATACTGAGACTGTAATATACCTTTGTGTTTACTTATATTTCAAGTATGACTTTAAACAAAAACACCAGAACCTGAGCTTGGATGAGGAAAACCGTAAAAAACATGTGTCACTCCTGCACATCTTACCGTCACTGATCTCTGCGGTGTGGCTCTCGATCAGATCTTCAGTCATTTCTTGGTCTTGTTGCTCCTTCTTTTCCCATGATACACTCACTGTTGGTGTGCTGCCTTTCACTTCGATGACAGCATCCGCCTCAGCATCTAAACATAAAGGTACATTACAAACATAAGTGCCTGCTGTTACATGTATATGATTTTTGGAGTTACACCATTAAAATAACCAGAAAACAGCAAAGCATCATGGTCCCTCTGATCACTCACACCAGATTTTGCAGTTAACATTTCATTTACCATATTTTCCGCACTATAGGGTGCTCTGGATTATAAGGCACACTGTCATTAAATGGTCTATTTTCAAACTTGTTTTGAAAATAAACCGCACTGGACTTTAAACTAAACACAACAGTGTGATGGGTGAGTGGTTTTGTTTGTTTGTGGCGTTCACGGTGACTCTGGGCTTTGTTCAGTTGTGGCGTGTAGGGAGGGTGCTGTCTGGGACCAACGGATTGTCGGCGTGTTCGCAGTGACTAAGTTGTTCAGTTGTGTCTTGAAGTGGCACATCATACTCGCTTTTATGGTTCGTTCCTCTGTTCCATTTCTCGTTGGCGTGGAGTGATGAGTGTGGCTGTGGGTGTTTTTCGCTGTGCGTGTTTGCGTGTGTGAACATGGCCACTGTTAGTACCATGTCTCATTTTTCATAAAGAACAATCCCAGTTCATCAGCCTATCAACAACAATGTACATTTACGTATTTATGTAACTTACCCTCTTCATCTTTGATTTCTTCTTCTTTTGTTGGCTCCTCTGCATCTGCTTGGACGTCTGAAGGGATCACTTCAGTCTGCACCTCTGAAAACAGCAAACACAATACCAATACATCCCACATTCAAGTTTACAAACACATTTCAAGTCAATTATCTCAGAAAAGTTCAAATTTAAACCAAGTATTACCTTCTGTGTTTGCAGACTCCGGTTTCTCCTCTGCTGGTTTGTCTTCTGTAGAGTCATTTTTAACTTAAATTAAAGGACTGAGCTCATTCTGGATGACTATCAATAAGAGAATTTGTTCATTTCTTAGCTACAGTTTCTGAAAACTATCAAAATCTGAAATGTCCTAAACATGAATGATAAATAATTCCAGACAGTCTAAAAAAAAAAAAATCAACTTATTTTTCATTGTGGTATTTTGAGTTTATTCTCCACTATAAGCAGCTACATCTCTATTTGGTCTGTAGGCCACTTTCATTTTTTACTTCTAAAATGGGAAATGTACAAGTTATATTTTTCTACAATAATTATCACACGTGTATGCATTTTAATAACATAATTTTACATACCTTCACTCTCTTCTTTGTCTTCTACTTCTATTTTGGCCTCTTCTGGCTCATCTTTTGCTTGTTCTTCTAGGAGCATATATAAATCATCTTAAGCAATATGAGGTTAAATAATTTCTAAAATAAAACCAGGAGTATTACCAGGAGTGGTGTTTCCCTCTTCTTCCACAACACCAGGATTGAGTCGTCTACTTTGTCGTGTTTTTCCTTTGGGAACCTGAAAGTAAGACAAGACAGACATTATTAACTACTTACAGTGGGCATTATTGCTTTACTAAACTAAAGCTACATAGAATTGCTAAAGAAGGGACATTTTACTTGCGTTTTGGTTTAAAATTATAAAACCAATATAATGAATTATAAAGCAGACACTTGGTAGTCCAAGTGTAATTCAAAGTGTTAGCATGCAGAAAACGGTCATTTCATAAATATTTGTAGATCTATACATCGCCGATACATTAAATGCATAAAATATAAACGTGAACTCCATCGGACAAATTTCTTACGTTAGTTTTTGCCATATTTCACAAAATACAGTGCAGAAATCCACACGTGTTCCTCCTGCACTCACAACAATCACATGAACTCCACTGCGCATGCGTTAGCTACACTACGGGTACCGCGAAGGGCGCCTTTTTGGTTTTGGATTTGTAATGGACTTAAAAGTATTTTTTTACCTCTGTCCGCTTCAAACTGCGTACAGCTCATTCATACGCAAACGTAATGCTTAGTAATGGCTGCACGATGCTTATGACTTCAAAATTTAAGTATTTTTAGCATATTTGTAGGTTTTAACCAATCAATGTCTGCTTCGGGTTTTACGCGGTGCACGCCTACGGTCGTACGATCTTATGTCAAACTTGTAAGAAGAAACAGTGATCGGGTCAGTTGTCCTACTAGACCATGCTGATGCCAATTTAAAGCCCCGATTTCTGTGTATGGATAAACTTCAGTACGGTACGAAGGTCGACTGGAAGCCTGAAATACCCGCAGTGAAAGCCGGGGGCAGATAAGGTGGTGGTAGTTATCGGGTCACACACAGCCAGGGCAGTAAACAGACGCACTATGAGCATTGACTGTACGAGATCTATTACTATGGAGGCTTGGATTGCTTGAAAAACACGGAGGACTTCCAGGATTTCTGCAATGGGGACTCAGAGAAACGGATTTAAAAAGGAAAGTTTTATTCTGTCCGTGGATGTGGGCACAACCTCCATCAGATGTCACGTTTACGACAAGGAGGCGAAAATCAGAGGATCCTGCTCCACTAAGGTACATATCATTCAATTAGGGCTGTGCGATTAGTCGAGTTTTAATCGAGATTAAAACGTCAATGATCAGTGTGGGTGTTTTTAATAAATGAAGAGGTCTACAGTTATCAAAAGCATGTGATGTGGAGAGTTAAAGGGTCATATTCCATTATTTTCTGACTTATGTTATAATGGTGTAATAATGTACCTCATCACAAACAGACCTGGAGTTGTGTTTTGTTTCATTCACACATGTAAGCACACAGATCCTGCAGATTTAGGCTGAGTTCTTCTCTAACAGAAAACGCTGTTCCACCTTGTGATGTCATGTCACTCTATACTTCTTCACTAGAATCATTTGGGTCATTCACCACTTTGGAATTTCCAATCTCTACTGAACTAAAGGTAAAAAGAAAACTTGAAAACTACCGCTTCATGACATCACAAGGTGGAACAGAGCATTTTGAGCTTTCAAGATGCAGACAGGCTAATAAAGGTTACTCAGATGTGTGTATGATTAATCGGTGATTATTTTTTATCATAGCTGGTCAATAATATTGTTTATTACCGTTGTATTCAGATGTCCCACTTCCTTAATCTCAAAACTGATAAACCACAAACTGAACTTGTTTTCTCTGCTCACAGTGAATTGTTATTTGTTTTTTTGCAGATGAAAACTTGTTTCACTTTATGTTGGCAATGTCCTGTAACTTTGTCCACCACTTAAACATTCTTCAAGTTCCATATGATCTATTTTGACCTGGTCAAATGGCTCATTTTACAGCTTTCACCTAGATTCTCAAAACTATTCATTTTTATGCACCAGTATAAGTGCACATTGCAGATTTTCAAGGTTTTAAAATTTTTATGTTTAACGTGGGATAGTACCTGACTGAATATCTGGGCACAGTAACACGAGAAGTCAGTGCAGGGGGTATCAGAAGATCACTTCCATTTATAGCATATAGAATAAATATAATACACTAAGTTATATTGGTTTTTTTTTAAGACATGTTTTGCCAGCTTTTGGTTGTGTTTATTGTACTGAAAAAAAAAACAACAACAGCTTCTGTTCTTACTGAAAATGTGCTTGCATCTCCACAAACTCTTATTTGACCTAGAGAAAGGCCCCTCCTTCTTGTTTCCATGGAAAGTTTCTTCCTTTGGCTAATATTCCACAGTCTAGCATAAAATGTTTCTATCTCTAAACTAAAATAACCCCAAACTATGTCAAAACTTATATTTTAGATTTTTTAAAGTAGCCACCCTTTGCTTTGACCCCTGGCTTGCACTCTTGACGTTTCTTGACCCTGACATGGCCCAGCTGTGAGTGAAAATCATTTGAGGAGACTTCATCATGAAGCTCATTGAGAGAAGAACAGGGGTTTGCTACTTGATAAAAAAACAAAAAAAAAAAAACATTGAATGAGTGTCCAAACTTAGACTTGGACTTAGACAAACTTTACTGATCTACAAGGGAAATGACTTGGACACAGCAGTTCACAAATCATAATAAAATAACAAAGAGTAAAAATGTAAATCGCAATAATACATTTTTTTAAAGTTAAAAAGGCTTAATTATGTATATGAATAATGTATGTGAACAAGTAAAAATACACTTTTGGTTGGTAGAGTATTTAAACAGGTAATATGTTTAATTGAGCATACTGAGGTGTTGTGTTTGTTTTGGCAGGTGGTTCTTCGGTATCCAGAGGAGGGACATGTGGAGATCGAGCCCGAAGCTCTGTGGAAAGGATTTAACACTGTGGTCAGAGGAGCCGTTCAAGGTGCAGCCCCATTTAACCTCTCAATGTTATTTAAAGATACACTGTGTAGGGTTGTCAAAAATATCAAAAATCTGATACTGATCAGTACTAAAACTAATATCAAAAGTAGATACTAATTCAAGCAGGCGTCTATACTAAAAAAGTCACATTCACAAGACAGAAATGAACCTTTCCTGAATAGTTTTAGAATAATTTTGAGCTGTATCAGACCAAGTATAAGAGCGCATAGACCATACACCAATGGACCACTATGGAACCTACTTGACCACTGACTCCCACATATAAGACTATGTGGGAATATGAAAGAAAGTACTATGATTTAATGTTGAAAATCACATTCTATTGTCTAAAGAAAGACTGTTTTTATTATTATACTAGTATTGGAATCTGTACTTAGTATTGAGTCTATTCCTTATCAAAAATCAAGTGACATGACATTAGGACAGTGTAACTTTTCTGATACAGGGTCTACCACTTGTTATTGCTTTGCCTTGAATAATCCACAGCATGGCATTAAACTTATCTGTCTCTGTGGAGAGAAACAGTTACGTTCTACAAGTCAAGTCAGTGGGGAGTTGGGTCCGTTCATAGTAAGAATGCAAGATTTTCAAAGTATTTTCAACAATAAAATGTAAAAACACCAATGATGGATTTAACACCATACTGTGGAACATTCCAGGCAGAGCAATAAAATCTCCATAGAGACAAACAGGTGGCAGACCCTCCAGACATAGGGCCTCATTTCCTAGTGAGCCAGAGTGTTGGAGACGTGTGGAGACACTTTTTGAAATATTCCATCCAGTCCTTGTATTTGCAGAGGTCACTGGTGTTAGACTAGTGCATGTCAATGGCCATAGTTCTCCTGCCACTAAAAACAGTCTTACCCACTCCACAAAACACCCGAAACAAATCTATTATTACACCAGACTCCATGTGAATGTCTGTGTTGATAGAATAATTTTAGAAGTAAAACCAACGTTACATTTGAAGGATTTCTTTGTGAGCAGCAGCAGTGAGTTGTACTGATAGAAAGCTTGGCAGCAGCGGACTGATATATGAGAAAATAGTCCCTCAACATGCAGCAATTCATGCAATGTAGGACTCGTGATAACACTGAGGCAGAGAAAGAACGTGGTAGCAAGTTCTGGAGCTGTTTCTTTTTGGTCTAAGGGTGAGTGCTTGGAGCTCTAGATCACATTTTATCATCATCTCCACTTTTTGACATTTTGTATGAAGAGGAAATAGTACAAACTTGGACCTGCACCACAGTAATCAGTGTTGGGAGTAACGTGTTATAAAAGTAACAAATTCCTGTAATGCATTGCTTTTTGCTGTAATGCAGTAATGTTCGGCATTACAGGGAAAAAAATAGTAATAATTTACTCGGTACAAATGTCAGTAACGCGCGTCACAATGTTTTTTTTAACGTGGATTGAAGTGGTGGGTTTTTCTTCATAGAAATTCGCTAAAATCACTGTAATATCAGCAGAACTCGGCTCCGACCTGGTTTAGTCCTGGTTTAGACCTAGTTTAGTCCTCATTTAGTCCTGGTTCAGTCCTGGTTTAGACCTGGTTAAATCCTGGTTCAGTTCTGGTTCAGTTCTGGTTCAGTCCTGGTTCAGTCCTGGTTTAGTCCGGGTTCAGTCCATATGCTGCGCAAAAGTTCAGCATCACAGTTAGAGGTAGTAATGCAATAGTAATGTAATGCCTTACATTTTAAATGCAGTAATATTGTAATGTAACTAATTACTTAGAAATGATAGTCATAAATAACACATTACAGTTTTGATGTAACTTGCCCAACAGTGTCAGTACTACAGTAAACATAGTTGCGTAGTAGTTCTTCTTTAAACTGGATTTCTAAATAGTGCAATTTTTACTAAAAACGAAGTAAGGAAGTGTGTCATTCCTTAGAAAATTTCTCAACTGTGCTTAATCAGGCAGTAATCTTTGGTTTATGGACTTGTCCCTCTGACCCCACTAATCATTTGTAGATGACCATTTAGACAGCTTTCATACTATTTAATACTATTCATATTTGGATTAGGTCTTATTCTACTGTAGTGTTGTCATGAGAGTACAATTTCAAACTTAATTTCGATACTAATGAATAAACTTTATATACATTTTGATCCCTAAATGATAATTTTAAAAGATTTTTCTTGGCCAGTATTGCATTTTTCAACACAGAGTAATAGTATTTGTTTATTGTACCATGTGATTTTACACTAGTTCTGATAAAACTCGAGATGAAAATGTTCAGAAATGTCAAATTTTATCCACGTGTGTTACTCATTTAAACAAGTTATGACATTTTTCAGTATAGATACTTGCTTAAATCAGTGTCTAGTTTCACTACTAGTTTTAGTATTGATTAGAATTTGATTTTCAATACTTCTGACAGCCCTAATCTATTGCCACATTGTAGGTGTTGTTTTTTTTGTGTTGTTTATTTTTGTTAAATTGTGCAACAGTTGTACTCTCCAGGGTGTGTTCACTCGTTCTGCTTTCATTTTAAGTTGAGCCCAGTTTAATTCTGGTCTAGACCTGATTTACTCCTGTTTTGTTCCAGTCTAGTCCAGGTTTAGTTCTGTGTTTAGGCCCAGTTTTGTCCCACTGTTATTTATCTGATGGCTATAAGTTAATTTTCCTATGTAGTCTGGTGTGCAGGTAATTAATAAAATAATAAACTTTGATATTTAAAAATACTACTAAAAATGCACCCATTGAAAGACGAGGTATGAGATTGGGTCCATGAGAACGAGACAAGATTTAAACAATTCCTAATATATAAATTGTGCAATGAAGATTCAAATTTTGGTCTTACAATTTTAGATTCCCCAGATATATTTTTGCTGCCTCTCTAGTACAGTTTTTTGAAAGTATAAGCGTGTAACTCAACAACACCCTTTTTTCGATCTAAAACTAACTCCGAAGTCCAAACTAGACTTAGACTTAGACAAACTTTACTGATCCACAAGGAAAATGATTTGGACACAGGAGCTCACGCATCACAATAAAATATAATAACAAAAAGAAATAAAAAAAATATACAAACTACCAAATTTGGAGGACTGGATTAACATTGTGGAAGAAATTTCACAAATGGAAAGACTGACACTCACTCAAAGATTGGAATACGACAGGTATGATCAAAGCTGGAAACCATGGAAAGAATTTATTAACACCTGAATATATAAAAAAAAAAAAAAAAAAAAAAAAAGTGACAGGGACAATCCCTGTCCACTGCTACTTAAATGTTATTTTTTTTTCTTGTTTTTATTTTATTTTATTTCATTTTTATTTTATTTTTTAATTTTGTATCCTTAACGGAAAAAGGGAAAAAAAAGAGAAAGAAATTTTCACTAATATAATGGAGAGATATGTGAAGTGAAAGAAGAATGAAGGGGAAAAAAGGTGATTTGAAACCATCTCTATTTGACTGTCAATAAAAATTAGAATTTTAAAAAAGAGTAATAAAAATAATATAATTGGTAATAATTAATTCTAAATAAGTTGCAAAAAAGGTAAAGAGACAGATTGAATGATTAAATACATGTATATGTACAAGTTAAAATAAAATAGAAAAATAACAAATAAAAAACAAGATCTTGTCCCACCCCTGTTTACAGCACATTGTACATTTGTAAAATTTTGCCATGTAACACCAGTCTCTCTGAACAGATGCAGGAATCCAAATGCGTCAGATCGAGGCCTTGGGGATCTCCACTCAAAGAGCCACGTTCACCACATGGGACAGGTAAAGGACTGCTCAGCACGCTCTCACACCACACGTCTCCCGCTGCTGCTGACGGGGCATCTGGCTTACTGTATTTTCCGCAACATAGCTCTTAAAAAAACGACTGCGCGCCCCACAATCCAGAGCACCCTATACATGAATCCACTCGGGTGTCCCAGCACGACTTCAGTAAACTACAAAGCCACACCACCTGCAGCGCACGCAAACACACACGGAGCATCACAATAGAGCGTAGACTTTGTGTCAATCATGTGACACACAACTCACTAGAACAGGGTCTCCAAACGTTTTCCTCCGGTGAGCTACTTTTACAAAACAAAAATGTCAAAGAGCTGCTCATTTTAACGGCCGCAACGAACTCAGACGGTTATAAGAAAGAGGGCGAGCCTTTGGGTGCAGTTAGACGCCAATAAAACAGGGATCTTGAAACTCTTTCCTTGGATGATCTTTACCTTTACAACACAAAAAGTCCACAGAGCTACTCATTTTAATGATCATAAGAGCCACAGCTAAACCTAGATGGAGTACAGTTAGATCAAACAACATAAACCATTATTTAATGATGAGTGCACAAAGTCAGGCATCAGAATGATAGATTTATAATAACAATAGGCATTTAATTCATCAAGTTTTAGTTATTCAGAACAATACACAGCGCCACCTAGTGTCTCCGCTCAATTTTATTTCTCTCAAGCGACTAGGTCAGGAATCAGAATACACTAAATGATTCTCAAAAACCCCGGAAGTGCGAGTTCGGGCACCAGCCAATCAGTGAAGAGACATACCGTATTTTCTGGGCTATAGGGCGCACTCTTAATCCTCTAACCCCATCAAAAAAGAACTGCAACCACAATCTAGAGCGCCCTATACACGAATCAACTCGGGTGTCCCAGCACGACTTCAGTAAACTACAAAGCCGCACCACCCGCAGCGCACGCAAACACACACGGAGCAGACATCGACCGCACAGCCAAAAACACCCACAGAAACACTCATCACTCCACGCTGATGAGGAACGGAACGGAGGAACGAACCGAAAAAGCGAGTGCAATGTGCCACTTCTAGACACAACTGAACAACTGAGTCACTGCGAACATGCTGACAATCCAGCGGTCCCTGACAGCACCTCCCTACACGCCACAACTGAACAAAGCCCAGAGTCACCGTGAACGTGCCAAACAAACAAAACCACTCACCCATCACACTGTTGTGTTTCCTTTAAAGTCCGGTGCGGTTTATTTGTGAAAAAAGTTCGAAAATAGACCATTTAATGACAATGCGCCTTATAATGCAGAACACCCTATAGTGCGGAAAATACGGTAAGTGTGTGTTTGTGTTTATTGGTAAATTGCCTTCACTGGGGTTGCAGGAAGACGGGGGATCCCTTCCATAACTTCATCACGTGGCAGGATCGCAGAGCTGCAGAGCTGGTCAAGTCCTGGAACAGGTCCTGCACCATGAAAGTAAGTCTCAATTATTGCGCTGTTTTATGATCTACTGTATGTTCTAATGTTGTTTCTTCATCACAAACAGTACTTTATTTTACTACTTTATGTGCTTATGAACATATAATCTGTCCTTAGTAAAATTAGAATACAATTAAAGGTCCTATATTGCATAAAATTGACTCTTGTGGGCTTTATGATGTTGTTACCTCCCCAAAAACAGACATGGAGTTGTGTTTTGTTTCATTCACACATGTTTAACGCACAATCCCTGCATATTTAGGCTGAGTTCTTCTTTTAAACAGAAAATAATCCACTATGTCATGTCATGTGGTAGTACAGGAAGAGCACCACTGTGTTTTTAAACTCCTTACACCTTCACTAGAATCATTTGGATGATTTTAAGCCGTCAAACTGAAATCTCCACTGATCTAAAGGTAAAAGGAGCTGTTCATTTGAAAACCGCCACTATATGACATCACAAGATGGAACAAAGAATTTTGAGATTTGGGGATGTAGACAGACTAATAATCCAGGATTCCTCAAACATGTGTGAATGAAACAAAACACAACTCCAGGTTTGTTTTTGGGGAGGTAACAACATTCTAACACATCGTAAAGTTCACAAGAGTCAAGTTTGTGCAATATAGGACCTTTAACTGTATTTTAATTTTACTCAGGACAGATTAAATATTCATAAGCATATAAAGTGGTAAACAAAGAAAAGACAACACTGAATGAGAAGGTGTGTGCAAGCTTTTGGTGGAGCTTCATGTAACTTTGAGGTGGAGATGTTATTGCTTTGCTTTGTTTTGCTTTTTTTGTGTGTGTGATTGCACTTGTCTCTCCAAAGAGCTGACCTGTAACTTAACTTTGTCTCCAGGGAGTGAGATAGTGCCATGTTGTGGTGCATTCTACACAGAGCAATAGCATCTCCATAGAGAAAAGCATTTAATAGACCCTCAACTAGAAAAGTTACACAATGCACCTTTAAGATCTGAACTGATTCATCTTTTTTTTGCTGGAATGTACATAAGAGCATATGCTGTTCTTGGATTTCAGAGATGTCTCATTGACTCAGGGGTTTGCAGATTGATTTCTGCTACTGGCACTGCTCACTGTGTCTTTGGGCAAGGCACGTCACCCATCTTGCCTATATATGTGTTTCTATCGGTAGCGCAACCTTCCTAACTGAGTAATGTACAAATTATATTTGAATGTTTTAAAAATAGTTGCAAAAGCCTGTAACGATAACAAATTCTGAAGTGTAAGTGTAAAGTATAAGTATTAATATAGACGATAAATTGGGGATGGGCGATATCTCGATATGCTTATATTCAATTCTGATTTGACCACTTCGCTTGTTTCCCCTCTCTGTCGTCGCCCCGTGCACCCCCGCCTCCATGATTTTGCTGCTTGTGTCTCATTCACTCCTCACTACCACCGTGAATGCCCAAAGTTGATGCAAGCGAAAAGCTTCAAGCACCATGAAACATTTCCACACAGCACATCCTCTGTCACAGAAAGAACACTCATATTCCACTGAGTTGTGTCCTTTAGTCTGACAGAAGCTGAACCACATCAGCTGCACAAGGAGCAAGCTGTTTATGCAAATGAGTGGTGGTTTTAAGTTTTTGTTTCTGTAAAACGTAAACACATGTGGCAAAACTGCATTAAACACATCATAATGTCACACGGGCTGATGTGGCTCTAGAGTGGTTATGATTTATATGTTGTAAAGTTTAGTCATGTAAAGTTTATTTATGCAGAAGATTTTAATGAACAATCTCCTGCAGTGTAACTTGTACAATAGTGTTTGGAAACGTTGAGTTTGATCTGCAATGGATTGTGGGAAGCCTCAAAGCTGCAGTGAATTGTGGCTCAGAGCTGCAGTGGATTGTGGTATACCTCAGAGCTCCTTACTGCTGGTGAGGAACATGGTTCTGTTAAAATAAGGAACCTTCCGAGCTTCCTCTGCTAAAGGAGCTCATGGTCATCGTACGGTTAACAGAGTTAAAGCAAAGATGAGCTTGAGTTGAGTTGTTTTATTTATTAATGTAAAGAAGGAAATATGTTTTTTCTTTTATTTTACAGTTAAATTATTATATATGTCATTAATCAATCAATCAATCAATCAAACTTTATTTATAAAGCACTTTTCATACAAAATGTAACACAAAGTGCTTTACACAGATTAAAAACAATCCCACATTTCCACCCACCCACCAACCCAACCTCCACAGCTGCCCAACTCGACACAACCAAACATCACAGACACCCAAACCCCCAGGGGAGAGATGAAGCCCAAACACCAACTCTCCACCAGGAGCCCACGGGACAGATCCGACAGCTACAGCCGACCTCTGCTCCCGATGCAGAGGCTCCTACAGAGGAAACACTGCATATCCTAAAAATAAGTCTAAAATAAATAAATATAAATTAAAATGTGTATAGTAGAAACAAGTAAAAAATATGATATTTCATTCAAAAGCTAAGCTAAAAAGGTGGGTCTTGAGCCTGCTCTTAAAAACATGAACGTTCTCTGCAGCCCTGAGCTCCTCCGGCAGGCAGTTCCATAGACGAGGGCCACAGTACTGAAAAGACGCCTCTCCGTGAGTGTGTGTCCTGACTTTGGGAATGACAAGGAGCCTGCTGCCGGAGGAGCGCAGGGTCCGCGAGGGTTCGTAAGGTAAAAGGAGTTCTGAAAGATAAGAAGGCCCAAGACCATTAAGACATTTAAAAACCAGTAAAAGAACTTTAAAATCGATCCTGAAACTCACAGGGAGCCAATGCAGTGATTTTAAAACCGGCGTAATGTGGTCCCGCCCTCTGGTCCTCCATTAGGGATTTTTTGTAATCTTAAATGTGGCAGAAGCATTTTGTTCCTACATGAACTGCCTACCTCTTACGCTTCAATAAAAAAATATCTTGTGGAATTTGGTATATTTGTTTTTGTAGGAGTTTTTGGGGGGTTATTTATCGAGATATGTTTTTTTCTCCATATCGCCCAGCCTATAAATGATAGTACTGAAACCAAAACCATAAAGCAGAATTATCCCCCCAAAAGTATTCTAAATCTACAATATTATTAAAAACATGAACTGCAATAAATTCATAACAGAATACATACATGTCTGTCATAATGAGTCATAGAAGTTCATAATTAAACACTCAAAGCAGTCCACCAGTCCAAAGGAAAAGTACCTTGGATAAATATTGACTCCCAGAGGTAATTAGTCCATCTATCATGTATTGAATTCTGAGTCAATATAATAATTATCGTGACAGGCCTGTTCTCTCTCCATGAATCCTGCTATTGTCAAACATATGGCCACACTCCCTGCATGAAAGGTCATTAAAGGTCATTATTCTGTAACATGTTTAATAGTTGTTTCATGTTTTTGCTGCCCTCTACAGGCCATCCACGGTGTGATGAAGGCCCTGTACTTTCTGACCCGACAGAAGAGGTGCCTGGCTGCCAGTTTGATCGTTTTCTCCACTCAGCACGTCAGCATGAGGCTCCTGTGGGTCCTCCAACACTACAAACAGGTCTGTGGGTTACACTGCTCATTTACATCAAACACACAAACCTTATTTCAGTTACATCCCTCACTATATTGCAGTTCACTTTTTGCGGTCTCGTTTCGCGGATTTTTTTGTGTGCAATTTTGCATGCCTTTTTTTACAGTGTATAAACATGTATTGTGTTGCTCCCGCTGCATCCTGATTGGCTGAAGACCATTGTCAATCAATCTCATTCGTGCTGTGTCTCCTGTACAGTACAGAATGCGTTGAGCTGGTCTAAACCAGGTCTAAACCAGGTCTAAACCAGGTCTAAACCAGGTCTAAACCAGGTCTAAACCAGGTCTAAACCAGGACTAATCCAGGACTAATCCAGGACTAATCTTGGATTTAAGAGAGAACCGCAAGCTCACGGAGGAGGGTATCTGTAAAGCGCGATCGGGCTACGGCTGTGTTTACCTCCATGAGGTGTGGAGCTGAGCCGGTCCTTTCTCCTGCTGTCACCTCTGAGCCCGTCCTGACAGTGAGTCCTGTTTCAGTTCTGGTTTAGTCCTGGTTTAGTCCTGGTTCAGTCCTGGTTTAGTCCTCCTCTTCAGTCCTGGAATCAGTCTTGGGTTAGTCTTGGTTTAGTCTTGGTGTCCAGTCCATGGTGTATACAGCTCAAAAGTCTGACATACATTAATCTCGGGTTAACGGGTGGGTGCAGTGCTGTACTGTGCGGTGCAGGACTCTGCGCTGTAGGGCTCCATTATGGAATAAATTAATCTTCGTTTCGTTGCATGAAGCAATAAGTTTTAAGAAGGATGCAAAAAGGGTTTGGTAACTGTCCTGTTTGAGAAAAGTGTATAAAGTGTGTGGTGAGGGGTTTTACAGACTTAAAACAGATATAATATTTGTAAAATATAAAGTTGATGACTTTGTGATTTTCACCTATTGCGGGTTATTTTTTAGAACATAACCCCCGCGATAAATGAGAGACCACTGTAATAAAGGACTAATTAACAGTATGTCTTAGCTAGGGCTGTGAAATGAATCATATTTTTTAACTGAATGGGACTTTTTAATGGAGAAGATCTACAGACAATCCTGTCAGCAGAATCACGTGGTGGAATGATTTGACCATTTTTATAGTTTTTTGTAAGCCCTAGGGGTGGGCGATATCTCGATATTTTTAATATATCGAGATTTTTTTTAAACTCGATATGAATTCTGACATATCGTATATATCGATATTAATGCTTATATTCAATTTTGATTTCGCCGCTTTGCTGGTTTGTTTCTCTGTCGCCGCCCGCGCGCCTCCGCTTCCTGATTTTGTTCGCTCGTGTCTCATTCACTCCTCACTGTCGCCGTGAACGCCCAAAGTTGGTGCCAGTGAAAAGCTTCTAGCGCCACGAAACTTTTCCACCATTTACAGACAAAACCATCAGCAGCACATCCTCATATTCCACCGAGTCATGTCCTTTAGTCCAAAAGAAGTTGAACCACAAGAGCGGCACGTGGAGTGCGCTGTTTATGCAAATGAGCCATGCGCTTTTTAAGTTTCGTTTCTGTAAAACGTAAACAAGTCTGCGCAAAGCTGCAAAAAAATAAAATAAAATAATTAACAGTATTTTCTCAAATGGGCTGATGTGGCTCTTGAGTCGTTATGCTATATATCTTGTAAAGTTTAGTAATGTAAATTCTATTTATGCAGAAGATTTTAATTAATAATCTGTTGCAGTGTCACTTGTACAAAAGTGTTTGGAAACGTTGGGTTTGATCTGCAGTGGATTGTGGGAAACCTCACAGCTCCTTACTGCTGCATAGGAACATGGATCTGTTAAAATAAGGAACATCCTGAGCTTCTTCTGCTAAATGAGCTCATGGTTATGATTATGGTCTGGATAACAGAGTTAATGCAAAGATGAGCTTGAGTTGAGTTGTTTTATTTATGAGTGAAACAAAGGAAATATGTTTTATTTCTTTTATTTGACAGTTAAATTATCATTTATGTAATTAGGGTTTTTTGTAATCTTAAATGTTCCTATATGAACTGCCGACCTCTTACACTTTAATTTTTAAAAAAAAGGACCTTGTGGAATTTGGCATATTTGTTTTTGCAGTTTTTTAGGGGGTTATTTTTTCTTGAACATATATCGAGATATATATCGTATATCGAGATATAGCAAAATATATCGAGATATATTTTTTGATCCATATCGCCCAGCCCTAGTAAGCCCTAACTTTCAATATGAGTAAATAAAGGACTTTTATAATCAGAATGTCTTACACAGTCTTTGAGCTATGATACATAAGTAGTTTTGGTTTTATTATGATATTTTATTAACATTTCATTTTTGTTTTAAGTGTCAATTATTTAAAGCCACAGTATGTAACTTCTTAGCCCAATAAATAGCCAAAATGAAAACTTTAGTCTATGTTTACTGCACTGAAAACCAGAGAAAAACAGGCATATTTACTGTGAGCGGACTTGCATTTCCAAACACCTGACTCATATTTAGCCTGGAGGAGGGCTTCATTCTGCTTGTCTCTATGGAAATGTTGTTTTTTTGGATATAATTCTCCACATTATGACATAAAACCTCCATGGAGAATGTCCCAAAGTCTGGTTTTAACTTTATATTATTCCTTATATTACTTTACATTTCCAGAGAGTTACATACTATGTCTTTAATGTCTGATGTGTACATGTTCAAGGTATTAATACTGAAAGACTTTTTAATTTGACACTGAATCCTATTTTTGGCGACCTGGTTTGAATATATATATATTTATCTAAAACAAGTACAAATAAGTAAATATGACACAAAATGATGACTGGTTATTTGATACAAGCCTGTGAATATGACCTTTAAAGGAAAAGGGCAGTGTTGATTTTAAACACCACGTGCAGGTCACATGAGGAAACTCCTGCTCTGCTCTACATGATCCTGTTTTTGTTTGTCCCACTTCTCGACTTTAATCAAATAAGCAAATATAACCTAAAAATAACATGGCACTGAGGTATTTTTCTCATATACTGTAACTCATCTATAGCTGCACAATGTACTTGTTTACTTTTTGGCCATCTTGTCTCCATGGAGATGTTATAGATGTGCCTGAAATGTTACACAGTATGGCATTAAGTAGAGATGTAACAATAACTGAAATATCGTGATATTGTATTGTCAAAGTTCTCACAGTAATATCGTGGACCATCACAATATTTTGAATTACAAGTCTCTTTGTTTAAATGAACAGGTAGCTAAAAAACACAGAGAGAACTACATAGACCATGATCCTTTGCTCCATTTCAGTGCAGACTATGTGAAGAAATAACAGTTCTAACACTTTTAAGTCTTAGTTCTTTGGATTAAGTCTTGTCAAGGCATTTTAAGAGGAAAAAGTAGCATATTAACAGTTTTGTTAAACTCCACAAAATATCACAATAAATATTGTAGTGTGAGATGTTTATCATGAAAATATTGTGTAAATATCGTAAGAGATTTGGATATTGTTACATCCCTAATTGTGAGTCTCCCCATCATATCATGAGCTTTCCCACGATATCGCAATAAATATCGTACTGTGAGGTTCATACTGTGACGATATCGTATCATGATACTTGGATATCGTGACACCCCTATCATTAAGCTTTCTATCTATCATTTTTAAATTACTGATGTTTTTACTTAGCCAGGCTGGTGCCACCTAGTGTCTCCACTCAATTTCATTTCTCTCCAGTGACTAGATCAGGAATCAGAATACACTAGATGGTTTGCAAAAACCCTGGAAGTGTGAGTTCAGGCACCAGCCAATCAGCGAAGAGTCATACATTCTGTGTTGACAACGATTCCTGAGATCGAGGATTTAAAGCCGGAACAAAGAGAATGTTTGGTGAATTTCATCAAGTGGAAAGACGTTATTGTTCTTCTTCCTGCGGGATTTGGGAAAAGCTTAATATACCAGTTAACCCCGTTAGCAGCGCATTACATATGTCATGACCAAATAGCAGTGATTGGTTAAATTAAAAAAAAGTACCCGTCGAGCAAACAAATCCTAATTCCACAAAGTGAAACTGGCTGATGAATCAGGATAGTTTTTACTGCTCAAAACCTTGAAAAAACAAGCATTCTCACTCTCACTCTAACATGGCCCAGTGACGTCAACTGCTTCTGTCAATGGAGATTGATAAGTTTAATGCCGTAGTGTGGAACATAACAGATCAAGCAATAACATATCCATGGAGAGAAAGCATAGTACCAGAAAGGTTACACAGTACTGTATCGGTAGGTTCTATATTACACTAAACTCTTGTGAGCTTTAAGCCATGTTGCCTCCTCAAAAACAAACTCCACATGTTTGAGTA
Source organism: Boleophthalmus pectinirostris (assembly GCF_026225935.1). NCBI lineage: Eukaryota > Metazoa > Chordata > Actinopteri > Gobiiformes > Gobiidae > Boleophthalmus > Boleophthalmus pectinirostris. The sequence goes on from NW_026571095.1 coordinate 3,603,531, forward strand.
ACCCTTTATTATTAATCTGTCTACATCTCTTAAGCTCAAAATGCTCTGTTCCACCTTGTGATGTCATGACGCAGTAGTTCAAGTTAACAGCTCCTCAATAGAGATTTTCCAGGGCTGAAATTATTCAAATGACTGTAGTGAAGACATATGGAGTTTAAAAACACAGTGGAGCACTTTTTGTATTACCACATCACATCACAAGGTGGAACAGAGTGTTTTCTGTTTGAGAGAAGCCTAAATCAACATGTGAATGAAACAAAACACAACTCCAGGTCTGTTTGTGATGAAGAAACAACATTATAACACAGATCAGAAAACAGTGTAATATGAAGCCTTTAATATAAATCTTTCTCTAATGTTCAGTTTTTATTGCTGTTCAGTCTCACCTTTGACCCATTTTTTTTAGTAAAGCTTCATTTTGAGTCATTTTGTGATTGTACGTCTTGAATTTCCTCTTTTCAGATCCGACAGGCTGCCTCTGAAGGGAACTGTTGCTTTGGGACAATAGACACCTGGCTGCTGTTCAAACTTACTAAAGGTGGGTCCTGTGTGGTTTGGTTTCTCATTATGGTGACTAAAGCGAAGCAGGTTTCATTTTAAAAGTGGAAATAAGAAGAAGAATGTTGTGTATGTTTTGGCTTTTGAGCTCCCACATAAGCATCTGGGTGAAACAGACTAGTGTGGTCACGATACTAACATTTCAATTCCGATTCCAATACCACAATGATATTAAAAAAACTCTTTCTTTAGACAGTGTTTAAGAATGTGATTTTCAACATACATCCTAGTACTTTGTTTTGTATTACTGTGTGGTCTTACATGTGTGTAATCCCTGATCGGTTAAGGTAGATTCCACAGTGGTCCATGTGTGTATACTAGTCTATGTGCTCTTCTACTTGTTCTGATACAGCTCAACATCATTCTAAAGATATTCAGGAAAGGTTCATTTCTGTCCTATGAATGTGACTTTTTTTTAGTATTAATACATGTTCCAATATGTATCTATGAGTAATGAAGAAGAAAAAACATATATAAGTCGCACCGGACTGTAAGTTGACATTTCCTGTTGAAAGTCAAGTTCTAGTAATAACAATAGAAGAGAGAACAACAAACTGTTAACGTCACATATGAACAGTTCTTCAGATAAACTATAACATAAACAACAGAACAAGTTTAACAAACTCTCCATCTCACTCCAAATCACTAAATCCATTCAATTCTTCATCCTCGGTGTCACTTCTGAGCAACTCTGTGACCTCCGGAGGTAAACAGAGCGCTGCTTCCTCTTCTGTGTTGCTGTCGTCAGAGTTAGCATCAGTTCCAGTTAGAATTATTCTGGTCTTTCTGAATCCCAACAGGATGGTTTCAGTGTCACTGAAATCCAGGCTTTGTCCATCCATCCAGTGACTTCAGGAAAGTCTCATGGTGTACTCTCCCGGTTGCCGTGAAGTTGTGTTCTCCATGCCCTCTTTCCACCAGTCCCTCACAAGTTTCTCGCTCACTCCAAACTTTCTTTCTGCTGCTTGATTACCGTTTTTGGCTGAATATTTCACTACTTGCAGCAGGACAGCGGCTCTTTCTGCGGGAGACATGATTCTGACACACAAGACTAGAGCCACTCGCAGCTTCAGTGTGAAAATGTCAATTTATAAGTTGCACTGAAGTATAAGTCACAGGAAACACCCAAACCATGAAAAAAAAGTGCCACTTATAGTCCGAAATATGGTATATAAAACAAAATAAGGTTCTTACATAAAAACAAATAACAAATAATATGGCAATAATAATTTAGTTGACTGTTAAATCCTTTTTTTGTCTGGATTTGATTTCAGGTCGTGTTCATGCCACAGACTTTTCCAACGCCAGTTCCACAGGGATCTTTGACTCCTACCAGGTCTGGACAGTCTTATGATCTTTCTCCCCTGGCCTTTAAAAGTAGTTAAGTAGTGTACTCAAGTAAGAATTTTAGGTATCTGTACCTTACTTAAAGGGACAGTTCAGAATTTTGGACATAAGGCCTCATTTCCTAGTGATTCATTTTCCTAGTTTGAAATAAAACTAACCTTACATCGCATGAATCGTTGCATGTTGAGGGACTATTTTCTCATATATCAGTCCACCGCTGCCGAGCTTTCTATCAGGAAATAGCACCAGCGACCTCTGCAAATACAAGGACTGGATGAAATATTTTAAAAAGTGTCTCCACACGTCTCCAACACTCTGAGGCCCTATGTCCGAATTGTCCTTTTAAGTAGATCTTGAAACACATACATTTAAGAGCAGGTATCTATACTTTCTACTCTATTATGAAAAGTAAAAGTATTGTAAAATTATTAAGTATAAGTATGGTTGAGACCTCCTGAAAAGGCTGCGGGTTTTATTTTTAACATGTTTGTTGTTTGAGCAAAAAAATAAATAAAAAATCTAAATTCAGCACAAATCTTTATCAAATCACTACTTTTGAAGCCTCATAAGACATGTGCAAAATACTTGTACTTTTTTCTCTTTAAGTACATTTTTACTATGTTGCCTTTCACTTCTGCTATCCTGACATGTTTCATTCAAAGTGATTTACTATTTTATTCTTTTTGATGTCTCATTTGTGACAGATGTGCTGGAGTGAGTTTCTGTGCTCGGTGTTGTCTCTGCCTCTGTCCATTTTACCCACTGTTGTGAACACAGAGTGAGTGAAGCTTTTCTTTTTCTTTTTTTAAAATTTTTCAATTATACCAAACAAAACAAAACAAAAAAACACAAAGGAGAAGAGTGCCGTTACAAACGTTCATTGAAATAGAGATGTTTACAGTATTAGTTTTCATATAAAGTCTGATCTAACAGGTTTCACATACTCAGTCCATTTTGTCCATGTTTCATAAAGAGTCCCTTACTTTGAGTCTGAAGGGTGAAAGACAGTTTTTCCATCACATAGATTTCATAGACTATTTCTATCCACTCTATTGATGGAGAATCCGCCCTCAGCCATTTTCTTGTAATGGCCTTTTTGCTCGCTACAAGTTCGATTGCTAATAACTTTTTATCATCATTTCTCCAATTCTGGACATTAACATCTCTCAAGTATAAACACTAAAAAGTAAACATCAATTTAGACCTAAAACATGGTATATATGATTCCAAAACTGTGACCAGTAAGATTTAAGAATAGTGCAATCCCAAAAAATGTGATAGCGGTTCGCCCCAGATGATCCACAGAGCCTCCAACATGAATCCCCACTCTCTTGGTGTTTTTTTTGAATGGGTGTGAGAGTGAAGCGTTTCTGTTGTTTTAACCAGATTATACTGGAACACAACACAGTCACATGTTCATAATTAAGGCTATGGTTACACTGAAACGAATCACCGAATCACCGGATCACCATATCACCGTATCGGAAACGATCTGCGTCCAGACATGTCATTTCTGTGTCCTCAGGCCTTCCCTAGCCACACAGCTTTGCGCATATTTGTTTAAGTTTTACACAAACAAAACTTAAAACTGCATGGATAATATGCATAAACTAAGAGCTCAAAAAACAGTTCACTATTGTGCACTGATGTGATTCAGCTTCTGTCGGACTAAAGGACATGACTCAGTGGAATCTGAGTGTTCTTTCTGTGACAGAGGGGTGTTCTGCTGATGGTGAGTCTGTTCTGTGTTTCTGTCGTGTTGGAGATCATTCATGTTAAACTTTTCAGAGATTATACGTCTGCAGGTCATACACACAGACACACGTTTATATGGATGGACAGATATTCTAGCCTGTTAGTGTTTTGGCGGTGAATTACTTTGCGACTCATAGAACTACATCAGCGTATCATTGTCTGTGGATCCGTTTTCAATTGGATTAGTGTGGACAAACACTGCATCCATAACCATAACCACTCGAATACGTACTAGTGTGGACGGGGCCTATATTTAGCCAGTAATTTATTGTAATGTTTTAAAGATGCACTATGCAACTTTTCTGGTGGGCGTTCACTACCTGCTTGTCTCTGTGGAGATGTTATTGCTTTGCCTTGAATGTTCCACAGTATGACATTAAACTAAATCACCTAACTAAATTACAGATGTTTTATATCTTAAAAATACACCTAGACATAAAAAAAACAAAAAAACATTCATTCTTATTCTTGGCCTGATCACATTACCAGTTTGTCTCTACTGAAAATGTATCAGTTTAATGCACTACTCTGGAACATTCTAGGCAAAGCAATAACATTATGCTGGACATTAGATTGTACTGTGTCTACTTTTAACATACTTTATATTACTACAAAACAACTGTGATCACCAAGATTATAGTGTATTTCTTTGTCATTATTTTAGTTGTCTTTGGTCCTACAATCTTTTACTTTCTTTTCTTCAGTCATGACTTTGGAGGCACTGACATGTCCATCTTCGGAGAGTCCATCCCCATCAGATCACTGGTGAGTTCACTGTTATCTTGTAATTCACATCATTACAGGTCCAGTTATGTCAGCGTGTCACTCTCATTATGTTATAAATCAGGCTGTAATCAGTTCATTATTGCAACATTTAAAGGAGACGTATTGTAAACGAACTAATGAGGTTCTGAGTAATGTCACAATACTAATGTTTTAAACTTGATTTCGATATTAAGGAATAGATTCGATACTCAATACTGACTCTGATACCACAATGGTAATAAAAAACACAATTTATGTAGACAGTAGAATGTGATTTTCTTTAAATAATACTACTTTCTTTTATATTATCATGTGTTTTTATAGCTGTGTAATCCCTCACTCATCCAGGTGTATGTGCTTTTACAAATCTATTCAGGAAAAGCTAATTTCTGTCCTGTAAATGTGACTTTTTAGAATCGATACTAGTTTCGATACTCATTTTAGTATTGATTAGTATCTGATTTTTGACACTTTTAACAATCCTAAATCTGAACAGACAAAAATGCATGATGTCAACTCTATTTTTTAGAGTTATTTTTAGTTTTTAACCTGGAGTCAGTGATATTTTTGAAGTTCACATTCCAGGTTCATTTGCAGATGCATTCTTTTTTTAAACTGAAAACCTGGTGTTTTTCCCCAATTATAAAGATTTTAAAACATTACATTTTAATCCATTAAAAGCCTTAACAAAGTGTATTATTTGTCCTTATTAATCCAGCTCTACAATGTTTAGTTTTAAAATTGATTAAAAAAAAAAAAAATAATAATAATAACAATATATAAAAAATAATAACCACAAATGACTTTTTATAGTTTATAGAAATCTGTATGCAATAAAATCACATAGGCCTCGCTTAAATAAACAGTAGTGCTTCTCAAAGTATGTCACTGAGTTCTGTCTACTTTTAAACAGAAATCTGTATAATTCGCTCCAGTGTGAAACTATCTAAATTAACAATATTAAGCCAGATTTCAAACATTTTTACAGTTGAAATTTTTATCAATTTAATTTTGCTCTGTGGGACCCAGGTTATATAATAGAACTCACTTATTACTGAAAATATAACAAAACCTTCCCATTATTGCAAAGAAAACATACACCTGATAAATATGTACGATAAAGTGTTACTGTCGTTGTGTCCTTAGGCAACGCACTTCACCCATATTTCCGGGTGTGAAAGTGGAGTGTGTGTAAGTGATTGTGGTGGTGAGAGGGACAGATGGTGCAGATTGTCAGCCAGCTCCAGGGCAGCTGTGGCTAATGAATAATGAACTGTAAAGCGCTTTGGGTGTCTTGAAAGGTGCTATATAAATGCAATGATTAATAAAAAAAAATAAAATGACATATTCCTCCCCATAGTTTTTTTTTACTTTTGAAATTATACATAATGAAAACAAAAACTGACCCCCCAAAAAAAAATCCCACAACCTACATCCCACCACACTCATCATACACAAAACTACACGACAACAACAACAAAACACTGGGCAAACAAACATTAAAGGTGCATTGTGTAACTTTTCTGGCAAATGGTTTGTCAAGTGTTTGTCTCCATGGAGATGTTATTTCTTTGTCTGGGATGTTTCACAGTATGGCATTAAACTTTTCTGTCTTCATGGAGACCAAACCAGACCAAATTACAGGTCAGAGCTGTGGAGAGGCGACCCCACTCACAGTCAGAATGTCTGTTTTTCTGTATTTTTGAGATATAAAACCACCTGTAATTGAATAAATGTAAGGGAGAGCTCTTTAATGTCACACTGTGGAACATTTCAGGCAGAGCAATGACATCTCCATAGAAACCAGCAGGTTAAATAGTGCGCCTTTAACAGTCAGTCAAGTCCAGTCCTGTCAAAATCCATGAAGAGTAAAGGCATAGCTCTAAGTCATGTGATTGTCGTCACTGTAGGTGGCGGATCAGCAGGCGGCCATGTTTGGAGAGTGCTGTTTCGACGTGGGGGACGTGAAGATCACCATGGGAACGGGGACCTTCATGGACATCAACACAGGCTGTAAACCGCACACTTCTTTCGCAGGTAAAAGCACACAAAGCCTCTGGGAGGTTTTGACATGTTTTAGTTCTTTTTAATCTTGTCACAATATTACAACACTAAAAAGGTAGTACTTTCTTTTCTATTCCCATGTGGTCTTATATGTGTGTAATTCCTCAGTGGTCCAGTAGGTTTCATAGTGGTCCATGGCCGTACAATAGTCTATGTGCTCTTATACTTATTCTGATACAGCTCAAGTTGATTCTTAGACAAATTTATTGATCCACAAGGGAAATTATTTGGACACAGTAGCTCACACATCACAATATAATATAATAACAAAGAGTAAAAAATATAAATGGTAATAATAAATTCTAAATAAGTAGTAGAAATAGTAAGAGGCTGGGGTCAAATAATTTATTAAAATATAGAAATAAAGTAATAAAAATATATCTATAGCTATTCAGGAGTAGGGATGTGCAAAAATATTGTATCATATCGTTTAATGTGATAATACAGTATCGACATCGTGGGCTGCTGTATCGATATATAGCGCCAAGAGTGTTTTTTGGTATAGGCGAGTTTCATTGTTGACAAAAGCGCACGTTGCATGCTGGGAATTATTTTGGTTGGCGGCAAGAAACACTAATTCAACATGATGGACGGAGCGAGAAAGCACGTAAAGGGTATTGATCCCAGTTATTTATCCACTTTAACAGCAGAGGACCCAAGACCATTTGACCAGAAATTGATCATAAGCATCGACGGACGACAAATCACCCTTTTCAACCCTGACAAAAGGTGGACAAAACCAAATTTCTGGTCAGAATCACCAACTACCTGGACAAATATTCACTTTGGTGATATCCACAATGACTTGGTGGAAACTCCTGGGCCATTCACAGCAGAAAAGATGAAAACCTCCAAGAGTCTCGATGTGTTGTTGAACTTGTTGGAGTCCACGGTTTGTTAGGATCTTCTACGTTTGCTCTGCGGATGTTTGAAAGCCGTTTAATTCACCGTTAGTGGTTCTTTTCACTCAGAATACGAAAAAGACATTTTCCTTCTTCCGTGCTTCTATTTGTGCATCTGATAATGCAGCAGGAATTTACCATTACCAGGGATAAATACGTGAGGTTACGCACTGTGTTTGACCACTATCCTGTTTCTTGCCTCCGACCAAAATATTTCCCAGCATGCAACGCAGGCTTTTAATAACAATGACGTCAGCTGAAACTCGCCTATATTTTACTCAGTTATTTTGTTACAGAGTGACAGTTTTGTTGCTTGTTTAGTGGAAGGAATACAACACATTTGACATTTTCATGGTTTTGATGAGTAAAATTGGCTTTTTTTGATGTTCACTTTGCACAAGAAGTGATTTAACAAAGATTTTTAGTGTCACAACCATGATTAGCCTTTATTTTTTATTAAACCCTATCGAATCGTTTTGAAATATATTGAATTGAATTGAAAGTGCATTGTATCGAGATATGTATCGTATCGTGGCCTATGTATCGAGGTGTGTATCGTATCAGCAACTTCTTAATGATACCCAGCCTTATTCGGGAGAGGCTCATTTCTGTCCTGTGAATGTGACTTAGTATTTAGTATCGATACTTTCTCAAATGAGTGTCTAGTTTTAGTATTGATTAGTATCTGTTTTTCGATACTTTTGACAGCCCTAGTTCAGGTTTACAGCTCTCTTTCGTGTGTAGGTCTCTATCCTCTGGTGGGGTGGAAGATGGGAGCTGAGGTGGTGTATCTGGCCGAGGGAAACGCAGCAGACACCGGCACTGCCATCAAATGGGCCCAAGAGCTGGGTGAGGGAATAATGAATTAAGAGACAACTAATCAGTAGTAATTGAATTTAAAGGTGCATTGTGTCACTCTTCTGGTGGAGGGTCCATCAAATGGTATTAAATCTTTCTATCTTCATGGAGAACAAACCAGAGAAGTTACAGGTCAGATCTGTGGAGAGGCAATTAAGCTCACAGTCAGAATGCCTGTTTTTCTTTCTATTTTTGAGCTAAAAAAAACAAACAAAACAAAAACAGTAATTGAATAAATGTAAGGTAGGTTTATGCCAGAGTGTGGAACATTCCCGCCAGAACAATGACATACTATATTTTTCGGACTATAAGAGTATAAGTTACACCTGCCAAAAATGCTTAATGAAGAAGAAAAATATATAGATATGTCGCACTTTCTGGGGGAAATTAATTGTATAAAATCAGAAACCAGGACCCGACATTTCCTGTTGAAAGTCAAGTTCTAGTAAAAACAATAGAAGAGAGAACAACAGACTGTTAACATCACATATGAACAGTTCTTCAGATAAACTATAACATAAACAAGTTTACCAAACTCTCCATCTCACTCCAAATCACTAAATCCATTCAATTCTTCATCCTCGGTGTCACTTCTGAACAACTCCGTGACCTCCAGAGGTAAACGTCGCTTCCTCTTCTGTGTTGTTGTTGTCAGAATCAGCATCAGTTCCAGTTAGAATTATTCGGGTCTTTCTGAATCCCGACAAGATGGTTTCGGTGTTGCTGAAGTTCAGGCTTTGTCCATCCATCCAGTGACTTCAGGAAAGTTTCATGGTGCATCCCCCCGGTGTCACAAGTTTCTCGCTCCCTCCAAACTTTCTTACTTCTGATCGATTACTGTTTTCAGATGCAGATTTCACGACTTGCGGCAGGACACGCGCAGTGGTACAGGAGGAACAGAAGCAGCAGATTCTGACACACAAGACTAGAGCCTCTCGTGGTTGTCAGAGTGAAAGTTTTAATATATAAGTTGCACCGGAGTATAAGTCACAGGAAACACCCAAACCATGAAAAAAGTGCAACTTATAGTCCAAAAAATACGGTATGTAGGTGATGGACCCCCAAAAAAGTTACACAGTGTACCTTAAAGCCACAGTATGTAACTTTTTAACCAAAAAAATGTCAAAAAGTATGTTGGTTCATTTTGGTCGTGTTTATTGCACTGAATAACATATGAAAACATTTACTGTGAGCAGACTTGCATCTCCACAAACCTGACTCTTCAACATTAATCTTCATGTTGTCTGCAGTGAAATGAATCATGGGATATGTAGTTTCCAATGTTTATAAGCTGTTACTACTATAAAACCTGCATTTAAGCAAAGGAACTTATAATTCCATATATTGTGACAGCCCACGATATTCTTGTGAGACTTGATGTCACAATATTTTGGTTATTTTTACATCCCTAATGTATATGCCCGTTTCTAGATTCCGGTTTGTAATTTCAGACTTGTTTGAGGATGTGAAGGAGACGAGTGCTTTGGCGTACAGTGTGTCTGACTCAGATGGGGTGTGCTTTGTGCCTTCGTTCAGTGGACTGCAGGTATTTAATGTTTATAATTTTTAAATGTTACTTTACAATATATTATACAGTACAGAGCTCTGTTGGCTCAAACTTGTAATAAAAAAAACTTAATGATTTTACTACTTCCCCTGCAACAATGTCTTTTTTTTTTTTTTTTTTAAATCTTAGCCTAATATTTTATTGCCATTATTTTTTTTTTTGTGTGTGACTTTTTTGTGCACATAAAGCAAATGTCAAAGAAGGAAAAAATAAATAAATAGCAATAATGTAATGTGACAATTTCCCCAATTTTCCCCTTCCCCGGCCCCCCTCCCATTATCCTCCTCCAGTGTCTCCAGAGAAAAGAAAGATAGTACATAAATAATAAACAAAATAATAATAAATACAACAAAATAAAATAAAATAAACAATGACTTAATTCCTAACCCTAAGCCCTCTGTATTATCTAAATCAGGGGTGTCAAACTCATTTTGGTCCAGGGCCGTAACCAACCAACTCTGATCCCAAAAGGGGCCAGATCAGAAAACTCATGTCATATAAACCCCCAAAATAGCAAAAAGTTCAAATATTTGTGCAGAGAAACACAAATCTATTACAGCTATTACAGTAATCTATTTAACTGATGAACTCTTTCTTTTACAAAATATAATGAACAACCTGAAACTTCAAGAAAAATACAATTTCAACACAATGTTTTAACATGAACTTGTTTGCGAATAGGAATAAGTCCATTTTTGTTGGAAAATCCTGCACTCGGCTCCACTTTTCTCATTTTTGACATTTTCAAAAACGATCGTCCTTTAAGAGCGTTTGGAAAGAGACAAGTCTTCATTTGTGCTGCTCTGGTGGGAGGGGCCACGTACAGAGACGCTGGAGACGCTGATATGCTCAGCGACGCAGAAAATTACCAATATTTTAATAGAAAATATCATTAAAATATTTGAATAGAAAATTAGCTCAGGGCCAGATTAAAGGTCTTGGAGGGCCGGACCCAGCCCCCGGGCCGTATGTTTGACACCCCTGATCTAAAGGTATTATTTAAAGGCACTATATGTAGCCTGTGCCTGTACTGTTTAGAGAAAGGTATTAGAATCAAAACTATATAGAGGACTTCCAAGTTTTTCTCGGTATATGGACAGATGAAACCTCAGAACCTCCAGTTCCCTCACTGAGCTGCAGAGGCTGCATTAGCACTGATACATGATTGGCTGCAAGTGGTAGAGTTTAGATAGTAACTATTCAAACCAGCTGGATTTCAACTTTGCAACTGGCAACCCAAACGAGAGATACATGTGAGTCTCATTCTGCTTTCTGATTGGATAATCAACTTGAGAACCAAAATCCAAATTATAACATAAATAAATGGGACCCTATGTCGAATGTTTTTGCAGTTAAGCATAGGGGTGTGCAAAAATATTGAAATATCGATATATCGTATCGCTTAATGTGATGATACAGTATTGATATCATGGGCTGCTGTATCGATATATCGCCAAGAGTATTTTTTTTTGTATATTTTACTCAATTATTTTATTACAGCACTACATTATAGTTGTTTGTTTAGTGGAAGGAAACACATTTATGTAACACATTTGACATTTTCACAGTTTTGAGGGTTAAAATGGGCATGTTTCTTATTCACTTTGCACACCAATGATTTATTAAAGATTTTTAGTATCATAGCCACGATTTAGCCTTTATTTTTATTGAACCGTATCGAATCGATTTGAAATATATTGTATCAAATTGAAAGTGCACTGTATCGTGATATGTATCGTATCATGGTCTATGTATCGAGGTATGTATCATATCGGCAACTTCTGAATGATACCCAGCCCTAGTTAAGAATAAATCAGCATTAGACACAGATCTATCAAGCTGATTCATTTGAAAATCTAAATGCTGCCTACATTTCCTTTAACATCATCTCTTTGTTCTTCCTCTTGGCTTCTGTTTACCTGCTCTAACCTCAGCATCATTTTACCCACACATTCACTACCCTCTTTTGCTCATTTCCAAGCCATTGCACTGTGTCTGTTACAGTTTGTATCTCCTCTCATGTACTCATTTGTAATTCCTCCAACCCAAGTCATGAATAATATATTGAAGACAGATTACAACCTTAGGGACTTTATCACATCTTTTATAACGTGTGATTTGTGTCTTTTCTCTGCTTTCCGATGTGAGCTGATGCCTGTGTAAGTTTATAATCTGGGTACACAGTTTAGGGCAAATTTTGTGCATCAGAATTATAATATATTTGTGTTTTTATGAATTGAAGACTTGCTGATTTATGTGTATCTGTATTTCTGAAGGCTCCTCTGAATGACCCTAAAGCCTGTGCCTCCTTCATGGGACTCAAACCCTCCACCACCAAATTTCATCTGGTCCGCGCCATTTTAGAGTCCATAGTTTTCAGGTAAAAAGTAAATAATGATAACTTTCAAATGTCCTATATTACACAGAATTGACTCTTACAAGCTTTTAGTCATGTTATAATGTTCCCTTATCAGAAACACACCTGGAGTTGTTTTTTTTTTTTTTTTCATTCACACATGTTTGAGTAATCCTTTATTAGTCGCTTTAAAAATGCTCAAAATGCTCTGTTCCACCTTGTGATGTCATGAAGTGGTAGTTTTCAAGTTAACAGTTACCTTTACCTTTAGTTTAGTAGAGACTAGAAATTCCAGGGCTTAAATCCAAATGATTGTAGTGAAGGTGTGTGGAGTTTAAAAACACACTGGAGCACTTCCTGTATTACCACATTACCAGCTAAACTCAGACAAGACTGAAGTCATAGTGTTTGGGCCACAGAAACAAAGGGACAGTGTCAGCATCACCTCCAGTCTCTCTCTCTAAAACCTTCAAATCCGGCAAGAAATCTCGGGGTAATAATGGACTCAGACTTGAACTTTAACACCCAACACCCACCTCCAATCAGTAACATCTACAGCCTTTTACCATCTAAAAAAACACAGCAAAAATCAAAGGTTTACTGTCTAAAGCAGACTTGGAGAAACTTATCCATGCATTTGTCTCCAGTAGGTTAGATACTGTAATGTTCTGCTCACTGTGACGCTGCAGAACATCCAGACCGCTGCAGCTCAGGTCCTTACTCGAACTAGGAAGCACGAGCACGTGTCCTGTGCTCAGGTCTCTGCACTGGCTTTTGTGGCTCAGAGATTTTAAAGCAGCTCTGCTTGTGTACATGGCCGAGCACCAAAGTTCATCTGTCACATATTAGTGTCATATGAACCATCTCACACTCTGAGGAGCTCAGGGACCGACCTCCTGCTGGTGCCCAGAGTCACGACTAAACACGAGGAGTCAGAGTTTCAGGTTCACACAGCTCAAACCTGGAACAGTCTGAACATGTGAGACAGACCTCTTCTTTGACGCTGTTTAAATCCAGACTCAAAACAGTTCTGTTTAACTGCGTCTGACTGAAAGGTTTTCAATCCACACTCGTCTCTCTAATTTATGTAATTAATGTCTCTCTCTCTCTTTTCATTTTAATCTTTAATTTTGTGATGATTATTTATGTTTTGATTTGGTTTTATTGTGATTTTAATGTATTTCTTATTCTGTAAAGCACTTGAATTACTTTGTGTACGAATTGTGCTGTACAAATAAACTTGCCTTGCCTTGCCTTGCCACATGACATCACAAGGTGGAACACAGTGGTTTTTGTTTGAGAGAAGAACAGAGATCAGAACATAGTGTGATATGGTCCCTTTAAATGACTATTTTTTCGATTCTCAGAGCTGTTACTAGCCATAAACTGACTACGCACATGCAGAGAGTCCCACATCCACAAGAGGGCGCCAAAGTTGAACCTTTACTCTCAGATCAGTGTTGAGATGGTATTGTAGGTGTGCTCAGATTGTAGTTGGCTTTTAACATAAGAATTACCTGGATTTTTCCTAGCTCCTCAGGCATGTCACAATAACAGATTTTGATGATACATTGCTACAGAAAACAGAACACTAGGGTTGTCAAAAGTATCCAAAATCAGATATGAATCGATATTAACACTAGCAACAAAAATAGATCTTAATTTGATTCTTAAAAAGTCACATTCATTGAACAGAAATGAAGCTTTCCTGAACAGATGTAGAATGATCTTGAGCTGTATCAGAACAAGTATAAGGGCACATAGTAGTATTATATTATTACATTACTTTATAGTATTAGTATACAGTTTGCATAAAGCAGCCACAAAGCTAAAACTGGCTCTGTGCATTATACCACGAATTTTACTGTCTAACTAACAATTTTTCTTTACTTTATAGAAACAAACAGTTGTATGAGACAATGCTGAGAGAAACCCGAATCCCAATCACAAAGATCAGGTAAATGCTCTTTTGTCTTATTTAAATTTTAACCAGGATTGACTTCTTGGTAAAAGCTTACTTACCCTGCATGTTTTACTGGCACTTAACTTAATGGCAATTTAAAGAGATGTACTATAATTTGTTCTTTTACTGGTTTAAAAAACTAATTACTAAAAGCTTATTTATTATGCTGTGGTCCAAAACAAGAAAAATATCTGATGAAGGCTTTTTTTTTTTTCGAAACATTATTTTGATAATAAATAAGCTTTTGGACATCGGCCATCTGAGTGTGCTATGCAGTTTTTCACTTTTGTCTGTCTGCTCCTTGCATTTGCACCTCTACAAGAATTTTGGTGTGTATTTTCTGTTTCTTTTGATTCAAAAAAACTAATTGCAATCACAACAGAGGCTTAACCTGTATATAGCAGGCACATATAAGTGTTTCTAAGGCTGTGTTCAGACTGCAGCCTGAAGTGACCCAAATCCGATTTTTTGGCCTCTATGTGACCTGTATCTGATCTTTTAATGACAGTCTGAACGACACAGATCCGATTTGTTCAAATGCATCCCAGGCCACTTGGATATGTGCTCCTGAAACCGATACATATCTGATCTTTTGACATGCGACTTCAGTGTGAAGGGTCAAAGCGCATTCATTCGATCTACGCGTTATCAACAAGCCACAAACGTCACTATTCTGTGCTGAGGTAGGTGAAAACTGTTAACGAACTATCACTGAAGCGAAGCACATCTCCACTCACCACTCTTGGCTCCGTCTCCACATCCACACGTTCCTTTCAACGGACGTCGCTGCCGCTGTCCTACAAAACACCACGGCCAAAAACCTCGTCCTTCTCCTTCTCAATCTCCTCCTTAAAACAATTCTCATTATATGGACGGGCTTCATGTGAAAGCTCTGACCCTCCAGAATTCACTCACTGAGCTGCAGAGGCTGCACTGGCTCTGATTCAGGATTGGCTGCTGGTGCTGGGGTTTAGTGAGGACATTTTAGGTGTAAACCAGTTGGATTTTAGCATTGAAACTGGCAACACAAATGAGAGACTCACGTGAGGTTCATTCTGGTTTCTGATTAGATAATCAACTTAAAAGTGCACTGTGTAACTTTTCTGGTGGAGGGTCAGTCATCTGCTTCTCTCCATGGTGACATTGCCTGGAATGTTCCACAGTATGGCATGACACTTATTTATATTTACGGAGATACCACAGGGCCAAATAACAGGACAGATCTGTGAAAAGACGAGCCCACTTATAATAAGAATGCAAGTTTTTGGGTCAATACCAACCTATGTTACTGAGTAAATGCAAGATGTATATATACTGTATTTTTAATGCTATAACGGGACATTCCAGACAAAACAATAACATGTACACTTAAGAACCAAACAGCAGAGGAACATGTGCAGAGGATACAGTAAAAGGTGCTGTGTGTCTCCTGTATTCAGTCTTGATGATGCCCGCTCTGTCTGGGCTTATCTAATACATATCGAGTGAGTCTTATCCTCTCATCCCTGTGGAGCTGTTACTCCTTCTGAACTCATTTTGGCCTTTTGCCAGAAGAGCAGCTGTAAGAGAATCTGTCCTGACTGATCTGTAACACAGTGGACTTTTCATTCACGTGTAACACTACTCCAGACTGTGTAATCTAATAAAATATATGTGTGTGTGTGTGTGTGTCTGTGTGTGAGTGATGGTGGTTGTCGGAGAGGCCGATGTATAAAACAGATTATTTATTTTAATTATTATTACAGGGTGGACGGTGGAGTTTCCTCGAACGACTTTGTGATGCAGCTGATGGCAGATCTGTTCGGCCGTAAACTGGCGCGTCCGGAGCACTGTGAGATGTCGTGTCTCGGGGCGGCGTACGTGGCTGGACTCTCAGTTGGTGCGTTCGCTCACAGTTCACTCATAGTTCACTCACAGCAACAAGAGACATAATGGTGGAGATTACATGAGGAGTGTGGGCTGTAATGAATTGCCGCTGGTAAATGACAGAAGAGTGAGTCGTTCATAGAGCACACGTGGTGAAAATTCCTTTAGTTCAAATCACAGCTAGTGTAGTCGAATTTCAAACTTACTAAGGACTATACTATACTAAGCAATAGATCCGATATTCAATACAGACTCCGATACCACAATAACAATAAAATAAATAAATAAAATACACTCTTTATTTAGACAATAGAATGTCTAGGACTGAACTCGACTAAAGACATGTCCTGCCAACAGTGTTGGGGAGTAACAAATTACATGTACTGGAGTTACGTCATCAGAGTACAAATTATGAGTAACTGTATTCAGTTACAGTTACTGTTTCAGTGAGTGGTAATTGGATTACAGTTACTTTGTTGAAATAAATGGATTACACGCCAGTATTTTCCTGTTTTCACATTTTGAGCTATATCCTTTTTTTTTTTTTCAGTAATTCCACTCATGGCCAGAAACTAAACCAGATCTAAACTAGAGCTAAACCAGGACTAAACCAGGTCTAAACCAAGTCTAAACAGGTCTAAAACAGGTCTAAAACCAGGCCTAAACCAGGATTAAACCAGGACTAAAACAGGACTACAACAGGTCTAAACTAGGTCTAAACCAGGTCTAAACCAGGTCTAAATCAGGTCTAAACCAGGTCTAAATCAGGTCTAAACCAGGTCTAAACCAGGACTAAATCATGCTGCGTGGACGTGTCTCCTCTTCTTCTATCAAGAATATTTTTAATACGGTTCAGTAAAGTCTGGGCTTTTTATTTTCTTTTAGCAGACAAAATATCTTATGTTACGATTTCCTCGTCTTTGCTTCTCTACAGTAAATCAAGTAATCCAGAGTATTCAGATTACGTTACTCACTTTAAGTAATTTAATGGATTACGTTACAAACTACATTCTGGGTTATGTAATCTGTAATCTGTAGGGGAATACATTTTAAAAGTCACCTTCCCAACACTGCCTGCCAATCAACTGCGTGGCAAAAGCTCTCAAGACTGTATCTCTGTGTATCTGACCCAAAACTGCACCCACAAGACTCCACCTGCAGGGGGAGCTCATGCAAAAAAAGTAACAATGTTTTTATATAAATACAGATACAGATTCAATTTGGGAATCATGAGTTTAATCATTTTTTTTTTATATCAAAAAGACTAAATCTCTAAAATCACTAAATAATTAATAATCTAATGTAATGTAATTGTCAACACTGGTTTTATATCTATGGACCGTATTTTTCTGACCATAAGTTGCTCCAGAGTTTAAGAATTGAGTAATGAAGAAAGAAAAACATATATAAGTTGCACCGTATAAGTCACACTTTTGGGGGGAAATTTATTTTATAAAATCAGAGGCCAGGAACTGACATTTCATCTTGAAAGTCAAGTTCTAGTAATAACAACAGAATAAAGAAAAACAGGCTGAATATGTTAATGTTAACGTACCATATTAAGTTATTCAGATAATTATAGCATAAACAACAGAACATAAGTTACCAAACTCTCCCTTTCATTCCAAATCACTAAATCCATTGAATCCATTGAATTCTTCATCCTCAGTGTCACTTCTGAGCAACCCCGCGCAACTTCGGTTGTCACTGAAGTCCAGGCTTTGTGATCCAGTGACTTCCAGGAAAGTTGCATGGTGCACCCTCCCGGTTACTGTGAAGCTCTGTTCTCCATCCCCATTTTCCACCAGTCCCTCACAAGTTTCTCACTCACTGCAAACTTTCTTTCTGTTGCTTGAGTACAGTTTTCTGTTGCATATTTCACTACTTGCAGCAGGACAGTGGCTTTTTTCTGTAGGAGACATGCACAGAAAACTGACACACAAGACTTGAGCCTCTCACAGCTGTCAGCTGTCTGAAAATTTTAATATATAAGTTTGCACCAGAGTATAAGTTGCAGGAAACATTAAAACCATGAAAAAAGTGTGACTTATAGTCCAAAAAAATACAGTGATCCCTTAGTCATTCAGGTGTGTTCCAGAATGCTCCATGGGGTAGACTAATAATAATGCATTAGTCCACTTTACAGTTTGGGGCATTATTCATTCATACTAGGCAATATGAAAGAAGTGTCTTCATCACAACGGACACAATGAACCCCATTGTGGCTTCAAATTTTTCCTTTGTTCTCCCATCCAAGTACTAACCAGGCCCAGCAGCTTCTGAGATGTGACGAGATCAGGCTTTGATGAGGAGATTCAGCTCTAGATCATTCTAAAGCTACTCAGGAAAGGTTCATTTTTGTCTTGTGAATGTGACTTTTTTAGTATTGATACGTGCTCAAATGAGGATCTTGTTTCGAGACTACTGTGTTTTTTGGACTATAATTCGCACTTTTTTCATGGTTTGGGTGTTTCCTATGACTTATACTCTGGTGCGACTTATATATTCAAATTTACAGACTGACGGCCATGAGAGGCTCTAGTCTTGTGTGTCAGTATCTAGTACTACTTTTACTCCTGTTCCACTGTCACCTCGCACTCTACTGCACATGCCTCCTGTGGAAATACCCACTGTCTCGCTGCAAACAGTGAAATATTCAGACGAAAACGGTAATCAAGCAGCAGAAAGTTTGGAGTGAGTGAGAAACTTGTGAGAGACTCGTGGAAAGTGAGGATGGAGAACACAGCTTCACAGCAACCGGGAGAGTGCACCATGTAACTTTCTTGGAAGTCACTGGATGAATCGACAAATTCTGAACTTCAGTGACAATTGAAACCATTCTGTCGGGATTCAGAAAGTCCTGAATAATTCTAAATGGAACTGATGCTGAGTCTGACGACAGCGACACAGAAGAGGAAGCGGCGCTTTGTTTACCTCATGGATCTATGGTTTATCTCCGGAGGTCGCACAGAAGTGACACCGAGGATGAAGAATTCAGTGGATTTAGTGATTTGGAGTGAGATTGTGAGTTTGGTAAACTTATGTTATGTTGTTTATGCTGTAGTTATCTGTATAACTGTTCATTTGTTATGTTAACATATTAACACCTATTCAGTCTGTTGTTCTCTGTTCTGTTGTTATTATTAGAACTTGCCTTTCAAGATGAAATGTCGGTTCCCGGTCTCTGATTTACAAAATACAATTCCCCAAAAAGTGAGACTTATAGTCCGGTGCGACTTATATATGTTTTTTTCTTCTTCATTATACACTTTTTGGCTGTTGCGACTTATACTCCAGAGACTTATAGTCCAGAAAATACAGTAGTATTAGTATTGATTAATGTCTGATGTTCGATAGTATTGACAACCCTGTTATAAATATGACATGCTTCTATTTAGGTACAACCTTTCCACTGTAGGTCATATTACAATATTTTGGACTCACCTCACACCCACAGTGAACACGATAAACCACTCACAGTCTTTTGAAGTGAATAGTCCATCTCCTCCGCAGCACATTTTGTTTTGTTTGCAAATATAGCTTCATCTAGACTTGACATTTGTGCATCTGGAATCTATTTTTACCTCCTCCGCCTCTCACACACAACTTAATGCCTGTTACATAACCTGCTTTTTCATGCTAATTGTTTAATTATATAATAGTGTTGATGGTATTCATTATGCAGCGCTCAATCAAACAGAGAACAGACTGTGGACGGGCTCTTGTCATTTTAAACATTACGCAGGTGCTATGGACTGAGTGGTGTGTCATGTCCTCACAGCTGAGAAGGATCTGCAGTACTGTACCTGTATTTGACATCAGTACAATACAATACAATAAAATATACTACACTACAATACAGTACAATACAGGGAGTTTTCAGCACATAGTTATTTAGCACCATAGAAGAGATGCTATTGGTATTTCTCAAAAATACCTAGAAAAACAGGCATTCTGGGTCGCCTCTCCACAGATCTGACTTGTAATGTGGTCTGGTTTGGTCTTCATGAAGATAATGTTTAATGCCATACTGTGAAACATTCTAGACCGGGGTGGGCAAACTTTTTGACTCATGGGCCACAAAATATTCTAAAATGTGATGAAATGAAAAGGTCGGACCAGGAGCAGATGGATGGAGTTTTCTTGGTATTCCACCTCTTAAGAGAAAAAAATAACATGGGGTATGTAGAAAAAATATTCTATGTTATTGAAATATCCCATAATTGAAAATCATTACAAAGATTTACTACAAAATATCTGTCTTTCAAGTCCCACTGTATTTAGTATTTATTGAAATGACTTTTAAAACACTGAAAATTATTGTTATTATCATTGTTGTTATTATTATTATTCAAGTTTGGCGGGCCAGATTAAAAAAATCTCCACCCCTGTTCTAGACAAAGTAATAACATCCCCAGAAGGAAAGCATTTGACAGAGCCTCCACCGAAAAAACTAAACAATAAACCTTTAAGAAACCCTCAGTCGACTTAATAATCATCACATTTGATATTTCTTCTGACCATCAGTCACCTAATTTGAATTCATACATGACTGTCTTCCTGGTGCTGAAAATATCTTCTAAAAATACGGCGCTAATTTCCTGGTCTCTTGTTCTGAATTATTTATTGAGTAATTTTTGCCTAAAAGTCTTTAAAGTTCCTTTCTGCCATGAGGGAGCTGTAATGTACTTAAAAGACGTGTATGTAGCCTGTACTCTTACTGCTGTAAAAGGGAACTACACACAACTGAGCCAAGGTTTCCAGTAGACAGGCTGGCGCCACCTAGTGCCTCCGCTCAATTTCATTTTTCTCCAGCAACAAGGTCAGGAATCAAAATACAATAGATGGTTTGCAAGAACCCCAGAAGTGCGAGTCTGGGCTCCAGCCAATCAACAAAGAGCCAGACATTCTGTGTTGTCAACGATGCATGAGATCGAGGATTTAAAGCCGGAACAAAGAGAATGTTTGGTGAATTTTATCAAGGGGAAAGACGTTATTGTTCTTCTTCTTGCGGGATTTGGGAAAAGCTTAATATACTCCTTATGTAATAGCCCCTTTAGCGGCGCATCACATACGTCACAACCAAATAGCAGAGATAGCAAAAAAATACCCACCTACCGCCGAGCAAATGAATCCTAATGCTGCGAGGTCAGACGGTTTCTATTACATGAAACCGGCTGATGAATCAGGCTAGGTTGGACCTGCAGATGAGAGTACACTTACAAGTTTTTCTTATTCATATTTATTTTCCTATATGTACAGGCCATGGTTCATGTGAAAGCTTAGAACCATCAGAATTCCCTCTGTGAGCCGCAGAGGCTGCACTAGCACTGACTCATGAGTGGCTGCAGGTGCTGGGGTTTAGTGAGTGAGAATTCAGATCAGAGAGAGGCATTTTAGTTTTAAACCAACTGACTTGAATTCAATACTGAAAACTAATATTGAAACTAGATACTCATTTGTAGCAATACTAAAAAAAAATAATAATAATCTGGAATTTTCCTTTCCTGAATAGCTTTAGAATGAACTCGAGCTGTATCAGACCTATAAGTATAAGAAGTAGAAGAGCACATAGACTAGTATACACCCATGGACCACTATGGATTACATTACTGAGGAATTACACACATATAAGACACATGGGAATAGAAAAGAAAGTACCACAATGTAATATTGAAAATTATATTCTATTGTCTAAATAAAGCGTATTTTTTATTAATGTGGTATCAGGATTAGTACTGAGTATTGAATCTGTTCTTTAGTATCAAACTCAGGTACAGGCCCTTTAATTACTGCTTTTTTTTTTGCAGGTTTTTGGAAGAGTAAAGAGGAGTTGAAGAAGCTACAGAGCACGGATAAGATGTTTTTGCCTCAGGGACCTTCTAAAGAGCAGGAATACTGCAGCCTGCTCCACAGCTGGGAGAGGGCACTAAGAAGATCTATGGACTGGTACAAGACTTGATCGAGGCGTATAAGACCACATAGGACCAACCCAAACCAGTAATGTGAAAAAATATGCACTAGTAGTCAACTGATCACTGGAACACCGAGCAGTGGGTGGGACACAGGTTTAAAGGGTTTGTATGTGGGTATTTAAAGGGCCCATATTACGCCATTTTCTGATTGTCGTTTCCTCATCAAAAACAGACCTGGAGTTGTGTTTTGTTTCATTCACACATGTTTTACACACAAATCCAAGCATAATTCTGAGTTCTGTGGTAAGACAGGAAGTGCTCCACTGTGTTTTTAAGCTCCATACACCTTCACTAGAATCATATGGATCATTTCATCTCTGAAATTGTTAGTTAAAAAATCACTGTATCATTGTATCGGAAATAATTTGCGTTAAGACATGCGTTTCCATGTCCGCAAGCCTTTCCTATCCACACAGCTTTGTTTACATTTTACAGAAATGAAACTTTAAACCACATGGCTCATTTTCATAAACTAAGCACTCAAAAAACAGCTCACTATTGTGCGCTGATGCGGTTCAGCTTCTGTTGGACTAAAGTACATGACTCAGTGGAATATGAGTGTTCTTTCTGTGACAGAGGGGTGTTCTGCTGATGGTGAGTCTGTTCTGTGTTTCTGTCTCGTTGGAGATGGTTCATGTTAAACTTTTCAGAAATTATACGTCTGCAGGTCGTACACGTAGACCGTATAGATGAATGGACATATATTCTAGCCTCTTAGTATTTTGGCGGTGAATTACTTTGCGGCGCATAGACCTACTTGAGAGTATCAGTGTTTGGCGGGACCAGATCGTTCCATCTCTGGAGCCGTTTTCCATCGGATTAGTGTGAACGAACACCGTATCCACAACGAAAATGACTCGAATACGTACTAGTGTGGATTGGGTCTAAGATGTCCTGACATCACAAGGTGGAATAGAACATTCTGAGCTCTGGAGATACAGACTAATAGTACAGGATTAGTCAAACATGAGTGAATGAAACAAAACACAAGTCCAGGTCTGTTTTTGAGGAGGTAAAAGCATTATAACATGTCTTAAAGCTCACAAGAGTCAATTTTGTGTAATATTGGACCTTTTAAAGCAGAACTAAGCAACTTTCAGCTATAAAGTTTCTCCTGCAGCATGATTCAGATTTATATAATGTAATGATGGCTGTGATGAATTATAGAGAAAACATGTTTAAAGGGATAATGGTTTTAGTAAATAGAAAGTTGGAAAATAAATGGTATAACTGTTATTAGTAAAAGTTAGCAAAAAGAAAACTGGCATATGCTTGGAAGTATCTGAAACATTTCAAAGTACATTTTATACATCAGATCAAATACTGCCATGTTCTCTCTTGTGCCTCTCATGTGTCTCTGTGCTTTCTTGAAGGGGTTCAGGGGACGTAATAACAATATAATTAGTAACAGAGCAAGTTCTAGGGTTTAGACACAAATAGAAACATTTGTGAATCTTCGCTGTATTTAATATTTTCATATTAAAGTACAACGTAATCCCCCCACTGTGAGTATAACATCGTCACACTGTCAAGTCGAATTGTTAGTCGAATTGTTATATTGTATTATATCTAAATTTCTCTCTTCAGTCCATTAGTAAAATTCAAGTCTCGTGCCTTATCTTATTCTAAATGTACATTACTGTGCATGACTAACCCAATATAATCTAATGTAGCACTTTTACTAAACATTTCTAACAAAGATCTAGAATCTAATAATTTCATTTTTAACTTTAACTTAATAGTATAATTATAAACTGTATAACTGAGTGTCAAAAAAGACGCATAATAGATAAAACGTATTATTATAATTTAATATTAATGAAAAATTACACATGCATTATAAATCTGTATATTATCTGTAGGAATATACAGGAAAACTGTAGGAAAACTAAAATCTGTAGTCTGTAGGAAAACTAAAACTAAAAACAAAACTAATACTATTTTTTGCTTTGGGGGGGGTTCTACATTTATATATTTGTATTCATAGGAGTATATCCATGTATCTTAATCCTACTTTCTTCTTAATGTTCCTAGTCAAACAGGAAAGATAAACTTGCATTTTTTCAGACCAAGAGTTGTAGCAGTGGTCCAAGCCATGACACGACCAAAGCTACTCAAAGTGCACTACATGTTTTTCAGAGCAGGGCATTTTAGATACTAGAATATAAGTATACTGTATGTCCAAACAAAAAACAACATTTATAGGAGTATTTTTATACATTTTGTGCCTGAAATCTCTTTACTTGGATCTGATGCCATGCTGCTCACCATGTTCACAAATGATTAGGAAAAGTATTTGTAGTTGTATTACAGCTTTTGTATTGGTACGATACATGTTTGTATTTGTATTGTTTCTGATGGAATGGAGTTTTTGTAGTAATGGTCAGATATTATATGCAGATACAACCTATATTTTATACAGTTTTAATACATGACAACTCTCAGGTGCCTTTTTTTAAATTAAAGTGGAACTAAACACTACGGTAAATCCACTTTTTTGCTACTTAAAGGTGCATTGCGTAACTTTTCTCCTTGTCTCCATGGAGATGTACAGCATTAAACGTATCCATTTTGCCTTTGCTCAATAACATGGGTTTTTATTGAGTTAAAAACCTGTATTCTTACTGTGAATGGGCTTGCCTCTCCACAGATCTGACATCTAACATGCCCCTGTGGCATCATCTGCTGTGCTGTCTCTTTATAAATAAATAAGTGTAATGCTGTACTGTGGAACATTCCAGGCAACATCAGAAGCAACTTTTCCAGTGGAGGGTGCTTAACCTACTCGTCTCTATGGCGATGTCATTGGTTTGCCTGGAATGTTCCATGGTATGACTTTAAACACATCTATCTAGCATTTATTCATTACGGGTGTTTCTATTGCTCAAAAATACAGTAATTTTCTCTCTGAATAAGGTTGCCTCTCCACAGATCTGAACTGTAATGTAGCCTATAGACCTATCTAAACAAAACAATAACATTTCCCTGAAGACAAGCAGGTACTGACCCTCCAGTAGAAAAGTTACACAATGCGCCTTTAACTGTGAATAACATGTTTTAATAGCATCATCAACTGTTCCTAGTAAACATTTTAATGCAAAGTAGGTGAATATGCAGCTTTCTGGTCAAAAACTGTCAAAAATCTGTTTGTGTGTGTGTGTGTGCTGCCTTCAGTGGCCTCTGCAATTTCAAGTACTATGTGACATCACACAGAACTGCCGTGTTTAAAGCCAGGTGTTTCAGGTTACAGACACCTGCAGGGGGCAGAGTTTGAAGCGTGGACACCTGTTTGACCAATCACAGTGTTCCTTATACCTCCAGGCCCCGCCCCTCCTCCTCCTGTTTCACTCTCGTCTTCAGTGCTCTGGGCTCTGCCCGGTTGAGCAGCTCTGTTTGAAATGTGCTTATGGGTGGAGTTTGTGTTTAGTCCCACTTTAACACCGTTTTCTACAACTGTTTTAGCGTTACTCCTCACGGGGGCGCTATAGTCTGGTTTCACAGCTTTACAAAACTGAAGAATTTACCATAGCAACCACATGGCGCATGCTAATGTGGAGCCATAATTGATTCACACTTGTTCTGTAGATGAGAAATAACAGCACAGAGAGTCTGAAGGGACCAAACACTCCACTCCAACTGACAAATGATTAACACGGATTAGCCTATGTCTCTGTTTAATGTGAAATACAAGAGAAATGTTACAGCTGAATATTTGTGGAGATTCAAACAGTGTTTTCTAATGAGACTGGAAAGTCAAAATAATGATATGTAATAAAAAAAAAACTAAACAGAGATTTGACTGTGGCTCTATGTTCAGTATGTGAAATATTGTTTTACAGGTAGACTACACATGGTGCACTTTATTTTTTAATATGCATAATCGTTTATAATATATTCTAATATGAATTCAGAAAAGATGTATTTAAATATATAATTTTTCTCATTTTGTGTAGAATAGTTGAATAAAAATAAAAAATAAAAAATTAAATAAATAAAAAGTAAAAAATAATTGTCTGCAATGAGAAAAAAAGAAACTGATTTACTGTGACTAAATGTTCAACATATATCTATAGATAAAAAGATAGATTATTAATTATTATAATATATATTAATAATATATTATAATATTTAATACTTTAATTAATTTTTTCTATATTTTGACATAATTGGACTAGTTAAATACAGTATGTCTCAAAATGGAATATTTAAATGTTAAAATGAAATAATATATTTTAAATGTTTGTTCATTTTATGTCATTTTATGTCAGAGGTATCCAGTATTGTGAATGTTGTGACAGATATTTCCTAATATCAGTATGACTGACTGAGTGTGGAGTGACTGAATAATGAACTGTAAAGTGCTTTGGGTATCTTGAAAGGCGCTATAAATGCAATCAATCAACCATTAAGTAATTCAACATCCACAAAGTGAAGTTAAAGGCGCATTATGTAACTTTTCTGGTACTGAGTCCAGCACCTGGTTGTGTCCATGGAGATCTGCTGGAATGTACCACAGCATGGCATTAAATTTGCTTATTATTCATTTGTAGGTGATTTTTACAATGAAACAATAATTTAAAAACTGCATTCTACTGTAAGCAGGTCCACCTCTCCACAAACCAGACCTGTAAATTGTCTTGGTGCTTGTCTCCATGGCAGTAGAGAAGTTTAATATTACACTGTGAACATTTTCAGGCAAAGCAACAACAGCCTGGTGATGACTCCTCCACCTGAAAAGTTACACAGTGCACCTTTTTGTTTAGATAGATCTAAGATATGTTTTGTACTTTTTGTGACAATCATGTAACATACAGTTCTAGTAAAAGAAATACCGGTATTATAAACTCTTAAATTTTCCTTATACAACATGTACATTTATATGCACAGATTTCTTTTATAAGCAATATTTTTCATTTCAGTGTGCCTTTTTTATACATAATTTGCTCTATATAGCATCAGAACAGCTTGTACTCGCTTGACCTCTCCCTATACTTTCTACTTCACCGCCTGCATCATGGCTCCCAGCTCTGTTCTTAAAGCATCACTGCATTTGGGGTAAGTCTATTCCATTGTAGCATAAATTTGGATTCATTCACATATTTTGGTCTATTATTAAGAGCATTTATGGTACATTTTTGTCAAGGTTCACATAACGTGGTGGGGCAGGCTTGAGGGAGATTGGCTCAGACAGGACTGGCCCAGATGATGAGAGCTCTCGATGGTGGAAGGGAAGAGCAGCGGACCAGAAAAATGCAGCCCAAGATGAGTTAAGGTACTCGGTCACAGAGAGATCACCACACACACACACACACACACACATCTTGTTTATGTGGCTCTGAGTGAAATGAGACCAGATATAAACTAAAAACTGACTTAAGCAGGCCCGTCCACAGAAATTTGGGGGTCAAGGGCAAAAAGACTCACATGGGCCCCCCGCTAATATTAATTAAGACTCCTTATTTTGGTCTTAAATGGTTTGTTTTAACCCGCTCTTTATGATCCTGGTGTTTTCATTTTGCTATTTTGACCTTAAATAAATTAATATTCCTAATATGGACCTGACTCCAAATTCACCCCATAACTGCTACAATGACTGCTACAATGAGCTTCATTTGACTGGAGCTAAACGCTATGGATGACGTCACATTTCCTTAGTCCACGTCTTCATTTTTTTTACTTTTAAAAGAAATAGTACTTTTCAGAGTACTTTTCTAGCAGCATACTTTTACTTCTACTTGAGTGATTTTTATTGACATAACAGTACTCTTGATTAAAAGTTTTGGTCCCTCTTCCCTCTGTGAGTGAGTTTACAGCATTTGTATTTCTTACACCACTCATTTTGATATGATTTAGTTTTTTTTTTTTCCTTTTTGTGTCTATCTTTTGAAAATACCAGATTTTGTGCATTATTTTATGTTTTGCTCTTCAAATTACATTGACTTCAAATTATAAGTCAAATGTTACATCCTGACAGTTACTCTTTAAGTTAATCTTATTTGAGTAGTAGTTTTCTCATAATCCTGGTGTTTTTAATTCGCTATTTTGTCTGTAAATCAATTCCTATTCCTGATTTGGACCTTGCTCTAAATTCACCCCATAACTGCCAACCTTGATGAGCTTCACTTGACTGGAGCCAAACACTATGGATGACGACACATTCCCTTAGTCCACTTCTTTATACAGTCTATGTTTGTGCTCAGTTACATTTTTTTTTTTTTTTTAAACAAATTGTACTTTTCTGAGTACTCTTCTAGCAGCATACTTTTACTTCTACTTGAGTGATGTTTATTGACATAACGGTATTCTTACTCGAGTAAAAGTGTTGTGAGTTAGTCGACAACATTGGTATTTCTTGCAACACTCCTTTAGTTTTGGGTTTTTTCCTTTTTTCTATCCTTTTTGTGCATTATTTTATGTTTTGCCCTTCAAATGACATTAACTTCAAATTATAAATCAAAGGTTACATCCTGACAGTTACTCTTTAAGTTACTCTTACTTGAGTAGTAGTTTTCTCTTTAATCTGACTTGAGTAATTTTTGTCCCACTACTTTGTCCTTCTACTTTAGTAATATTATTTTGAAGTGACGTTACTCTTACTTCACTACATTTTTTGTCTGCTCTACCACCTTTAGATATGTATATCAGTATATATCAGGATTTTTTTCCTTATTGACATTTGATGTTTGTTTTTTTTTCTTATTTAAAGATGCATTGTGTAACTTTTCTGGTGGAGGGTTCATCAAACCCTTTTCTCAGTGAAGATGTTATTGCTTTGTTTGGAAGGTCAGATCTGTGGAGAGGTGACCCCGCCTGCAGTCAGAATGCATGTTCTTGGTATTTTTGAACTATAAAACCACCTGTAATGAATAAATGTAAATTACAGTTGTTTAATGTCACACTGTGGAACATTCCAGTCAGATCAATGACGTATCCATAGAAACAAGCAGGCGACGGACCCCCAACCAAATGGTTACACACACACCTTTAAAATTCAAACTGCTTTTAGTCTTAATTTCATGAATATTAGACAGACTTTTAATCAGTGGCATTTAAGACCAAAAATATTCAAATTTCCTCCTCCAAAGTCTGGGCCTGATCACAGACTGTTTGAAATAATGGATCATGATTTGATTAAACTTTGATTAATTGCACAGATGTATTCATAAGGGCACAGCATTAGAAATGTGAAAGTTAACATGAGCTGTTATTCCATAGACTTTTATTGTTTATAGTGTATAAGGAAAATCCTTTCCATTGCTACTGTATCTATCTCCACAAGACCTTACCAAGTTACAGCCCAGATCTGTGGAGAGTTGAGCCTGCACGCTGTAAGAATGTTTCTGTTTTCAGCTATATTTTTAGCAAGAAAAACACATGTACTCGCATGATAGATATGTTTAAAGCCGTACAGTGGGACATTCCAGGCAAAGCAATACATCTCCATGGAGACAATCAGGTTGCAGATTCCCAGAAAAGTTACACAATGCACCTCTTTTGTACTTGTAACATTCATATTTATTGCATCATTGTTGGACCTGTGTTGTAGCTTACACTTGTTTGTCACAATACTTACATTTCAAACTCAGTTTTGATACTAAAGAAAAGACTAAATACCAGGTACTGATTCTGAGACTGTCTTGTAATTTTTGCCATAAAATAACATAAATTTGTTTATTAAACCATGTGGTCTTATAGTTCTAATGAAACTCAAGATGTCAGATTCATGATACAGTTATATTTTTTTTTTTCAGTATTGATACTTGATTAAATGAGTATCTAGTTTCAATACTAGTTTCAGTATTGATTAGTAGCTGATTCTAGATATTTTTGACAACTTACTTTGCACCATCTCTATAGAACATGGGTGTCAAACTCAAATTCACAGAGGCCAAAATTAAAAACTGGGATTAAGTCGTGGGACAAACTAAATATTGAAAAATGTCATGTCAATGTCATCTGCATGTTTTCTCTTCTTTGGAGATCTGTAATGTTAAACCTTTTCTTATTAAAATAAATGTTTATTAATAGTTTTGCTTAAACATTGAATCCAGAATATAAAATAACAACAACATTTTAAATAAATAACATGTCTCTATATTCTATCTGTAGCAAATATGATCTCATGGGCCAAATATAATTATATCGCGGGTCAAATTTGGTCCCCGGGCCTGAGTTTGATATGTCTGCTGTAGAGGATAAAAAATAGGTTTACTTCCTTCTCGTGTCCCCTGAACGCACCTCTCTAAGAGCCGATGACATATTGACTGAACATCTGCTGCGTCAAATCTGAAAGCACCTCGGGATCTCCTCTCTCGCTCCATCTCTCCTCCTCCTCTCTCTCCTCCATTTACTCTAGCTCTATCCTTACTTTTCCTTCCCCCTCTCCTCTCTCTCTCCCTCGTTTCTCTTCTCTTCATATCTCTCTTTCTGTCTCCATCACTCCTCCCTACACTCTCTCTGTCCACCCAGCTTTGTCTCTCTCTTCATCCCTCTCTCCTCTTTCTTCTCTCTCCATAACTCCATGTTTCTCTCTCTCTCCTCTCTTTTTCTCCCTCTCTATTCATCCCTCACTTGTTTTCCCTCCCTCTCCTTCCATCCTCCCTCCTCTCTTCTCACTCTCTCCTTCTTTCTCTCTCTCCTCTCTCCATCCCACACCCCCTATCATTTCTCTCTCTCTCTCTCTCTCACTCCATCTCCTTCCAACCCTCTCTCCTCTCCCTGCCCTTATCTCATCTCTTATTATCCCTCCTTTCTCATCTTCCCTTTTCCCTCTCCTCTTCTCTCACACACTCCTTCCAACCCTCACTTCTCTTCCTCCCTCATCCCTCTCTGTCTTTCTTCTCTTTCGCCCTTCCTCCCTTCTTCTTTTCTCTTCTCACTACCCCCTCCCTCTCTATTCATCCCTCACTTGTCTTTCTTCTCTCTTCCTTCCTTCCATCCTCCCTCTTCTCTCATTCTCTCCTTCTTTCTCTCTCTTCTCTCTCCATCCCACACCCCCTATCGTTTCTCTCTCTCTCTCGCTCTCTCACTCCATCTCCTTCCAGCCCTCTCTCCTCTCCCTGCCCTTGTCTCATCTCTCATTATCCCTCCTTTCTCCTTTCCTCTCTCTCTCTCTCTCTCTCTCTCTCACACACTCCCTCTCCTTCCAACCCTCACTTCTCTTCCTCCCTCATCCCTCTCTCTCTCTCCTCTCTCTTTCTTCTCATTCTCCCTTCCTCCCTTTCTTCTCTCTTCCTTCCTTCGATCCTCCCTCTTCTCTCCTCTCTTCTTACTGTCTCCCTTCTCTCACTCTCTCCTTCTTTCTCTCTCTTCTCTCTCCATCCCACACCCCCTATCGTTTCTCTCTCTCCCTCTCTCATTCCATGTCCTTCCAGCCGTCTCTCCTCTCCCTGACCTTGTCTCATCTCTTATATTCCTCCTTTCTCCTTTTCTCTCTCTCTCACACACTCCCTCGCCTTCCAACCCTCACTTCTCTTCCTCCCTCATCCCTCTCTCTCTCTCTCATTCTCTCTCTCTCTCACTCCATCTCCTTCCAGCCCTCTCTCCTCTCCCTGCCCTTGTCTCATCTCTCATTATCCCTCCTTTCTCATCTTCTCTTTTCCCTTTTCTCTCTCTCACACACTCCCTCGCCTTCCAACCCTCACTTCTCTTCCTCCCTCATCCCTCCCTCCTTCCCTCTCTCTTTCTCCCTCCCTCTCTCTCTCTCGTTAGCGTCCGTTAGCGGCCAATAACCTCCGCGGAGAAGGTTGCTATGGCAGCTCGGTGGATGGAGAACAAATAGCCAGCGTGTACTCCCTCTCTTCCCCCTGTTCTCGGTGGGTACATATGCGAGGGGGCGGGGCTAATTGGAGTGGGGGATTGTGGGAATTCCTAAACAATGACGGGATTGTGCTGTAGCCGAGGGAGAGTCAAACGGGAATGTCAGATAATGTGTGTCACTTTGGACTGGAAAACGTCGATACAGTAACATTTGAAACTCTGAGCGACAGACTCGATAGAAACTCTACTTTTTTAATAATAGAATGAAAATTTAAAGCTGCACAGTGTAACTTTTCTCCATGGAGATGTTATTGCTTTGTCTGGAATGTTTCACAGTATGGTATTAAACCTTTCTATCTTCATGGAGACTAAACCAGACCAAGTTACATTTACAAGTGAGATCTGTGGAAAGGCCCCACTCACAGTCAGAATGTCTGTTTTTTTTTAGGTATTTTTGAGCTATAAAACCTCCTGTAATTGAATTTATTTCCAGGCAGAGCAATGACATGTCTATAAAAACAAGCAGGTGACAGACCCCCAACCAAAAAGTTACATAATGCGTCTTTAATAATAGAATGTCATTTTTAACTCAAAATAATACTTTCGTCACAGAAATTTGGGGGCCCGGGACAAGAAGCCTCACATGATCCCCCTCTAATATAAATGAATAAATGAATGAGGTTTTAATTCTGCCCCTAAGACCCTGGGGGCCCGGGACAACAGAGCCCTGTGCCCCACGCACCCTTCATCTATTGCTCTGCCAAATAGCGCTGTTGCGATAACTGCAAAAATGAATTACCGCTGTACTAAGAGGTCCGCCGCGGTGCATGTTGGGCCACTGCGATCATCGCAAATGACCAACGTGACCCGACCCAGAGTCGTGCACGTATGGAGTAAGAAAGCTGTCAAAAATGTTTGTGCGCATAAAATAGAAATCCGTGCGTATTTGGGAAATCCGTGCATATTTGGCTGTAGTTGCGCATAAAATAAATATTTGTAAACACTCAAATGAGTCCAGTCGTACATAAAATATATTGTGTGTATTTTATCCATCAGAATACGAATTGAAAAATTATGACGTCATGAATTACAATCACGAAATGAAAATTTACGATTACGCTTTTATCAGTACGAATACGAATTCACAGACGGAACTTTACTGTCAAAAATACGTCATCACTTCACAGACATTATTCATCGAGCAGAAGAAACATCGATCAAGATCAAGACTGCGCAGCTCAAGTTTGTAGCAGAGGGTAAAAACAGAGTAATAGCACAAGAAGCTACAACAGCGACCAACAAGTGGGTTCATTAAAATCTATTGTAAAAATGTCTTGAATTCAGGAACCGAACACTGCTGTATAATATTGTGTAGAAACACCTCCTTTGAACGGGAAATTGCACCTATATGTTAGAAAACATAGTGGAGCCAGTTGGTGAACATCCGACGTAACGTTATCCCAGGGCTAATTAACAAATATCAGGTTCTCTGTATGTTTAGATTAAAACATTCACGACTACAGCCACAGCGAGCATCAGTGCTAAATTTAAGTTTCAGTTTTAGTTTAAATATTGATTATTATCTAATTTTTGATACGTTTAACCACACTATGTGGCTATTGCAATGTTGGCTTATGCAATAATCGACAAGAAAATAAACAACACAAAGTTCTCAGTTGAATAGAAGTGCACTGTTTTTGCAAAGTAAAAAGATAAGTTTTATTCATGATTTTCCAGATTAAGTCCTGCATTTGACTTTGGTTGGACTTGCTTTTGTCTTTGTTAAGTTTTTATTTTGACTCAGTTTGTAAATTAAAACTTCTATGTAACCTTTAGTTCAGTAGAGTTTGGCAATTCCTGTGAGGGTTCTCCCTGCTCCTCCCTGCTCCTCCTACCCCTCCTTTCCCTGCTCCCTCTCTCTCTGTATTTACTTACCTTGTTTGGCATTTCCTGGGCGGGCCCCAATCATGCACCTGCTGAGCTCCACTCCTGTTCTTCATCAAGTAATCATCTCCTACAATAAAAGACCTGCTGACCTGCTCTCCAGTGCCACATCGTTCTGTCAACCAAGTGGTGAACAACTCAGGCTTTTTGTGTTTTTGAGCATTTTTAGAAGATTTTGACTCTTACCTGTTTTCTTTTATCCGTTCCCCAGTTCTTCCGTTTTGGAGCCAGCCTCATCCCGTTACCACCGGTTTCTGTAAGCCTCCGGTCAGCCTCCATCTCCACAGACCTCCCATCTGCAGCCAACCCGGCCCCGTCCTGCCTCCCCTGGAATCTATCCCCCCGCCAAGACTATTTTTTTGTAAATAAAATACGTTTTTTTTCCCTCTGCATATTTGGGTCCGACCAGTGATTTCATAACAATTCCAGAGCTAAAATCATCCAAATGATTTAAAAACACAGTGGAGCACTTTCTGTATTACCACATGAAGGTGGAACAAAGTGTTTTCTGTCTGAGAGAAGTACAAATGTGCAGATTTTGTGTGTTAAACATGTGGGAATCAACTAAAACTCAACTCCAGGTCTGTTTGTGATGAGGAAACATAACATAGATCAGAAAATGATGTCATACTGGCCCTTTATAGGATTTTTTGTTTTAAGTTAACTCAACTTATTGTCCCGTATTTTAAAATATCACAATATTGTATCGTAGTTGCAAACATGGTTAGTTAGGGCGGCAGTAGCTCAGTTGGTAGAGCATTTGCCCACTGATCTGAAGGTTGGCGGTTCAATTCCAGTTCTCAACATAAACATCACAGGTTGGCTGGTGTGGTTCCAGCTCCCACAGATGAATGCTGTCATTGTGTCCTTGGGCAAGACACTTAACCCACCTTTAAATATGGTAAATGTGACCATTTACCATATTGAATATTGAGCGAGACTGCACAATACGGGTGCTGTCCTGGGTTAGTCATGGTTTAAACCTAGTTTAGTCCTGGTGTAGTCCTAGTTTAGTCTTGGTTTACTTCTGATTTAGTCCTGGTTTAGTTGTGGTTCAGACCTGGTTTAGTCCTGGTTTAGTCCTGGTTTAGACCTGGTTTAGTTCTGGTTTAGTCCTGTGTCCTACTGATGTTCAGTGATGTTAAAAGTCGCCTCAGTTACGCCTGCGTGAAGTTGTAAATTATTAGCTGTTGCAAAAATCATTTATGAATGCACTTTTAAAAATATATGAAAATACAATATTAAAAAATATATTATCAGTTGTTATTGAAACTCATTTCCAGAAACACAAAAGATGCAGGAGGGGGCACTCGGCTGTCTTTACCTACTCTGAGAAGAGGCTCACATTCACCTGATTTGAAAACACCTGGAATCTTGCGTCTTTTTCTCGTATCGTGGAGCCGTGTGTCACTTTTATTTATTTATTTGGCTCGAGGAAGTGCTCTGGAGTGAAGTGAGACAGGCAGCTCGCGGTCGACCATGAATCAGGAGGGCAGGCTCCCACAGCAATCAGGCAAATGGGAATGCAGTGGAACACAAGGACTTCAGGAATAGTCAGCACCACTGCGCAAACGTCCACTCTGAGAAATAAGAAACAAGCCGCTGGAAATCCTGTGGTTTACAAAGCATTAAAGCTGCACTGTGGAACTTTTCAGGTGGAAGGTCCGGTCGTCAAATGCTTTTCTCTATGATATATCTGGAATGTTTCACAGTATGGCATTAACCTTTCTATCTTCATGGAGACCAATCCAGATCAAGTTACAGGTCAGATCTGTGGAGAGGCGACCCCGTTCACAGTCAGAATGTTTGTTTTCTAGGTAATCTTGAGCTATTAAATCCACATGTAATTGAATAAATGTAAAGTAAATCTGTTTAATGTCACACTGTGGAACATTCCAGGCAAAGCAACGACATCTCCATAGAAACAAGCAGATGACAGACCCCCAACCAAAAAGTTACATAGTGCACCTTTAGGAGAC
This sequence comes from Boleophthalmus pectinirostris, assembly GCF_026225935.1. Lineage (NCBI taxonomy): Eukaryota > Metazoa > Chordata > Actinopteri > Gobiiformes > Gobiidae > Boleophthalmus > Boleophthalmus pectinirostris. The sequence continues at coordinate 3,639,189 of NW_026571095.1, forward strand.
TTAACCAGCTAATTTCAACAAGTCTAACAAATCAGAGGTTTCAAACTAAAAGTGGAAAAACACGAAATCAACCGTTTGCTTTACCCTTTTGGCATTTCTTGACCCTGACATAGCACTGGTGAAGGGAAAACCATTTTAGGAGGCTTCATCAAGAGCTTAAGTTAGATTTTTAGATTTGTGCTCAGGTAAATTTGAGTCAGCGTGTCACAATCACACATTTTGAAGCACGATAACTTGCTACAGAGAAATACTGCGATAAATAACTTTACCGAAACTACTTTATGTCACTGATTTAGATTAAAATAAAGCAGGATGATCCCATTTTTAATAAGCGGTATCATTAAAAGGCCTGAGCTGCAACAAAGAAACAGCAGGTCAGTCACAAGAACTACACAAGAACTACTACTATAAAGAAACAGCCATAGAAGTTAACCCTCTACAGCTCAGATTTCAAAGTTTTACAGCAAAAATGACAAAAATCTGCCCACTATTGCACAGAAATGTACACATTATAAACATTGAGCCCCAAAATAGATTAATTCAACTTTCATATATTGAACGATAAATCCATATAAATAAGAACACCCCTTTGAAAAGTAACGTTTTACACAATATGTCAATGAACACAAAAAATGTTTGCAAAATGTGCACCGAAAACTAAGGTTAATAATGTAACTTAGATTACATCATTTTCAGTTTTAGTCAAATTAGGGTGGTGCAGAAATGAGTACACCCCACAACAAAAACTACTACATCTAGTACTTTGTATGGCATCCAGTATTTGAATGAGCGCTTCAAGTCTTCTACACAGAATGAACAAGTCGGCAACATTTGGCAACATCAGTATTTTTCCATTCTTCAACAATGACCTCTTTGACAGACACTGGACATTGGATGGGAAGTGATGCTCAACTTATCTCTTCAGAATTCCCCAAAGATGTACCACTGGGTTCAGATCAGGAGACAGACTTGACCACAGAGTCACTCTCACCCTGTTCCTCTTCACAAAGCAGCAGTGTCCTTAGATGTTTCCCACATAAGGACACTCCCCCGTCCACGTTTCACTGGAGACACCTGTTTTTTTCTTCATATTCCTCACCTTTGCAACACCATACACTTCAGTTCCAAAAAGCCATCAGTTCCAAAAAGATTGATCTTGGTCTCATCACTTCAGAGCAGGAGTCTCCAAACTGTAGCTCGAGAGCTACTAGAAGCTCTGCACCCTCTTCCAAGGGGATTTCTGAATTACACATATTGCATTGAATAACTCAAATTTGTGCACTGATAACTGGATAATGGGTTTTGTTTTCTAGACATCTAAGTGTACCTCATCTTCATCTTATATTCTATAAATATCTTATATTTACAACATTTCTGGTGACCGCTAAAATTAGTAGCTCTCTGGCATTTTTCTTTTACAAAAAGTAAAGGAGGAAAAAGGCTGGACACCCCTGCTCCAGAGTATAGAGTCCCAGTAGCCTTCATCTTTGTCTGCATGGGTCCTGGCAAACTCTAGACGGACTTTTTTGTGACTGGGATTTAGGAGAGATTTCTTTCGAGGACGACAGTCATGCGTGTCATTCCTCCTCACTGTATGATGAACTGTGTCACGGGAAACAGTCGCCCCACTTTGTCTTTCTACTTCCTTCAGTAATTGCAGGGAACTTGCATGCCAATTTTCTTTAATCCTTCTCATCAGAAGACTTTCCTGTCAAGGTCTTAACTTCCGTGTCCGACCTGGACGTCTCTGTGAGATGGTTGCTGTGAGATGCTTTCTTAAATTTTTGAACCACTTTTGCAACAGTATTCTTACTAAATAATTCATTGCTGATCTTCTTCCAGAATAATTCCATATATCTGGAATCTTCTGTATGTGAACCAAGGTGTTTCCAGTGTAGCCTGTACTTTACCTCATCTAACTTGTTTCTATATATGCCCTGATTTGTAATTACTAAGAGCGTGCCACAGTGCGGGTTAGCCCAGTGTAAAACAGCAGGTGGTTTTCTTCCTATACGGCACCTACCCAACCGGCACTTAAATATACATTACATTATTTAATATTCAGCCCCACAGTGTGAAGCATTATGAGCAGCTGTGCAGTCAGATCACAGGCTCCATTCAAACACCGGCTTCTTCAACATGGATTTATTCATTTTAATGTAGTTCAATTGTGTATGTGAAATAATGAACACAAGAGACCAAACCAGGACTAAGCCACGAGCAAATGAGGAACAACAAAAGGACTGAAACAGATCTTCAACAGAAACCCAGTGCAAAAACAGCACAATGTCTATGGATTGAGCTTTAAAGGGACAGTTTGGAATTTTGGACATAGAATCTCATTTCCTGGTGAGCCAGAGTGTTGGAGACGTGTGGAAACACTTTTTGAAATATTCCATCCAGTCCTTGTATTTGCAGAGGTCGCTGGTGTTAGACTAGTGCATGTCAATGGGCATAGTTCTCCTGGCACTAAAAACAGTCTTACCCACTCCACAAAACACCCCAAACAAATCTATTATTACACCAGACTGTTGTTACGTACTGGCGCCCCTTTGTGTGACTTGTGTCCTCCTTAATATGTTTGATCCATCCGGGTCGTAACACTGTCCATGTGAATGTCTGTGTCGATAGAATAATGTTTGAAATAAAACTAACCTTGCATCACATGAATTGTTGCATGTTGAGGGACTATTTTCTCATATATCAGTCCGCCGCTGCCAAGCTTTCTGTCAGGAAGTACAACTCACTGCTGCTGCTCAGACAGAAATCCTTCAAATTCAAGGTTAGTTTTATTTCAAACATTATTCTGTCAACACAGACATTTACATGGACAGTCTGTTGTAATAATAGATTTGTTTTGGGTGTTTTGTGGAGTGGGTAAGACTGTTTTTAGAGGCAGGAGAACTATGACCATTGACATGCACTAGTCTGGCACCAGTGACCTCTGCAAATACAAGGACTGGATGGAATATTTCAAAAAGTGTCTCCACACGTCTCCAACACTCTGACTCACTAGGAAATGATGCCCTATGTCCAAAATTTCAAACTATCCCTTTAAATCATGTTAGAATGTTGTTACCTTCTCAAAAACACACCTGGAGTTGTGTTTTTGAGTAATCCTGCATTACTGGACTGTCTACAAAATGCTCTGCTCCACCTTGTGATGTCATGTAGTGGTAGTTTTCAAGTTAACATCTACTTTTTGCTTTAACTTCTTGGGTTCTTTTTAAAGACAATACAGTAAAGCGTATTGACGTTGTTGACATGTCTCGGCTGCTGCTGCAAACCATCTTCATTCATTACCGCACATTAGAGGAATAACTGAACCCATCCAGAGAGCCATGAAAAGACACAACATCAGCACTCTAGTCGAATCATACACAAAACTCCGCTAACAGCTCGTACACCACAAACATAAAATCCCACAAGAACAAAAATGCAACGCCATATACGAAATCCAACGCAAATCATGCAATAAATCATACATAGGGGAAACTGGCTGGGCATTCCACATTTGAAAAAAGGAACACCAAAAGGAACGTGAAAAGGAAACATCAGGCAGACTCACCAGAAAGACAAACAGAACAGGAAAACCTAAAATCCGTCACATCAGATCACTGTAAAAGAAATAAGCACATTCTGGTTTGGGAAGGGGCTCTGGTCATGGATCCGAAAACAACAAGTTCAAACGCTGGATCAGGGAGGACAGAGAAATCAGGAAACGAGGCCCAGACACCATTAACTGTGATGACGGAGTGTTCCTCCTTTCACACACCTGGGACACCCTCCTCCAGAGAACACCGGGCGACGGGAGGCGTGGTCAGTCTGAGAGACCTGCAGGTCCATCAGGTCTGACCACACCTACAGGAAGTAACAACAGTTGACCACGGCTACAGGAAAAAAAAATTACACAATGCACCTTTCATATCTACATTATTCTTGTAAATATTGAATATTTTTGTGTATTTAAACTGGAAAGCACTTTGTAATGATCATTTTGAAAAGCTCTAAAGTGTAGCACAGAGCTACTAGTAGATCTCCTTCTCCATCCAAGTAACTCACCAGGGGGTTTCTGAATTATATATAGTGCTGAATGGCTCAAATATGATGAACGACCATCATAAATGTGTAATTTTGATGTCTAACTTTGTTAGCGTGACCGGACATCCTTATTTACCCGGGATAGTCCCAGTTTTGAGCCTTGTGTCCTCTGCCCTAGCAGATTTATCCAAAACCACTGATTTGTTCCAGTTTTATACAAGAAATGTCCCAGGTGTCGCTATTTCTGACCAATCTGATACCTGCCAATAGTAAAGAGGCACAAAGTGTCATTTGTTTAGGTAAAATACAAAAAAAGCATATTTAAAAATAACTAAAACACAAAGAAAATGTGACTATACTGAGTCATGTTGGTCGTGAATGGTCTCTGCATAACTATTTTCCTTAATTACACACAATTTAATTTTTACCAACCACCAAAAAACTGGGGATGTCCCAGTTTTTTTTACTTGAAAATCTGGTCCCCCTAAACTTTGTGCACTAATAGATGGATAAAGGTTTATGTTTTATTGGTGTCAAACTGTTCCCCATCTAAGGTTTTCCTCTGCTCAATTTCTTAGAACCATTAAAATAAGTAGCACTTTGGCATTTTCTTTTTGTAAAAGTAGCTCACTGTTAGAAAAAGGTTGGAGACCCCTGATTTAAACTATGGCTACAAACAAACTCCAACAGCATTCAGTGAGAAAAAAGGCTAAGACATAATATTCATTTCTATCTAAATCACAGCACTACGTCACATTATTATTCTTTTATAACACTTGCATTAACCTGTAGTGGGCCAAAACTAAGCCTGAAATAAACTGGATCTATTAAAGGTTTCACACTTGGTCCAGATTTAGACTTGGTTTTGTTCGTGTTCTAGTCTTGGTTTATTTCTGGGTTTCAGTCCAAGTTTAGTTCAGGTTTTGCTGTTGGATGTGTAGGCGTCCTTAGAGATGCTAAACCATAATAAATCATTTACTAAACAAACCAAGAAAGCACGATGAAAAAGACTTAAAGGTCATGTATTGTGGGTTTATTTTCTTTCTTTGATGCTTTACCGTTAATTGAATCATATTAAAATGTTTCTTGTTATGTTTCTTTTGGTCGCTGCCCCAAATCAAGGTCCAAAGGGGGGCGTATGTGAACCTGGTAGCCTGATCAATATGTCTGCAAAATATCCTGCAAAAACAAGTTTTATCAATATGTATGTGGACTTTTCTTGCTAAAGTTAATATTTCAAGAAGATGTCATGTATAAGAGCTGTCTACTCTGCTGTCATTCAGAGACGCTGGTGACCGAAATCCTGTAATCATTTGAATTGAGTTCTGTAAGCTGCCTGCGCTAAAATAAAGAGATCGTAGATTTTTCCATCTCCTGAAGTTTTTTGCTTAAGAGTTACTTGCGTGTCGCGTCTGGGAAAACTGACAATTTGGTGACCGCCGACGTGATAACGTCACCCAGACGTGACCTAGATTAGACGCAGCAAAATCAATACACATTTCCTGAAAAGAACATCACAGAAGAACGCGTTCAACAAAGAAGGTATGACAGCGACCTTTTTCTCCAGAACTCTGTCTATTTGGTAGTTAAAAACAAAAAGAAAAAGTGATTTTGCTTTTGGGACTTTTGTGCTATTTTAATTGAGTGTTAATTTTAAAAGAAAAGGAAAAGCTTTTATAAGAAAACTATGTCTGTGGTTAAAAAACTTTACACAGAAAATAAAAACTAAACTTTTAATTAAGTTTATAATAAAAAGAATAAAACAAGTTGTGCACAAAAAATAAAAGAAAGTAAAAGAAAATAAAGAAACAAAAATAAACTAGAACACGAAAGAAAGAGAGACTAAGAAGTAACATTAAGTAAAGAAGCAGTGCTGTGAAAATAAAATCCAAAAATGAGGCAAATGCTATGTTTGTTAGGTTTACTGACTACCCAGACTTTTATTATAAGTGCTAAGTCAGTAGAACTAAGTTATAGTCAAAATAAGTACGAAAGCTCTTGTCATTGCAAGATAAATTACGGATCGATACAGCTTATTGAGGTGTTATATATCTCCTGCGGGGCAGAGGATATCGATGTAGTAAACTTAACAGGTAAAAAGGAAGTGATCGCGACCTACTCTCCTCATTACGGTGCTTTTTCAGAAGAGTGTGACTCTGTAAGCATTAACACCCCCAAAATGACAATACCGACATTAACTTCCAGTGTATGTGGAATAAAAGACCGAAAGAAGCCAAAATGGGATGTGTGTGTGTGTCAATACCCCAAGGAAAAACAGAGACACATATTGAAAATATTAGCAAAAACAATACAAGTATATACGCTGTAAACACTACTACTAAGGTAAAAATAGAAAGTGTCACCACAGAAATGAATTTTGTAACCACGTCAGAGACAGACACAGAGGAGAGCGCGTCAAAAATAAATGTCATGCCATTTCCCATAAGATTAAAACTAGTGAAAGCAGATATAGAATCTCAAATTATCGAAATATTATCCACAACACCTGAATTTGTAGCTGTCGAACCTACAAACCTACAAACCCATCAACTGAAAGAATTACTTCTACCGTCACCTTTAAAACTGTAACTGACCTACCTCCACAATTTGTAACACTAAATGCTACGTTTGCACGTAATACGACAGATGAATTTTTTAATGACTTAACGACTGCCTTTAATGGATCAGATATAACAAGTCTGTTTGATATCCAGTTGATAAAAAATAAAATTAGTACTCTCATGGAGAAAATTACGTCTACGGTAGGAACAGGTCATAACCCAATGTACATGCAGGATGCATATTTGGAGACTATAACTAATAAATTAAGAAGTGAACTATTGAAAGGGTTGTCTGAAAATATAACAAGAAATTTGTGTTCCATTAATTATACCACTGAAATATTAAAGGACTTACAAGGAGAATATGACATGTTAAAAAGTATGGTGGGAAGGAGTTTTGGCTACGCTTTAACTGCCTTAATTTTTGTTTTTCTGATTTTAATTAGCATATTAATTATTGCTGTAATTTTGTGCATATGTTTGCCAAAGTTTTTTATAAACGGAGAGCGTGATTTAGACAGAATTACGTTATCACACCATCCAGATTTTGCTTCTGTATCTAGTTGGGATGAGGAAATAATAGATGAGGGCAGTTTAAAAGTTTAACTGGGTAATTTTTGGGGCATAAAAAGATTTTTTTTAAAAAGGTATTTATAAAATAGTGAATTTGACATTTCAAAATTGATTTGCATCATAACCATATTTGGCCAGTGAGATTATACTAAACATATTGGAGTTGCCCACCTTTGCAGATAGACTATAGAGACTACATTTAAAATTCTTTGGTGACATTTTTTTGGGGTGCACCGACATTATGCTCGTTGGTTGGCATGGCTGAAAATTCTAGTCTTGATAAACGGAATTTCAGTTTTGTCCATCGTTATCGGTAATTGTGGATTGTCGGCGTGTTCGCAGTGACTCAGTTGTTCAGTTGTGTCTAGAAGTGGCACATTGCACTCGCTTTTTCGGTTCGTTCCTCCGTTTCGTTCCTCATCGGCGTGGAGTGATGAGTGTGTCTGTGGGTGTGTTTCGCTGTGCGGTCGCTGTCTGCGCCGTGTGTGTTTGCGGCTTTGTAGTTTACTGAAGTCATGCTGGGACACAGAGTGGATTCGTGTATAGGGCGCTCTGGATTGTGGGGCGCACAGTCATTTTTTGATGGGGTTGGAGGCTTAAGAGTGCGTCTAATAGCCCAGAAAATATGGTACATTGTAGCTTTTGTTCAGTAAAGATTTGAAATTCCATCCAAATGATTTGTGTGAAGGTGTGTGGAGTTTAAAAACACAGTGGACATTTCCTGTATTACCACATGACATCACAAGGCGGAACTGTCTTTTCTGTTTAAGAGAACGGGACGATAAACCGCGACGAGGGGCTTTTTTTACTCTCACACACCTGGGATACTGTCCTGAGGAAGTGGGACTGCAGGTGGCGCTGTCGTCCTGCCTCCAACGGTAGAAAGACAGCACCAAAACCTGTTTAAATCATTTGAACGACACATCACAACAACATCACGACACTCTGAGGAAGAGCGTAAGGAGCAGTCGAAACTGTCAGGTATGAAAAACAAACTGTTGGTCTGTAAAAAGAATGTAATAACATAAAATATCAGAAAACCAAATGAATCTTATTGGACTAAATGTGCAGGTTTGTGTGTTAAACATGTGTGAATGAAACAAAACACAAACTCCAGGTCTGTACATTATTACATAGATTAGAAATCATGGCATTTTCAAAAATACTATTAATTCAAATATTATAAATTGAACTCAAATACACGTTTTCTGCACAGATGATTTTATATTCCTCTGTGGCGGTTGTCAGCGCTGATCACGAGCCGATAAGGATGCTATTTGTGACCGGCTGTTTGAGCTTGGATATTTGGGGCATTTTCCAAGCCTTGTTGCTATGGCGATGGAGCACCACTGAAAAGAGGAAGTGTGTGAGAGAGAGGGAGAAGATGGAGACTGTAAACAGATGTGTTAAGAAAAAAAAAAAAAAAACATCTTAGGGTATTACATAACACATCCTACATCCCCTTATATGTACGTTGCATATATGTACTAAGAGCAGAGGCTGTTGGTGCAGGATGGTGCAAGTGTGAGACACATTTGACTAATGGACTTAATTAAACCACAGTCCTTTTAATTCTGAGCATAACTGTTTTGGCAGTGAACACATTAAAGGCACTGTATCTTTTTATTTTTTATTTTAATTTTTATTAAGGACAACAGAATATAACATTTAACAAAATACAATAATCAACATTTAACAAATTACAATAATCAACATAAAAACATAAAGCAACACTCACAACAAATACAAAACAACAACAAAAATCCCCCCTGACCACACAAACTGACACAAATTTGGTTAAATAAAACAAAAATAACGTGGTAGTGCAACATAAACACACCACTACACCCCCTTACATTCATACATTTTGGCCGATTTATAATTGAAATTCCTTTTTTCCATTTTTAAATAAACATTTTTTGTCCCTAATATTATTTTCACCATCATCATTTCCTTTCATCATCTTTTATTATTTATTACAAACTTAAAGCATAATTTTAAAGGCAATTCCATTTCTTTTCTTCCCATTTTAAATAAACATTTTTAGTCTCTATACTTAAAGTAATAATATTTTCTGTATCTGATTTTTACGTCTTAAAAACGTGAAAGCCAAGCTGTAGACTTGATATATATATATATATATATATATATATATATATATATATATATATATATAATGGATGTAACTCAAAATAGGAAGTGTTCATGGGGGCACTTCCGGCTCCATCTGACTCTTATTATAGACTTACATTGGAATATTGTGGCTCCTCTTTCTCTAACTGCTGCTGTGAGCCTTGTTATTTTGGTCTTGAAATGTTCGGATTAACTCACTCTATGTGATTCTGCTGTTTTTATTTTGCCATTTAGTCCATGAATAAATTCCATGAATAAATATAGAACTCAGCTCCAAACTCTCCCCTGTAACTGCCAGGATCCAGAGTTGGGGACTTGGACTCGAGTCAGACTTGAGTCACTATTTTTAGGACTTGAGACTTGACTTGATAAAATGGACTAAGACTTGGGACTCGACTTGGACTTGAAGGTCAGTGACTTGAGAAGCATTTTTAAATCTGAATTCTTTCTATTCTGACTGTAATGATTCACACTAAGATCTTGTCAAGACATTTAAAAAAGAAAAACTAACAAAATAAATTTCTACAACTCTTATATACTCTATAAATACTCACAGATGAATATGATTGATGTTTTTTTAAGTACAATTTATTTATTTATTTTTTATTTATAAGGGAAGCCCCTTGAGATGTAGCATCTTTAACAAATTAACAAAACATTAACAAAAGTCACATTTACAGAAAAGAAAGAAAAAACAAATCAAAACAGAACCAAGGACAAACAAACAAAGACAACATTCACACAACACACAGACGGCATTCATACTGTACAATCCAGAATCCTAAGATATAAGTACATCTCTCTGATTTGATCATCACCACACCTATATTTGTAAATTAGTGAAGAAGAATAAAACAAAAACAAAGCAATTCTATGTACAACACAAAGTACATAGAACAAAAATGTATTTTTATCGAAAACAGGAGCAGGATTTTTGTAAGTATCTAAAGACCGATATCTTAAAATGGTGGATTGATGTATGATGTTTATCTTAAAATTCATCTAAATTGCAAAAATCTAAGTTATATTTGGTACTTTTTTGGTTTAAAGACTTGAAATTACTTGAAGCTCAAAGCAGACGACTTGGACTTGACTTGGACTTATGGACCAGTGACTCGAGACTCGACTTGGACTTGTCTGTATTTGGTTTAGGACTTGACTCAGACTTGAGGTCAAAGACTTGAGACCTACTTGAGACTTACCAAACATGACACACATAGAACTAATTCCAAAACACAAACTTTACGATTAGACTAATAAAAATCAAACAAATGACAGTGTAAAGAAAAAAGCAGTAGTCTGAGTGCATCCCGCTGAGAGAGGAGAGGAAGCTCCAGACTGAGGAGGAGGAGGAGGGACTGGAGCAGGTCCATACACAGGGCGGAGTCTGGGATCTCTCTTCCTGCTTCGGTTACAACAGCTCAGGTTCACGGGGAATCACCGTCCAGTCTTAATCAATGCTCCGCTCGTCAATACTCATGCATCAAAAGTGACTGCGGGCTTGTCATCGTCCTCCTGGTCATATCGAGTCCTGCCGATATTTGCGTGTGTGGAGATAGAACTAGAGTACAGTTTGGTCTTGGCATGTTGTAATTAATTTATTATTGACCAACAGGCGACAGCTAATGGAGCTCATGGGAGACAGAACATAAGAGAATCTTTAAAGGCCCAATATTGCACAAAATTGAATCTTGTGAGTGTTTAATCATGTTGGAAATTCATCAAAAACAAACCCGGCGTTGTGTTTTGTTTCATACACATTGAGTAATCCTGCATTTTTAGACTTTCTACAACTCGAAAGCTCAAATGTTTGCCTTATGACGTCATGTAGAGGTAGTTTTTGAGTTAACAGCGACCTTTTAACCTTTTATTCAGTGGAGAGTGGTGATTCGGGAGCAGAAATGATCCAAATGATTCTAGTGAAGGTATATGGAGCACTTCCTGTATGACCACATGACATCACAAGTTGGAACAGAGTGTTTTCTTCCCAAATTAGAACTGGAGCATAAATGTAATGTCAATAAAACACACATCGGAGAAACAGGGAGGACAATCAGTACATGAAAAAAGGAACAGAGAACAGAATTCAAGAAGGATGAAACACGAGCAACAAAACACAAAGCAGAACAGGAACAGGAACAACTCAAATCGGCTGTTTGTGACACTGTAAAAGAGAGAACCATATTCTGGACTGGGACAGAAGAAAACAAACACCGTCGCTGGATTAAAGAGGCAATGGAAATACAGAAACATGCCCACAGGACGATAAACCGGGACGAGGGGCTTTTTTACTCTCACACACCTGGGATACTGTCCTGAGGAAGTGGGACTGCAGGTGGTTTGGTCGTCCTGCCTCCACCAGTAGGAAGACAGCACCAAAACCTGTTTAAATCAGCTGAGCGACACGACACAGCAACATCAGGATGTTTTCTGTTTAAGGCTACGTTTATATGATGACGGTCTGAACAGAAGATGCTAAAGTGGCGTTGCGTCTTCACTTTTTATTCTGAGCGTTTTCGGGAGTAAATCTGCGTGCATATGGTGACGCAGAAGTGTGTAGAATTGGATAGGGTATGTTTGTACTTAAACCAGGCATGTGCCAAATGCAGCCCCCAGACAAATTTTTCTTGGCCCTCAGACTTCCAGGTGAAGTGGCCCAAATTGCCTTGCATCAATAAAAATGAACTTTTTATTGCAAGTTTTTTGAAAATCTGCCTTGATAAAGCTAAATATTAAATATTAGTGTGTAGATTTAAAGATCTCAGTATGAATCAAGACTGATGGTTCATTCTAACGTGTTAGATTTCAATTATTGACTGTACTGAGCACCAGTCTACAGCCCTCGATCAACCCTCTGCTTCATCTGTGTTTAGATATGTGGCCCTTGATGAAAAAAAGTTTGGACACCCCTGCAACAAGGCCATCTTTGAACATACAGAAGTTTCACACAAAGCATTTTCATCAGCTCCTCCTTCCACAAAGTTGTTCCACCATCGACTGGTTCTCCAGGTCTCGTCCATATCCACCTGTGACGACCTGGTGCATCCAGAATTTGACAGAGGTGATTGCAGATCCTTGTCTGTTCACTAATAGTATCTGTGCACATTCTTGAAGCTCCGACACATGGAAGTCCGACATGTTTGTTTCTGTGTACAGTATGTATGTGACATAAACACGTACATGACCTGAGCAGATGTGACCAGAGTTTAGCGTCTTGGGCAGTGTAGACGGAAACATTACGAGTGTATTAAATTTTTCCACTCTGGAGGGTGGTTTCAGATTCTTGCATTTTTAAGCCCCCAAAACACCGTCACCATCTAAATGAAAGGCACTTCCTATAAAATATTTCGATATTTTTACCCACAAGTGTTCTCATGTAAACAGAACTCAGTGGAAAGATGTGTGTGTTATGTGTGAATGAAACAAAGCACAACTCCAGGTCTGTTTGTGTCAAGGAAACAACATTTAACATACACAAGATGCCATAATATTGTCTTCTTTTATAGTACCGTGTTTTTTGTAAAAGTATAATGAATTATTTTGACTTTATTCTCTTTTGTCCACCATTTTTGTCGCGTAAACAGGACCGCACCAATCACAGCTCCCAGAGTGAAAAACCCACAAAACCACCTCAGAACCTGCGCGCTAAATTGTCAAACGTGTTCATATCAACAACCAAAATATGTGACCTTTGACCCCTGGCGTACCTTGTGTCCCGGGGTGTATTTTCATAATCATCCCATTACAGGACAGCAGAGTCGTGACAAAGGCCCCAGAGCGGGACAATGCACACTGGGAGTTATATAATGAACAGTGGGTCCGGCGGGGGATGGGGACGGGGACGGGGACGGGGAGGGCACCGCGGGGGGAGGAGGGGGCCAGGGTGGTGCGCCCAATTCCTGCTGTCAGAACTAATTTAGGGCTACAATATCAGAGGTACCTAACAACAGAGCAGAGTGCAGGCGCAGGCACACACTGGGCCGCTCTTCACACTAATAAGAATCACACATTTGATTTAGAAAGCGCTTTTTTTTCCTAAATACTAAAGAATATGATTTAAAAAGTACAAAAACAAGACAAAATACAGGAATACAGGTTCTAAATAGACGGGGTCTGAGCAGTTTCTTGAAGGTACAGAGTTCAGAACAGTCACGGATTTGCTCTTGTCCTCAAATTGTCAAGGTTTTGTGTTTTGTAGTAACGTGTTGATTTTTTTTTTTTTTTTGTTTGTTTTTTGGAATATGTTGGTAATTTGTGATATTTTTAATAATACATTTTATTTGAGGCAGCTTCAAGACATTCAAGGTCACTGTACAATATTTCAAAATACAAAATACAATCAAATGGTAGAGGAAACAACTACAGTAATATACATCATGTATTCACAGTAACTGTAACTGTATTCACTTACTGTTACTGTTTCAGTGAGTGGTAATTGGATTACAGTTACTTTTGTTGAAATAAATGGATTACACGGTGGTATTTTCCTGTTTCCACATTTTGGGCTAAACTAGGACTAAAACCAGGACTAAAGCAGGACTAATACCAGGTCTAAACCAGGTCTAAACCAGGACTAAACCAGGACTAAACCAGGACCAAACTAGGACTTAAACCAGGTATAAACCAGGTCTAAACCAGGACTAAACCAGATCTAAACCAGGACTAAAACCAGGACTAAAACCAGGACTAAAACCAGGTCTAAACCAGGTCTAAACCAGGACTAAAACCAGGTCTAAACCAGGACTAAACCAGGTCTAAACATAGTCTAGTAATGTTTTTTCTTGTAACATGGTGGTAATGTGTGATATTTTTAATAATACACTTTATTTGAGGCAGCTTCAAGACACTCAAGGTCACTGTACAATATTTTAGAATACAAAATACAAATGGTAATCAAATGGTAGACGAAACGACTACAGTAAAATACATCATGTTCAGTGTTGGGGAGTAACAGATTACATGTACCAGCGTTATGTAATCAGAGTACAAATTATGAGTAACTGCATTCAGTTACAGTTACTGTTTCAGTGAGTGGTAATTGGATTACAGTTACTTTGTTGAAGTAAATTGATTACATAGTGGTATTTTCCTGTTTTCACATTTTGGGCTAAACCAGGACTAAACCAAGTCTAAAACAGGACTAAACCAGGTCTAAAACCAGGACTAAACCAGGACTAATACCAGGACTAAAACTTGGACTAAAACCAGGATTAAAACCAGGACTAAAACCAGGACTAATACCAGGACTAAAACAGGATTAACCCAAGACTAAACCATTACTAATGCCAGATCTAAACCAGGACTAAACCAGAACTAAACCAGGACTAAAACCAGGATTAAACCAGGTCTAAACCAGGACTAAACCAGAACTAAACCAGGACTAAAACCAGGATTAAACCAGGTCTAAACCAGGACTAAACCAGAACTAATCCAAGTCTAAAACAGGACTAAACCAGGTCTAAATGATATGACACTAACAGTAGGTGGACATAATTTAAAGCAGCAGTAGATCATATAGAAGTAGTTCATATAGAAATCATTTCTTTATCAATAATAGCGACAAAACATCTCATGTTAAAATATCTTCGTCTTTGCTTCTCTACAGTAAACAAAAGTCTGTTTATGGAGACTTGGACTCAACAATTTGAAGAGAACAAACAAGAATTTTCAGGATGTGGTTGCTACATTCATGTAGTTTTAAAAAACATGACAATATCAAGTAATCATTTACATTACTCACTAAGTAATTTAATGTACTAAGTAATTACAAACTACATGTTGGGGTATGTAATCTGTAATCTGTAGGGGAATACATTTTAAAAGTCACCTTCCCAACACTGATCCTGTTAAAGATTAGGTATGTAACAATATCCAAACCTCTTAGGACGATATTATCACGATATGCATCTCACGGTACGATATTTATTGCAATATTTTGGAGAGGCTGATATAATTGTAGATAGGACATGTTTCTGCTTTTAAAATACCTTGACAAGATTTTGGTGTGAATTATTTCCGTTATAAGACCAAGAATTCAAGTAAAAACATCTCTTCATGTTGTCTATGCTGAAATGAATCATGGGATATGTAGTTTTTGATGTTTATAAGCTGTTGCTACTATAAAACCTGCATTTAAACACTCAGGAACTTCTAATTCGATATATTGTGACAGCCCTGAGACTTTTGACGATACGATATGATATTTCGCTTATTGTTACATTCCTATTAAAGCTGCACTGTGTAACTTTTTTAGTGGAGGGTTCCTCAAATTCTTTTCTTAATGGAGATGTTGTTGCGTTGTCTGGGATGTGTCACAGTGTGGTATTAAACTTTTCTTCTTAATAGAGACCAAATCAGATCCGTTACAGGTCAAATCTATGGAGAGGCAATTCACTCACAGTCACAATGTCTGTTTTTCTGGGTGTTTTTGAGCTTTAAAACCAACTATAATTGAATACGTGTAAAGTAGAGCTGTTTAATGTGATACTGTGGAACATTCCAGGCAAAAGAATGATATATCCAAATCTCACGGTACGATATTTATTGCGATATTTTGTGGAGGCTAACAAAATGGTGAAAATGCTGCGTTTTCCTCTTGACAAGACTTAATCCAAAGAACTAAGACTTAGAAGTGTTAGAACTGTTATTTCTTGTTGTAGTCCAGACATGTCAAACTCAGGCTCGGGCACCAAATTTGGCCCACGATATAATTATATTTGGCCTGTGAGATCAGATCAAATATTTATTAGAGCTGCCCGCCAGCTACAGATTGGTTATAGAGACATTATTTATTTAAAATGATGTTATTATTTTATATTATGTTCTGGATTCAATGTTTAAACAAAACTATTAATAAACATTTATTTGAATAAGAAAAGGTTTAACATTACAGATCTCAAAAAAAGAGAAAACATGCAGATGTTGTTGACATTTTTCAATAAATATTTATTTTGGTCCACGACTTAGTCCCAATTTTTAATTTTGGCCTCAGTGAATTTGAGTTTGACATCCCTCATGTAGTGAAAACAGAGCAAAGGATCATGGTCTATGTAGTTCCATCTGTTTTTTTGAGATGTTGCTGCATCATAACTCTTCATTTAAACAAAGAGACTTGTAATTCGATATATTGTGATGGTCCATGATATTACTGACAGACTTTTGACGATACGATATCACGATATTTTGGTTATTGTTACATCCCTACTATCCATAGAAACAAGCGGGTAACAGACTATAAACCAAAAAGTTACATAGTGCAACTTTAGAATGGTAAAAGTTAAAGCTGCATTTGCAAACGGGCCAGAAAACGTTTGTGAGTTTTAATGAGGGATTTGAACTGACTATCCTCTACTTTTTTAACGTAGATTGCTTAAACTGATCTAAACCTCATTATTTCATATACTTTCTTGGTCAACAATAATAATTAAGATACTTTATTAGAGCAGATGACCAAACCTAGTGTCTTTGTGTCTTATCGGGTCATTATAGGGTCTGTGTCTTCTTGGTAAGTCATTTAAATGCTGATTTTGTGTAAGTTTGAAGCATGATTTCCTACATAAAATAAATAAATCAATAAAGATCCAGTTTGGTCAACTGTTTAGGGACTGCGTGCCACAAAATGTATAGAAAATAGAAAATAACCCAGATGAATTTTGTGCAAACATACCGTCAAAATCCAATTAACAAAAACATAACCCAGCTTCTGTCACATTTTACTATAGTTCATCATTATTTTAACTCAAGATTTCATTAAGAGTTGAGTTAGTTAAACTTGGTTTAACTAATCCCAGCCTACTCCAATTTGGGGCTAATCCAGTCTGAGTTTAGTCCAGGTTTAGACCTGGTTTAGACTCTGATTTGGGGCTAATCTAGTCTGAGTTTAGTCCTGGTTTAGACTCTGATTTGGGACTAATCTAGTCTGAGTTTAGTCCTGGTTTAGACCTGTGTTCATCCAATTAAGGCAAAGCTCAAACAAGCTTGCTGTATTGATCCTTTCCTCCTAGTTCCTCCTAGCTCCTTCCATCCTTATCTCCTTTCCTTCCTTGTTTTGGCTTAGTCCTTCACGCCATTGCATCCTTTCTTCTCCTCATCCTTCATCGTCTCTGCACTGCTTCCATCTTTCTTGTTTCTGGGCCTAGTCCTTCCCTTCTTCCTCCCTTCTTCTCGCCTTCAAAGCGACCTTCCACGGTTCATTCATCTTTTCCTGTCTTCCACCGTTGTCCTTTCTTTTTCCTCGCATCTTTTGATCCATCTTCTCCTTAATGAACCTACTCCACAAATTCCCACAGACATCCCCCTCTCCCCTCCTCCTCCTCCTCCTCCTCTTCCTCCTCCTCATCTTCCTAAACCCGATCCCCTGGTTGCTCCTCAAACCTCAGCTCTGTCACGAGAGAAAAACTGACGAGCAGAACCAAACCGTGCACGCGCTCTATTTATAATTTCTGCGCGTAACGTTGCGTCTGCGAGCGTCTCCAGATCATTAGCCAATGCACATACATCCTCCCGTACTGCATCAGCTGCCACGGCGCTTCTCGTGTGAGGACGTCACCGACTCTCTCCACTTCCTCTCCTTCCCTCGCTAGTTTTTTTTTCCTTTTTTGTTCCAACCGAGAGCGTATCTCCTTTTGCTCGCTGCCTCGCTCTACGCCGCCCACTTATTCCCCACCATTGATCCGACCGCTCGCCGGCTTCTCCTTCGCCTCCATCGCATCCCCCCGCTGCGCGCTTTTCACCATTCTAGTCCAACGGGATAGAGGCAGGCGCACCAGAAAAGCACCAAGACACGCCGGGATTTAGGAGCCGAATCAGAGAATCACCATGGCGAGCACCGAGGACAAACCCGCCAACAAGGAGAACACGTCTAGTTGGAAGGACTCCATCTATAACCCCAGAACCGGAGAGCTTTTGGGTCGCACGGCCAGCAGCTGGGGTAAGCCTCTCCCGTTCATTCATTGCGTCCAATTAGCGCTTCACGTTTTCACCTCAAGGTAGAATTGTGTGAAAATAGCGCAGAGCCGGTGGCCTACACCAAGGTGGCGAGCCTGCGCTGGTGAATCTGTCCTTTTTCTAAAGACACCCTCGGCGTTTTGCCGCATTGCTCGCATTTCCCATTCAAATGACTCATAACCAATCACACATCTATAGTCTCGATATGACACAAGGATGTGTGCAGCTATTACCTAACCATCTTCTTAGCACTGTCCATACATTTATGTAATACAGGCCCTAGTCATTGGCTCAGCTCTGAGGGGACAAAAGGTCATTTTCTGCCATTTTTAAAGGTGCGATCACCTTTTCAGACGGGATGGCAGAGGAAAAACGCAGTGGCTTTCAGCTGTTCTTGTGACATGTGAGGATGGGGGGAATTGATGAGAAAGATGAGCCTTTCTGTGCAGTCAATGACATGAGTAAGCCATTGTAACAGCACCGGCCATTGGCTCATTAAAGTGATTCATCCAGGACTGTGTGTGCGCTCAGGGCTTTGGTCACAGAATGCTCCCAAAGACAAAGTGTGAGTCTTCTACCTGATCAGTGCTAATGATGCACCAGTCATTTGCACAGGGGGGACGTGAGCAGAGCCTCCCCTCTCAGAGCGCGCTCCTCTCAGCGGCGGAGGGGACTGCGGGCTGCGCTGGGCCCCTGTGCTGCTGTGGAGTGGGATGCTCCATTGCAGTTGCATGGCCGCCCACATTAGCATGCCTGTCAAGGTCAAATGGGATTCCCTCTCTCCTCTTTCTCCCCGTCTTTCTGTGCACGCACACCGGCCAGGTGCATTGTGGGATACGGCCGGAGAGCGTGAGGCAGCGGCGGCAGAGCGGGGGGTGTGCGGCGCGAGGAGCAGGGGTCCATGGTTTTTAGAGGGCAGAACCATTTTGAATCAGATGTGTTGGAGGCATGAGGCAGCAGATGCTCTCAGCTCTGCAGTGGCTCTCCAGGACCCAGGCAGGAGCAGGAGCAGGGCAGGAGCAGTACCAGGAGCAGTACCAGGAGCAGTACCAGGAGCAGTGGCAGGAGCAGTGGCAGGAGCAGTGGCAGGAGCAGAAGAGACAGGAGAAAGGAGGCCTGTCTCTGAGGACGGGATTAGACGCAGGAGGAGCTCTGTGTCTTTGTGTGTGCGTCTCTTTGTGCTACACATGAGACATGAACATGAGCTGTCACTGCAGCATCACTACACAGAGTCTGGAAAGGTGCTCTGTGCTAGAACAGGATCTGCAATCATCATAATGCAGTGGTAAAGGTGAACTCACTTATTCATACATACTAATGCAGTCCATTAAACAGGCACAGTCATACAGGCACATCACACACACCATGTACACTCCCACTGTGTGTGCGAGTGTGTGTGCACTTCAACAACACTCACTATATGTAATACATGTGTAGTCTGCACTGAAATGAAGAGCTGTTTCAGTGACAAGCAGTAAGTGTGCAGAATCCATCCTTAGAGGTACAGTGGATGTGAGTGAGAGTCAAACAGATCGTAGACTTTCCCCTCTGTGGCTCTGGTCAAAGCTCACTAAGGAAGCACTGAAAGAGAAACTGCGACAAAAAATGCAAATTCCTCAACATTCCAGCTGTAAGAAGAAGGCTTTACACTTTATGGAGCGTACTTGGTGTTAAATTCTAACATATGTAGATAAGAATTTTGCATTTTGTTCATTGAAAACTGTAATACTGATGTGAAAAGGTTTAATGACAGAAACAAACCCCCGGACTTCCTGCAGACCTGACAAGCCCCGCCCCTTCAGACTCAAATTCCTCCATAGCAACCATCTGATTTTTATTTACTTTACTTTTTTTTTTTTTTTTTTTTTTTGTCGAATAATGGCTGCTTTACGTTTTCTAACCCTATGCATGATCTGGTGTCTGAATTTTGGGTAATAATCACGAGTAAGTAGACACGTGGGCGGGGATAGGGGGTAGGTGAAGACACGTTTTAGGGCAATACAGGATTACTTCAACATGAATCGACTGAAATGCAACTTTGAGAAGGTTAATGGTGAAGGGACACCATTACAGCAAGGTTAAAAGTTTGTAAAGGTCAGTTTTATACACGATGTAACGTCCTCTTGAAATCCAATCACAGTGAGAGCGACGGACTTTCGGAGAGTGAAACTTACAAAGGTGAGAATGCCAATGATGCGTCTGTGTGGAGTCCTGCGATATCTAAACAAACTATTGGGGACTTTATACTCAATTATGGACCAAAATTGCCCTGAAATCTGGATGTTTCTCAGGCTAGTCCGTTGAAATATTTGTCTTTTTTTTCAAGGTGAGATGTATGATGTATTGCCACAGAAACACTTATGCGGAGCTCTGCACACGAGAAAGTAACCAAGATAACAAATACTGGACACCCACTGACAGGAAAGAGTTTTATTATTATATTATTATATTATAACAAGTTAAATGAGTAAAATGAATTAGGTACACACAGGGATATTTATAATCACTTGTGGAAGTCCAATTTCTTTTATGCAGTTATGCTCTATGGGCAGCCCTAGTAATATATGTATGGGTTGCTGGTTGTTGGTTGTAGGCGTCCAAGGAGGAAAGAGTTAAGTATTCCGTACTGTCTGCTTTTAATTCCTCCAGCGCTTTATACAATTTGGCAATGGCTTTCAAAACTATCTGTGATTTGTATGCTTCCATAATGATTTTTATGACGCCTGATGTATCTAGGGTAACTTTCTTACTTTTTATATTGTCTTTTAGAAGACAAAAGATCTTATGTTCAGATATCCTCGTCTTTGCTACTTCACAGCATCAATTACCTTTTCATGGAGACTTGGGCTCAACAGACAATTTGAAGAGAACAAACAGGAATTTGCAGGATGCGGTTGCTTCATTCAGGTAGTTTTAAAAAGCATGACAATATCAAGTAATCCAAACTATTCAGATTACATTACTCACTTTAAGTAACTTAATGGATTAATGTTACAAACTACATTTTGGGGTATGTAATCTTTAATATGTAGGGGAATACATTTTAAAAGTAACCTTCCCAACACTGATCACAGCACTAGAAGACAAGTATGATCTCTGTTTTCAAGTTTACATTCTCTATATTTAATAGTGACATGTAAAGTGTGGGCGGGGATGGGGGTAGGTGAAACAGACATTTCTTCAGTATTCATGTCTCATATGCAGGACCATACAGGATTACACCAACATGCATGATCAAAATACAAACTTAATAATGAGGGTTAAAAGTATGTAAAAGTCCATTTGATTTACAGCCTTCCCTTTAATAAAATCTAAATGAGTTCACATCACAATAGAGCATAGAGTTTGTGTCAATCATGTGACACACAACTCACTAGAACAGGGTCTCCAAAAGTTTTCCTCCGGTGAGCTACTTTTACAAAACAAAAATGTCAAAGAGCTGCTCATTTTAACGGCCGCAACGAACTCAGACGGTTATAAGAAAGAGGGCGAGCCTTTGGGTGCAGTTAGACGCCAATAAAACAGGGATCTTGAAACTTTTTCCTTGGATGAGCTTTACCTTTACAACACAAAAAGTCCATAGAGCTACTCATTTTAATGATCATAAGAGCCACAGCTAAACCTAGATGGAGTACAGTTAGATCAAACAACATAAACCATTATTTAATGATGAGTGCACAAAGTCAGGCATCAGAATGATAGATTTATAATAACAATAGGCATTTAATTCATCAAGTTTTAGTTATTCAGAACAATACACAGCGCCACCTAGTGTCTCCGCTCAATTTCATTTCTCTCTAGTGACTAGGTCAGGAATCAAAATACACTAGACGGTTCTCAAAAACCCCGGAAGTGTGAGTTCGGGCACCAGCCAATCAGTGAAGAGCCAGATATTCTGTGCTGGCAACGATTCCCGAGATCGAGGATTTAAAGTTGGAACAAAGAGAATGTTTGGTGAATTTTATCAAGGGGAAAGACGTCATTGCCCTTTGTCCTACAGTATTTGGTGCATCACATATGTCACAATCAAATAGCAGTGATCAGTTAAACCAAAAAAAAGTACCCGATTACCGTCGAGTGAATGATAATGCTGCGAGGTCAGATGGTTTCCACGAAGTGAAACCGGCTGATAAATCAGGTTATAGGGGAGGGGGTTAGGTGAAAAACAGACATTTCCTGAGCGCTCATGTCTCATGTGCAGGACAATACAGGATTACTCCAACATGAATCAATCAAAATACAACTCTGAGAAGGTTAATGGGCAGAGAAAGGAAGATAACAACATTACAACATGGTTCAAAGCTTGTAAAAGTCCATTTTGTATGGACACTGTCCATACAGTGTCCCCTTTAACGAGAACCCCATCGATACAAAAATTAAATCAGCAATATTTAATGATGGGATGTAGGCTGTGGGCGGGGACAGGGGGTAAGTGAGATCAGACTTTTTGAGCACTCAAGGCTCAAATGCAGGAGTAAACCAGGACTAAATCAAGACTAAACCAGGACTAAACCAAGACTAAACCAGGACTAAACCAGGACTAAACCAGGACTAAACTAAGAATAAACCAAGATTAAACCAAGACTAAACAAGGACTAAATCAGGACTAAAATGGGACTAAACCAAGACTAAATCAAAACTAAATCAAGACTAAATCAAGATTAAACCAGGACTAAGCCAGGACTAAACCAGGACTAAATCTGGAAAAGTCAAGACTAAACTAGACTGTGAACTAGAAACTGTATAAAGAAGTGAACTAAACGAGTATGACATTGGATTTGTTTTAACAGACGGTGGGCGGGGATAGGGGGTAGGTGAAATCAGACTTTTTGAGCACTCAAGTCTCAAACGCAGTATTACTCAAACCTCCATGAATCAATCAAAAATACAACTCTGAGTAGGTTAACGACGAGAGAACAACACTACAGCAGCGTCAAAACTCGTAAAAGTCCATTTTATACCCGATGTTCCCTTTAATGAAAACAAAATGAATCACTTTACGGCGTACAGTTTGTGCCGACCCTCAGCCAGGATAAATTGTTTGGTTTTGGAGTGTGTGTTTTAAATCATCCATATTTGATGGTGAGCCATTTGTTGTGAGGCGGCGCGCGCTCCGTCCGCTGCCTTTAAATGTTTATGTGGCGTGTTAGTGTAAAAACACAGACCACTTAGGCTGAGTGGAGCCAGGGCCACTCCACAGCTCCACTCTCACTGGCCACGTTCAATCAGAGCGATGAGGGGGCGTTTGTTATCCCCACATGTTACTTTAATCAGAGCAGTTTGGAGAACGATGGAAAATAATGGTACGTCTTGGAAAAAGCGCTCGAAAAATGAAGCAAATATGATTATGTTTAAGCAAAAAGGTGTTGAGAAGTGTTTGTTTGAAATGTTCAGGTGACAAATGTCAAAAATAAATCAAAGATGTCAGTGAAACGTAAAATTGAGCAAGACTGAAATCGGGACTAAAGACTAAACCAGGATTAAACCAGGAGTAAACCGAGATTAAAAACCAAGACTAATCCAGGACTAAATCTGGACTAAACCAAGACTAAACCAGGATTAAACCAGGACTAAATCTGGACTAAACCAAGACTAAACCAGGATTAAACCAGGAGTAAACTGAGATTAAACCAAGACTAAACCAGGACTAAATCTGGACTAAACCAAGACTAAACCAGGATTAAACCAGGACTAAATCTGGACTAAACCAAGACTAAACCAGGATTAAACCAGGACTAAATCTGGACTAAACCAAGACTAAACCAGGAATAAACCAAGACGAGACCAAGACTAAACCAGTACTTAACCAGTTTCAAACCTGAACCCAACCAAGACTAAACTTGGACCAAACCGGGATCAAACTAAGACTAAACCAGAATTAAACCAAGACTAAACCAGGACCAAACCAGGGCCCACCCAAGACTAAACTGGAACAAAACCAGCTCCAAACCTGGACCAAACCAGGAACAAATCAAGACTAAACCAAAAACAAACCAGGACTAAACCAGGACTAAATCAAATCCATGTACTTTACATTCAGCTCCAGGACGTATCGAGTCTACATCCAAAACAGAAGTGTCAATCAGCCTGCCTCCCCACGCACTGTCAGAACATAACCTCTGTCAGGGCTTACTCAGCTCTGGGACCCTGTCTGTGATCCAGCGTGGCAGCCCGGTCACACGGCTCGTCTCTAGGGAGCTCCACTCAAACTCAAACACTGCTCCTGTGTTAATTATAAATGAAGCGTCACTCACCTCTGGACTCCCTTCCTCCCTCCACAGCCCTGATCCTCCTCTTTTACCTGGTCTTCTACTGTTTCCTGGCCGGGATGTTTGCCCTGACCATGTGGGTGATGCTGCTGACCCTGGACGACTACGTGCCCAGATACAGGGACCGTGTGCCCTTCCCAGGTGAGAGAAAACTGCAAAAACAGTCATGTGTTGTGTTGTATTGTAAAAAACATTAGAATATGTGTGCAAGACCAAACCAGGACTAAAGCAGAACCAAACCAGGACCAAACTAAAACTAAACTAAGACCAGAGACAGATACAGGGATCGTGTACCCTTCCCAGGTGAGAGAAAACTGCACAGAGACTTATGTGTTGTATTGTATAAAACATCAGAATATGTGACCAAGACCAAACCAGAACTAAACCAAGACTAAACTAAGACAAAAGACAGATACAGGGACAGTGTGCCCTTCACAGGTGAGAGAAAACTGCAAAGGGACAGACGTGTTGTATTGCAGAAAACATCTGAATATGTGTGCAAGACCAAACCAGAACTAAACCAGGACTAAACTAAGACCAAACCAGGACCAAACTAAGACTAAATGAAGACCAGAGACAGATACAGGGACCGTGTACCCTTCCCAGGTGAGAGACAAAAACTGTGAAGAGACAGATGTGTGGTATTGTAGAAAACATTAGAAAATGTGACCAAACCAGAACTAAACCAGGACCAAATTAAGACTAAACCAAGACCAGAGACAGATACAAGGACCATGTGCCCTTCACAGGTGAGAGAAGACTGCAAGGAGACTCATGTGTTATATTCTAGAAAACCTTACAATATATGTGTGCAAGACCAAACCAGGACTAAACCAAGACCAAACCAGGACCAAACTAAGACTAAACCAAAACCAACGACAGATACAGGAACCGTGTGTCCTTCACAGGTGAGAGAAAACTGCAAAGGGACTGATTTATTGTATTGTAGAAAACATTAGAATATGTGTGCAAGACCAAACCAGAACTAAACCAGGACTAAACTAAGACCAAACTAAAACCAGAGACAGATACAGAGACCATATGCCCTTCACAGGTGAGAGAAAACTGCAAAGAGACTCATGTTGTATTGTAGAAAACATTAGAATATGTGCACAAACCAAACCAGAATTAAACCAAGATTAAACCAGGACCAAACTAAGACTAAACCAAGATTAAAGACAGATAAAAGAACCGTGTGCCCTTCACAGGTGAGAGACAAAAACTGTGAAGAGGCAGATGTGTGGTATTTTAGAAAACATGTGGATGATGATGATGATGATTTGGTATTATATTGCACTTTTCTAGATGCTCCAAGTCATCTGACCTGTACTAAATGAATACTAAACCAAGACCAAACCAAGACTAAACCAAGATCAGATCAGGACACAACCAAGATTAAACCAGATCTAAACCTGGACCTAATCAGAGCTAAGCCACGACCAAAACAAGACTAAGACAGAACCCAACCAAGACTAAACCAAGACCCGATACAGGGACCGTGTGACCTTCCCAGGTGAGACACAAAAACTTTGAAGAGACAGAGGAGAAATCGTGTATTGTAGAAAACATGTGAAATGTGTCCACACGGCGCAGTACCAGGCCCGAGAGGAAAATACGATCACAAACATTTTATTGTCTACTTCTGCTAATTGCATGTTTAGTACTGGTCCCTGTGAGGAAAGAACAGGGTTGGGGACCATTGCATCAGAATATGTTTACTCATAATTGGAAATTATTGACTTTCTGATTAATATTATGAATTTTTAGCAGATTAATTCATTGCCATTTCAAGAGGTTTTGACAAATCTGAGTCTGAAATGGACCCACAGTGGCATTCAGGTGGCATTACAACAGTCTATAGGTGTATTCAATGTGTTAGTAATAATATATTATCTTTATATTCTAAGACAAATGAAGTAAATGTGGTTTTAAATAATCAAATAATAGTAATTAATAATTGTAATGAATTTAAAGTACAATATTCTTCATCCAGACAAACATTTTAGAGGTAAATTGGACCAAATCAAAGTATATGGCCAAAAAACAGGACTTGAAGGAATACTGATCCTTTGCAGTGACATCATGTTGGGGGTTTCTGCATATATATCTATGGCCAAATGTTTAGCAGTAACCATGATGACACAGTGCACACATTAGTAAACAGCCTGATATATTTTTAGATTGACAAAATAGATTTAAAGAGCCTGTTTTCAAGAGAGTGTGATCAGTACAAGCGACACTGTTGAGGAGTAATGGATTACATGCACCGGAGTTACGTAATTAGAGTACAAATTATGAGTAACTGTATTCAGTTACAGTTACTGTTTCAGTGAGTGGTAATTGGATTACAGTTATTTTGTTGAAATAAATGGATTACACGGCGGTATTTTCCTGTTTTCACATTTTGGACTAAACCAGGACTAAAACAGTACTAAACCAGGATTTAACAGGACTAAACCATGCTGTGCGGACCGTGTCTCCTCCTCTTCTATAAATAATATTTTTAATTTGGTTGAGTAAAGTCTGGGCTTTTTATTTTCTTTTAGCAGACAAAACATCTTATGTTACAATATCCTCGTGTTTGCTCCTCTACAGCAAATCAAGTTAATGGATTCTGTTACAAACTACATTTTGGGGTATATAATCTGTAATCTGTAGGGGAATACATTTTAAAAGTCACCTTCCCAATACTGACGAGCAACCATGGTCCTGTTAGTTTCGGTGTTTGATTTTCGACTAAAAATGTGTGATCGACAAAGGGACCGGTTAAACGGCACAGTTCAGATCACCTCTTAGTCACTTTTAGTTTCAAATAAGTCATCTCTTTCTGGTCAGATTGTGTTCAAATAAAGATAAAATAAATAAAGTCTGACTTGACTAACAGCGCTTCAGACAGAGCAGTGCCTCCAGTTACCTTCACACTCACAGAATGTTGATGACGTCAGCTGCAAAGTGACTATACTAATATAAACTGTACTATTGAAATGTATCAATATGTAGAACTCAGTGTGTGTTTTCAAATCAACTTTCCCCTTTAGCACACATTATTTATTTACACTGATGCTGAGCTGTTTGTATCGACCCGTTTCCATCTCGTTCTTTTCCGAGTTGAATGTTTCAGAGCAGTTGGACACCATTTTGTTGACTGTACGAGGGCTGGGATTTCTTTAGTCGACTTAAGCGCTCTTTTGATCCATTAGTCGATTAAATTATCAAAACTATTATGATCTGAGCGTGTGTCTGACTCAGAAGACTACAGCTTTATACAAAATCAACTATTCAAACAGAAAGGCACTAGGAAACACAAAGATAGATCTGAAATCATCATCTAACTCAGCGGTTCTTTACCTTTCTGAGTTTGGGGACCAACTTTTTCCATAAAAATTAACTTTGGGCCAAATCTCATATTAAATGTTTATATTTTGTGATTTCACAGTCCTACTTTGAGCCCTGTGGTTAAAGGGACAGTTCAGAATTTTGGACATAGGGCCTCGTTTCCTAGTGAGCCAGAGTGTTGGAGATGTGTGGAGATGCTTTTTGAAATATTCCATCCAGTCCTTGTATTTGCAGAGGTCGCTGGTGCTAGGCTAGTGCATGTCAATGGCCATAGTTAGCCTGCCTCTAAAAACAGTCTTACCCACTCCACAAAACACCCGAAACAAATCTATTATTACTCCAGACTGTCCATGTGAATGTCTGTGTTGACAGAATAAATTTAAAAGTAAAACCAACCTTGCATTTGAAGGATTTATGTCTGAGTAGCAAAGAGTTGTACTTCCTGATAGAAAGCTCGGCAGCGGCGGACTGATATATGAGAAAATAGTCCCTCAACATGCGACGATTCATGTGATGCAAGGTTAGTTTTATTTCAAACATTATTCTATCTGTTCTATCGCATGATGAAATAGATAGAATAATATTGAGGGACTATTTTCTCATATATCAGTCCGCCGCTGCCAAGCTTTCTATCAGGAAGTACAACTCACTGCTGCTGCTCAGACAGAAATCCTTCAAATGCAACGTTGGTTTTACTTCTAAAATTATTCTATCAACACAGACATTCACATGGACAGTTTGGTGTAATAATAGATTTGTTTCGGGTGTTTTATGGAGTGGGTAAGACTGTTTTTAGTGGGAGGAGAACTATGACCATTGACATGCACTAGTCTAGCACCAGTGACCTCTGCAAATACAAGGACTGGATGGAATATTTCAAAAAGTGTCTCCACACGTCTCCAACACTCTGACTCACTAGGAAACGAGACCCTATGTCCAAAATTCCAAACTGTCCCTTTAAGAATGACTGATCGAACAATACATCGCTCAATACATTCTCCTATCTGGTGTTGTCCTACATAAATCTTGGAATGTTTCACAGTGTGGCATTAAACCTTTCTATCTTCATGGAGACCAAACCAGATCAAGTTACAGGTCAGATCTGCGGAGAGGCGATGCCGCTCACAGTCAGAATGCCAGTTTTAAAGGTATTTTTGAGTTATAAAACCACCTGTAATTGTGTAATCTGTAAGGTAGAGGTGTTTAAAGTCACACTGTGGAACATTCCAGACAGAGCAATGACATATCTGTAGAAACGAGCAGGTGACAGACTCCCAAACCAAAAAAGTTACATGGTCCACCTTTAAATATAAATACAATAACGAATGAAATAATAGAAATCTTGGTCGACTGGGACATCGTCAACCAATTAATTAAACTAAAGGGCCAAAGACGTTTTTTTTTTTTTTCTAATGTTTTCTTTGCTTTCAGGCATGGTGATCCGCCCAAACACTATGGAGATCACGTTCACCAAGTCGGACGCCAGTAAATACAACGGCTACGTCTCACAGCTGGAGTCTTTCCTGCAGCGTAAGTGCACTTAGCTTCACTCTGGGGTGTGACGGGATAATGGGAAATACTGTTTATTGTTTGGAATTAGCAGTAATGTCATTATGTAAGTTATAGAATGTCCAAGGGGCTCAATAAAGGCACTGTACCCGATTTTATCCCGTGTACGAGCGCAAAATGTGTCTTGAATGTAATGACGTAAAAGTAATAAAACTGCACTTAAGTTAAAAAAAGAAAAGAAAAAAAGAGGTATCTGTATTTTACTTTCATTGAGACATCTGTACTTAACTTGAGTACATTTAAAGAAGATAATTTTTACTTTCACTTCACTACATTTGAGCGCAGGTATCTGTACTTTCTACTCCACTACGTTTTTAACAAGGCTGAAAAGTAAAAGTATTTCATATTTTTGTCTGAGATCTGCTGAAAAGTCTTGCGGTTTATTTTTCACACATTCCTAAATTTATAAGTTGTTTCTATCGGACAAAATTCTGTACAAATCTGTTTCAAAGTCACCACATTTGAAGCTGTATTAGACCTCAAAATCTGCTCAAAATACTATGTACTTACTTTGACGTACTTTGACAGAGCAGCGGGTGTGTACTGGCGGAGGTGAAACGGCGGTAGATCAGAGCGATGACATCTGAAATACAGGAGAATTAAAGTTACTCAAACATGCATGAATCACTCTGAATACTGGTTTTCACTTTGAGAGGCCACTATAACATGGTTAAAAGATCTGAAAAGTCGATTTTGCGGAATATATCTCCTTTAACAACAGTATTTAGACGATGGGACGAGGGGCGGGACAAGATACAACGACCAGAAAACGAGAAGAAACACGACACTGGAGCTACGAGACTAAGACAAGATGAGATTTTGACATTGTTATAAATAAATTGTGAGATCCAGTTCTGAATTTTAGCCTTACTGTTTTTGATTTACTGCATTTAATATTTCTGCTGGCTTTATAGCACTGCTCTTAAGGACTACAGCTTCTCAAAAAATGTAACTCGCCAGTACTTAACAACATCTTTTATCCAATCCAAACGTTAAAAAAATCTCACAAGATTGTTTGTCTCATCTGTAGTAGTGACCCAGCAGCTCACTGTTGTTCTAATTCTCTTTTCACGTAGTTTGGGTTAAAGCGTCGCTCTGATCATTGTGCAGAAGCAGCAAGGTGGCTGATTTTGGCACAAACATAAACATTTTGCGTCCTTCAGATGTTCAGATAAGAGAGGGTTCACACTTACTCACTCAAATGTGGTACTAAAATGAAGCCAAAGCTGTAAGTTAATTTAGACCAGATCAGGACCAAACCAAGTCTGGATGATGGAAAAAAATCAGAATGAGTCAAGTCAAGGTGTGTGGACTAAATATCAGAGGTGGGACTTCGACTCGAGTCAGACTTGAGTCACTATTTTTAGGACTTGAAACTTGACTTGATAAAATGGACAAAGACTTAGGACTGGACTTGGACTTGAAGGTCAGTGACTTGGGACTTGACTCGGACTTGAGAAGCACTTTTAAATTTGAATTATTTTTATTCTGACCGTAAAGATCTTGTCAAGACATTTAAAAAGGAAAAAAATTACTAAATTAATCTCTACAGTTCAGTTTCAACAGTTTTTTCTACTACTACTACTACTACTACGTCAGTTTTTCAGTTTTTCATTTTGTGTTTAAATAAATAATGTAAAAAACAGATAAGGTCCGTTTCCCGTTTCCGTGACTTAAACTGTGATGCCAGACTTTTGCACAGCATACGGACTGAACCAGGACTGAACCGTTTTCAGTCCTGGTCTGGTCCCAGTCTCAGTCTCAGTCTCGGTCTGGTCCCGGTCTCAGTCCCACTCTCTGGCCCTGTCTGATCCTAGTCTGGGCTCGGTTTGGGCCCAGTCTCGGTCCGGGTCTCAATCACGGCCTGGTCCTGGTCTGGTCCCAGTCTAAGTCCTGGTCTCAGTCCCGCTCTGGTTCCAGTCTGATCAGACCTGGTTCAGTCCTGGTTCAGTCTGTATGCGGCGCAAAATTCCTGCATCACGGTTTAAGTTACGGAAACGGGAAAATGGCTGTTATCTGTTTTTTCCATTATTCATTTAAACACAAAATCCAGAACTGAAAAAACAAATCGTTACCTGTTTTTTCATTTTCATTTTGGTTTTGGAGACAAATAATGAAGAAGACTGTTGTTTTTTTTTCTACATTTTCTTCTTTTTGGTTTTATATTGAAAAAAGAATGAGCAAATGATACATGGATTTCGCAACAGCTCACTTTTCCGATTCTCTTTTGACATACTTCTGGTTAATGCATCTCAGTGATCATTTTACAGAAGCCGCACAATTGCAAATTCTGCCAAAAACATAACATTTTTTGACATTTGACACTGAGCTCTACATACAGTACATACATGCTCAGAAATACTTGTGATTCTTGCATTACTTTAGCAGTTCATGTTTCAGCAGCATCCTCTCAAATACAAATGTTCCTGAATGTGTTTAAAATATGCACCGTGAACTGAATCGGACAATTATATATTTATTGAAACTGTTAAAATTTTGGTGTGACAATTCATTTACAACATTTGTGATCACACTGGCTGGATATATGAAGATTAGTATTAAGATTTAAAATGTTTTAGGACAATTTAAAGCTGCACCGTGCGACTTTTCAGGTACAGGGTTGGCTACCTGCTTGTCTCCATGGAGATGTTATGGAGATGCTTTGCCTGGAATGTTCCATGATATGACATTAAACATTTCTATTTCGCATTTATTCATCATGGGTGTTTCTGTTGTTCAAAAATACAATCTTTCTGTCAGTGAATAGGGGCGACTTTCCACAGATCTGAGCTGTAATGTAGTATATTGCTGTAACCTGCTCACCTCTCTCTTGATAAATCTGTATTATGGAACATTCTAGAGTAGACAAAACATGGAGACAAGCCGCTTCACTAGAAATGTTACTTTGTGCACCTTTTTTTCCCCACAAATTTCACATATTGAAACATACAAAACATTATACAAAAAGAAAAAA
Source organism: Boleophthalmus pectinirostris (assembly GCF_026225935.1). Classification (NCBI taxonomy): domain Eukaryota; kingdom Metazoa; phylum Chordata; class Actinopteri; order Gobiiformes; family Gobiidae; genus Boleophthalmus; species Boleophthalmus pectinirostris. The sequence continues at coordinate 3,671,591 of NW_026571095.1, forward strand.
ATAATAAAAATAAAAAATACATTAAAAATACAGACATTAAGACCCTCCCCCAACCGAAAACACACACTTCACGCAGTTTGAATTATGATTTCTACATATCAAAATTCTTTACAATGCGCAAAAATGGCATCCGAATGTCTTTAAAGTCCTCGAGTTTTCCTTTAAATATGGAGCTCAATTTCTTTGCTTTGATTGCTGGACATTCATTTAATCCACTGGTTTACTCTGGCCCTCTCCATTTCCTTCCAGTTGAGAGCAATAACATGTTTGGTCTGCAATAAACCAAAAATTACAAGCTGCTTTCTATTTAAATGAACACTCGAGTTTACAATCTAATGGCATCTCACGCTCAATTCAATCTGAAATTACAGTAGTGACCTCCTTCCGAAACAGTTGTATTTTTTCACACTGCCACATACAGTGAAAAAGTCCCCTTTTCCCTGCCACGCTTTACACACTCATCTGGAATATTTGGGTTAAAATGGTGAAGTTTTACAGGTGTAATATAAGTCTTAAACAACCATTTGTACTGCAGCAACATGAATCTGGTGTTGAGAGTTGGTTTTTGTGCCTGTAAACAGGATTTATTCCAACTACATGCAGCTTTAATACTAAATGTTATAAGCTACAGTATTTTGCAGCTGACCAACCACTAAATCTGAGATCATTTTACTTTTTTAAATAGATAAATGTTAGTGGAAAGATGTAGTGGGCAAATGTATCAGATAATGCAAAGTAAAGAACTCATTTATTTATAAAAGTAAATTCTTTCTAGTGAGTTCTTGAAGGGGAAAATCGTAGTGTTGCAACAATAAAGTGCATGAGCAGCTGCAAAACAATGAGAAGTATCAAAATATTAATTTAAATCAAGATGAAAAATAAACAAAATGAAACAAACACATTTTAAAGCAGTAAGATAAAAACTGGGGCTGCAAGATGAATTGCAATCATGATTGACAGGTGGATTAGCCAATCAGAGTCGCGCATGGTCCGTCAGAATCAAAACAAATATGGCTGCTTACTAGGGAAAAAGAAATGTCATTTTGTTTGTAAATGATATGTGATGAATGAGCTCCTTCATTTCATATGTATCACTGAACAAAAAATAAATAAATCTGTTTGGACGATCACGTTTATTTGAACCGAGAGATATTATTGTGGATATGTGAGGCAGTGGAAAGCTCTAGATGAGGATAAAAAATGACCGCAACATTTAGCAAAAGTGTTTGAGAGGACAGAGACTCTGGGTTTTCTGCTTCTGAATGCAGGACTTGGGCATGAATCTGCTGTGTGGAGATAAAACACACAGATTGTTCTTGCTGAGCAGAGAGAGTCTCATGAAAAACTGTGCACTGCACTCTGTGTGAAAGTGCCTGTTCACAATGGTCCTCGTTCATCAAACATACGCACACTGCACCGTTAACATAAAACAACACGAACAATTAATACTGGTCCAGTACGAGGCAGCTTACAGGAGTTTGGAACTACTCACTCACACTAAACCTCAGTCTGTCTTGTTTTACATCTTAAATTCATTGTATAACTTAACACCACAACCAGCAGAGGGCGCTAGTACTGCTATCACACTGAGGAGTGAAGCAGTTCAGACAAGTCTACAAACAATCGCTGCTAGATGCACAAAGTTCGGATGTCACTATATGGCTGGGATCACAGTTACTCAAAATTGAAAATAAAATGGTGCAATGTCTAGTAGAGGAATGAATAACTGTCAGATGGATGTGTTTAATGTAACACCAAGGAACATTCCAGGCAAAGCAATAACATCTCCACCAGAAAAGTTGCATAGTGCACCTTTAACTTCTGACATCTGGATCATGCAGTGAGCAGTGGGGAAATTGAAAGTTTTTTCTTCCAAATAAATCGAATTTAACTTTTTTTTTTTTTTTGAAAACATGATGATGATTTTAGAACCCAACATATAAAGTATCACTCACTTGATTGTCAAAATAAATGCAACTAAGAACAAGGATGTGGGAGGGTATAGAGCAAACATGTCAAACTCAGGTCCGGGGGCCAAATTTGGTCCACGATACAATAATATTTGGCCCTTGAGATCATATCAAATCATATCATATAGATCATATTATTAGTGATGGGCGAATGGAGCCTCGTGAAACACTGACACCTCAGTCGCAACATTGTCTCAAATGGTTGGACGTGTCTGAGGCCTCGGACAAACACTGACCTCTAGTGGACAAATTTAACCCTTGGCACGCAGGTGTCTCAGCATCGAAGTATTGTTAGTGTAAGACAATACTTGTGTGCAGAGCAAACACCGTACCGAACACCAACAATAATAATGATGATTTAAAATAATATGTAAAGAGCAACATAAATAACATGCTGTAAATAAGAAAATAGGTGGTACCTTGTTTGGTGGAATTAGATCAGAGTGATCCCAAACCATGGATCACTTTTTTCCACTTGTAGATGCCATCGAAAATGAAACAAATGCCAAAAGTCACCAAAATCACCACTAACGTCACACAATACTCCTCACTACCCAACATTTTTAAGAAATATTGGTGCATCTTTTATACTGTAGCAGTTTAGCGCTTGTCAAACCACGAAAGTGCGCTGAACACTCTGAACCAATCGCAGAGCGGAACATTCACTGAGCCAATGAAGCGCTTCGATACACTGAAGCGACTGACACGCAGAGCGAAGCAGTAGGGGGAGGGGCCGACACTTCCACACTTTGGTCACGTGAGCGGCTGCTGCGAGACGATTAGTTTCAGAAAGAAAGAGACGTGCTCCGTCTCGTTTGCCCATCACTACATATTATGTATTAGAGCTGCTCGTCGGCTACAGATAGGCTATAGAGACGTTATTTATTTAAAATGTTGTTATTATTTTATATTCTGCGTGTTCTGATTCAATGTTTAACCAAAACTATTATTAAACATTTATTTTAATAAGAAAAGGTTTAACATTATCAAAGAAGAGAAAACATGCAGATGTTGTTGAAATTTTACAATATTTAGTTTGACCCACGACTTAGTCCCAGTTTTTAATTTTGGCCTCTGTGAATTTGAGTTTGACACCCCTGGTTTAGTGTGTAGATGAAAGGATGTTTTTGTGAATACTGAAGCCTCAGATGTAAGACAGTCCAGGGTTTACTCAAACATGAATCAGTCAAAGTGTTGGTTTGATTAATCTGATTGTTGTGGATCTCTTGTTTAGGGTACAATGACACTCTCCAGGAGCAGAACGTGCAGGACTGTGTCACAGGTCAGTACTTCCTCCAGGACGACGTGGAGGAGAAGAAGGTCTGCAGCTTCAAGAGGGGCTCACTGAAGGCCTGCTCCGGACTCTCCGACACCAGCTTTGGATACTCCGACGGCCAGCCCTGCGTCCTGCTCAAACTCAACAGGGTAAACACAAAAGAGCTCAAATTCCTCCATGTTTGAGTCAATTAGGCGTCTCTCCCAGGCCCTGTATGAGCTCTCCTTACAGTTAGCAATACAATCCCATCCAAACAACTTCACAAATCTGATGCAATGTGTAGTAGTTTCATCAGCTGTGTGCATCCTGGTTGTAACGTGATAGTGATTTAGTGTGGAGAGCAAAAGGAGGGGGACTCAGAGCGGTAAAAAATTAAAGTGAAGCTGATTAAACATGTTTGCACGTTGTTTTTGGTGAATATAGCATTTTCAAAACAACAAACGGTAACACGGTGATCTAAATATGTGACGTGTTACAGTTAATATGCCATAGAAGTATAATACTATAGTAGTGTGACACCTCTTTAACAGAACTGACCTGAAAGGCAAAGATAGTAAACTGATGAAAACAGAATGTAGAACGGACGAGCTGTTCAGACAAGAGCTGTTCCTGTTTTTTTTTTACTTTAGTTTATTAAGATCAGCAGTGTAAATAAACATTTAGAACAATCCTTGTCAAAGAGTTATTACATTAGTTATTATTAAGGTGTCCATCTTTCTAAAACTAAGTAAACTAAGTAACTACATTGTTTTAGTCCAGGGGTCTCCAACCTTTTTCCTCCAGTGAGCTACTTTTACAAAACAAAAATGCCAGAGAGCTGCTCATTTTAGCGGCCACAAGAAACTCAGAGGATTATAATAGATAGATGTCTATAAAACAAGGGTACTGAATATTTTTTCTTGGATGAGCTAGACCTTTACAACACAAAAAGTTCATAGAGCTACTCATTTTAGCGATCACAAGAAATAAAGTACTGTATACATAAGAGACATAGCAAAACCTATATGTAGTACAGTTTGATAAAACAACATAAACCATTATTTGTACAGAAAAGACAAAAGTGTGGCTGTTTGCTGCAGGTGTTCCAGTCAGTGGGAGCAGGTAGAGGGTGCTCTTGGAAAAAGGATCAAAACTTAAAACACAATGGACTCCAGGCATTCCAAAGAAGTACAAATCACATGAGGAAAAATACAGTTAAAAGGCCTTTATTTAAATGGCTAAAGCCAACATGTTTCGACCAACCTGCTCTTCATCAGGGTTTAGATAAAAAACAGAACATGGGTGTGGTCTTTAAGTAAAACACACCAACCTAGAAGAGACTGGAGTAGATTAGAGGCAGACAAAGCAGGTGTAAGAATGAAGAAAATAAATACATAAAAAATAAGAACACTAATAAAAATAACAACAACAACAATCATCACTAAGCCATTATTTATTTATTTATTATTTATTTATGAGTGCACAAAGTCAGGCATCAAAATGATAGATTTATAATAATAATAACAGGCATTTAATTCATCAAGTTTTAGTTATTAACAGGGTATCCCCAGGTTTGACTACCTCAAATTTAAGACTTTTTAAAGACTTTTTTAAGATCACTTAAATGAAAATTAAGACCAACATCGAAGCCATTATGCGGGTGAAAAACACCAGATCCAGTTCTAATAATGACCAACCAACCACTATATCTAGAATCTAAGAGCCACTGTGGATTAAACCGACACTTCCCCATGATCCATCCAACGTCTTCCTCCATTCTACTGATTGTTTATTCATTGCCGCCGGCGCCAGAAACCAAAGTACTGTTTGCACATACTCCAAATTAGACGTTCATTCACGTTACATGATTTCACGTTGTTGTTGTTGTTTTTTTCCTCCCTCCTTTGAGCATTGCACTGCGGCCTGGTTGAGTTAAAAAAAAAATAGCCTGAAAAATGTTAAGACCTTTGTGAAAAAAATAAGACTTGGACAACATAATTAAAGACTTTTTAAGACCTTAATTTAGGAACATGAAATTTAAGACCTTTTAAAGACTTTTAAGACTGCAAACCTCTGTTCAAACGTTTCCCTTCCCAACGGAATTGAAAAATAGTGAAAGGTGAAGGCGATGGGCAGGATTGATACTGATACTTTGAACATAGGTTTGCAGTCACACACATCTGATTCCCTTTTGCATTTATGGAGTTCGCAAACTTCTGAAGCCCATTTCTCGAGTCGTTTTCCGCTGTTAGGATCCAACAACCACACAATTACAATGTCCAAATCCCAAAACTAAAATATGACAATATCAGAACCAGAAAAAAGTGATATGGTTCAAAAGACTTGAAAAGATCGAATTTGACAATAGACGCATCCCACTGGGAAAATAAACGTGGCGGGTTGACAGTCATTTTTGCACAATGACCAGAGGTCCGATATTCGTGATGCATGTATTAAAAGACAAATCGCAAACTAATTTATTATTTTGTGCAGAAATTGATCAGCTGTATTCCTGTTTGAACTAAAAACAAACCACATTGCCTTTTCATTCTAAGTACCTGAATTTCCATTGGGATTAATAAAGTATATCTATGCCATCTAATGTTTTTCCTCATGTGTTCACAGATCATTGGCCTGATGCCTCGTGGGGATCCCTACATCAACTGCACAGTGAAGGTGAACCGTCCCTGTCCGTCCTGTCCGTCCGTCTGTGTCTTTGCAAACATTGCAATTTATGATTTTTGTTAAAGGTCCTATATTATGCAAAAAAAAAAGACTCTTGTGAGATTTAAGCCATTTTATAATGTTGTTCCCTCCTCAAAAACAGACCTGGACTTGTTTTGTTTCATTCACACATGGTCAATTTGAGGTCTGAAATTATCTAGATTCTAATGAGGTTATACGGAGTTTAAAAACACAGTGGAGCACTTCAGTCCGTGTATCATTCGTTCATTTGTTTTTCAATATCAAACCAAAAATAAAAAAACGGGAAAAAAAACTGTCTCCAAAACCAAAATGAAAAAAATGAATGACAGCAATTTCCTGTTTCTGTGACTTACACTGTGATTTCGGACTTTTGCGCCGCATACGAACCAGGACTGAACCAGACCAGGACCAGACCAGGACCAGACCAGACCAGACCAGAACCAGACCAGAACCAGACCGGAACCAGACCGGGACTGAGACCAGGACTTAGCCCAGGACCAGGACCAGGACTGAGACCGGGACTGAGACTGGGATCAGACCAGGACTGAGACCAGGACTGAGACCAGGACTGAGACCGAGAACAGGACCAGGACTGAGACCAGGACTGAGACTGGGAACAGGACCAGGACTGAGACCGGGACCAGACCAGGATCAGGTCGTAATTGAGACCGGGACTGAGACCGGGACCAGTCCGGGACCAGACTGGGACTAAGCCCGCGACCAGACCAGGACTGAAAACGGTTTAGTCCTGGTTCAGTCCTGGTTTTCTGGTTCAGTCTGTTTGCAGCACAAAAGTCCGGCATCTCAGTTTAAGTCACGAAAACAGGAAACAGTCGTTAACCATTTTTTCCATTCTTCAATTAAACACAAAATTGAAAACCGAAAAAACAAATTATTATCTGTTTTTTCATTTTGTTTTTAGAGACAAATAATGAAGAAAACTGTTTTTTTTTTCTTTTCGTTTTCTTATTTTTGGTTTTATTTTGAAAAACAAATGAAGAAATGACACATGGATTCACTTCCTGTATGTTCACAAAGTGGAACAGGGTGTTTTCAGCCTAAATGTGCAGGTTTGTGAGTTAAACATGTTTGAATGGAACAAAACCCAACTCCGGGTTTGTTTGAGATGAGGAAAAAGTTAATAACCAATCAGAAAACCGCGTCATATGGGCCCTTTAAACTTTTAACATTGTCTTATGTTTTTATGTGTCAGTCCCAGTCACATGTTTCTTTTGGTTTTCTTCCTGCATGCGTCACCGATGGGTTTAGGGTAAGAGTGTGAAGTGGATAAAGTAATGGTTTAATTTGGTGAAATGTAAAACCACAGACAGTAAAGTAAGTAAGTGCATAATACCCCAAAGATTAAAAGCTATTAAAAGCTATTAGGCTAATAACTGTCAGGCTAGCAGTTATTAGCAACAATTGTTTTTGGTTAGCGTTGGCAAGCAGTGCAGTGTGTGGATTCTGCAGAGGTGGGGAGCAGGCCAAGGTGACCAGACATCTCTGTTTACCCAGGACAGTCCCAGTGTTGAGCCCTGTGTCCCCTGTCCCAGCACATTTATCCAAAACCACTGATTTGTTCCAGTTTTTTACAAGAAATGTCCCAGATGTCTCTATTTTGGACCAAATTCATCCCTGCCAAGAGTAAAGAGAGACATAAATTGTCATTTGTTTAAATAAAATACAAAAAAATCTGCTTAAAATTACTACAACACGAAGAAAATGTGACTATACATGACTCACATGTTGGTCATGAATGGTCTCTGCAGAACAATTTTCAATTTTTAATTACACATTCGTTTCACAGTTTCAGTATTACAAACACCAAAAAACGGGGTGTCCCAGTTTTTTTTATTTTGAAGTCACCTTATTTTGAGGTCACCCTATAATAAGGCTACTCATACTTTTACTCATGCATAAGTAATATTTTCTTTGAAGTAACAGTAAGTACCAGAAGTGGGGACTTGCGAGTAGTGACTTGGATTCGAGTCAGACTTGAGTCACTATATTTTTAGGACTTGACTATTTTTAGGCCTGTGACTTGGGAAGACTTGCTGCTTCTCCTAGAAAATAGATGTTTTAGAAAATATTTTTCTCTTTACAGCTGATACAATTAATTTTAAAGGAACACACTGGAACATGTCCCTCCCACATCTCTGTTTGTTACTATGGCAACAGTAACTGAGGTACAGTGATGTGGAATCCTCGAATGTATTACAGTAATGTACAGTACAATACAGTACAATACTGTAAAACAGAGGGAACGACAGAGAACTACAATGACAAAAACAGTTATTTAACACTCTTAAATCTGAATTCTTTCTGTTCTGACCATAATAATTCAAACTTTTCTCAAGACGTTTAAAAAGGAAAAATTTGCATTTATTATTTATTTATTAACACTCATATATAATTATACCATGGCTTTTTTAAGTACAATTTAGTTTAAAATTCATATAAATTGCAAAAATCTGAACTATATTTGGTACTTTTCTGGTTTAAAGACTTGAAATGACTTGAAGCTCAAAGCAGACGACTTGGACTTGACTTTGACATATGGACCAGTGTCTCGAGACTCAACTTGGACTTGTCTGTATTTGACTTGGGACTTGACTCGGTCTTGAGGTCAAAGACTTAAAACTTACATGAGACCTGCAAAACAATGACTTGGTCCCAGCTCTGGCAAATACTCTTACTTGAGTTAAGCTTTAGTTACTCTTCTCACTGTGAATAAGTCTACAAATGACAAAAGCTTTATGTTGACAATATTTAACAATTTGAACATTTCTTGCACTACTCCTTCAGATATGCTTTTGTTTCTTATTTTTATGCATTATTTAATGTTTTGTTCTTAGTATTAAATCAATTTTAGACAATATCAGTAAATCAGATGTTACGTCCTGACAGTTACTCTTACTTGAACAATTTGTTGGACCTCTACTTTGTATTTGTACTTGAGTAATATTATTTTGAAGTTACATTACTTTTTGGCTACTCTACCCACCTATGTGTAGAACCCCACTGGACACTAGGGGGCCCCATAGATGAACATCTGAGAAAATAACTGTACCTTGACTTGGAGCTCAACAGTCGCTGATTGGTTCCGGAAGTAGATTTCCCATTCATTTTCCCCACTGACTTTCTGAAACAGTGAAACAATAAAAATTTGTAAAGCTGGCGTTAATCAGCAAAGTGGTAACCAGTGACGACAAGATGTATAACTTTATTTAAAATCTATTTCACAAGTTTCTGAAACCTAGAAACTGCTATTATACAAAAAAGTTAAATGTGCTTTTTGGACTTAAAATAACAACAGCATTTATGAACATTACCACATTAGTTACCACATAGCCTCATTCATGCCTTAAAACTCATTATATCTGAAATTTTCAAAAAAAAAAAAAAGGAAAAATATACTTCCAAAGAGTGAGTGGGACTGGTGAGCTCTGTTATTAATAAAATTTTGCTTATAATTGAATGATAAAGTGGTATTTATGCAACAACTTACAAGACAGTTACTAATTCTCTTTCTATTTTTAATCATTTTGGTAATTTGGCAAAAGTCGGGGCACCTAAACTATTTTGTACACAAGGACCCCAAAAATAAAGAAAGGCCCTTCACATTTTTCAGTATATCATTGATGGGTGTAACTGTTGCCCCTCCTGTAATCGAGAGGGGTGTGAAGGTAAACCCTGGAAAAGGAATAAAAGGGACAGATGATTTGTCTTTCGCATCTCAGGACTGCAGGGTTTATTCTGCCATAACAAATTATTTCTAATACATGTTGCTACACAAACTCAATTATACAGCATTTCTATTACATCTTACTTGCAAAACTTATTGATACATGTTTAACATTTTACATTTATATGTTCATTAACAACCAAACAAAACTGTACCATTTAAATCGAATTAATTACTAATTATGTAACTAACTTAGCTGCAACAACTTTAACATGGCGACCAGCTCGTGACATCATCAATAGACTATTATCACGCTGATACATAGTACTTCCGCATTCAGTGATCTTTGTGCACGCCTACTTCCTGTGAATTGTTGCTCTGGTGATTGAACTCATGATGGACGAACCGAAGTTGTTTACATATACTACATCCCTTAAAAATTTACCGAAAATATCCTTTTCCGACGTACATCATCTCATTGATCAACATTCAATCACAGCCCGCTCCAAAGTGGACAATGGACACAGTTTATTTTTTTTAAATTTCACCTACGACTTTGAAGGTGAGTGACTACTAGCTAACAGTTGCCGTTCTGACATACCATCACTCCGATATTGACGTGTTATTGTCAGAGTAGCGGCATTTCCATTTTTTATCAAACATCCCTGCACGCCGACATTTCTTTTTCGATTGGTCGAAGTGGCAGAATCCTATTGTTGAAGGCACCACTGTGCGTAAAGGTCCTGGTTCTGCAAGTGCAGCCGAGCAGCGCGGCTACAAGGGACAGATGTGTAAGAATTTGGAACTTTTATGAATGAAGAGGTTACGGGGCGTTACCTGACACTGCAGATGGAGGCGCTCGACGACGCGCATTTGGCTCAAGGTGCAATGATACGGCCAAGCAGAGAAACTACAAAAAACTGAATTGTGTGACAGTTTGGACATTTTTGCGAATGGACAGGAGCAGGAGACATTCATTACCTGTCACTAAAGACTAGGGCGCACAAGAACACGCTGTGAAGCTCGGTGTGTGGCGAGAGAGAAGCGGTGCCGGGCTCGCAGTCAGATAGAGGCACTAAAAAGATCAGTGATTTAGGAATCTGGATAGTTTCATGAATAAGGGCTAAAATATTAGAATAATACCTGGTCATAGAGGACAGAGCGGCTTACACAGGGACCCAGAAATGCGTCGGTCCCTTATAAACTCATAAAAGTTTATAAAGAGGCGGCTGCAAAGCTCATTCTCCTCGTGTGCGCACTTAAAGATGCGGACTTTTACGCACTCGTTAACCTGGCACTTCTAATGGCGCTCTAATGGCACGGAGCTTTACGCCAAATACCCTCCAATACGGGATGGCGGTTCTCTCTCTCGTTCAAGATTCGTCCTGGTTTAGTCCTGGTTCATTGGTGTCGGAATGGGGGCATGTCGGGGTGGAGGGTTGTCGAAATGACGGTATGACAGAGTGGGGGTCTGTTGGAGTGACGGTATGTAGGGACAGGGGTTGCCTATGCTTTAGAACAGGTAGGGTAGCTTATGCTAACCTCAGTTTGGTGTATGGATATAAGGCGTTTACCCAACATACCCAACAAAAGCAAGAGTATTCATTTTTAATTGAGGCTAAGTAAATTCACCCATGTCATTTGTATTCTGAGAGGAAGAAAGTTCGCCTCTCAGTTTCAGTCAGCTAACATCGGCATACAAGTGTCTCTTTTGCTAGCACGTAAAGGAGAAAAAAGTCTGCTTCAGCCAGGCTTTTCGTTTCGTTTAGGACTTCAATGGACTTCACGATGCTATGAGAAAATAAAAAAGACAGAGCGAGAACACCTGTTTGAACTGGACTTTATTCCTCCTTTTTGTGTCTATGTTACATTTGTACTGCTCCCGCTGTGGAGCTTTAACTGGTCCCAGTAACTTCTATTTCCAATTATAAAGCTATTACAAAGTATTTACAAAGATATGCATTGATCATGTTGATTAATTCATAATTTGAAAAGAGCAGTGACATCTAGCCGCCGTTTGAACCATTGTTGTTGTTGCGCCGGAAGTGGAAGTGCACAAACTCGACAAACCCCGCCCACAAAACCCAGAAGCGTGATAATGGCCCATTACACTGGCGCTGCACTTGCACATGAACTGCAACTTTAACATGTACACTCTGTGCTGAAGCTTTACAAAAAGTACAAAGTAAAAGCTTAGAAAAGTTTATGAACAGCTCACCCCGTGTCTAATAATGAACTCAAAACACACCCGCGCTGCATCTTTACAACTGTGCTAGCCCATTCTATGCTAGCTCTCGCTTCAAAATGCGTTTTACACACAACTTCGCCTCAATCAGTGTTCACATTTACACACATACATATTAGCGGTTTTATCTCAACACTGTACTGTTTGGGTGTGACACAAATTACTTTTTACCAACCTGGAAAAGGAATACAAAGGACAGATGATTTGTCTTTCGCATCTCAGGACTGCAGGGTTTATTCTGCAGCGCTGTCCCTTGGATTCCTAACTCCTTTTACCGGTGCGCCCCCTAGCGGCACTCCTCAGACGATATCATATTAAAAAAAATTAATAAATAATAGAGGGTGTCTGTTTTTTAATTACTGACATTAACATAGGGAATGCATTACTTCATTTTAGCTGTTTTAGCCCTTTTAACACATTACTATGAGCCTTATATAACATTTCATAACTTAAATCATTGTATGTAATCTGATTATGGTATGTTAGCTGTGGTACTGTCTGTGGTGTTTGCGTGGCTGTGCTGGTTTGTGGAGAGGCTTGACATTTAAAGCATTTGAATAGGCCATTCTTTTGAGTACAGTCACCTCCATTCTGTGTGACATTTACAGGCGGCTCTTTGGGTGCTCCTGACGCGCTCTCCTCCCATGTGTCAGTCCTCTCTCTGGATTCTAATAACATTTAATGCTGTAAATGTGAACAGACAGAGGCTCGGGGAGCACTGCTAAATACACCTGTACTTCCTTCTCCTCTGCAGAAAGACTACCCAGTGCAGATGGCGTACTACCCCGATGAGGGCCGCATCGATAAGAAGTATTTCCCCTACTACGGCAAGAAGGCCCATGTAAGTATAGTAAAGAACATTTTCATCTGAAAAATCATTATAAAATATATTTTTATTCTGTAAGTACAGTAATATAGTAGTATAAACTATAGATCCAGACAATACTGATGCTGGCAAAAGAGATATTTATACTGCTGTTCTCACAATATGATTAATGCTATTAGATTCTATTTCCCTTTTTATTTTACAATTTAAGCACATTACTTTTAGCAGTGTTTCCTAAAGTGGGGTCTAGGGCCGTCAGAGGGATGTATCTTTGTATCTTTGTAAAAGATACAAAGAACTAGTTTTGATAACTGATGATAGTATTTATTTTCTATCGACTTAAAGAAGATGACACGCATTTGGAACATGACATGTAAACGTGTAAGGCTGTAAACGCAGCCTGATGAGAGCTGACGGTGCCTGTGTCTGCAGGAGAACTACGTGCAGCCCCTGGTGGCGGTCAAGCTGCTGTTGGGGAAGGAGGATCTGAATAAGGAGCACTCTGTGGAGTGCCGGGTAGAGGGCACTGACCTGCGCAACAACGATGAGCGAGACAAGTGGCTGGGGCGCGTCAGCTTCAAAGTGAAGGTGATGGAGTAAAGGCCGCTGAGCGCGGGGATGCAAAGCAGAGGCTGCCAATGTTGCTCTAAAGCTACGAAATCTGAAAGGGAGAGTCACATCACGTCAGCGAGGCAGCATTCTGCCAAAGGATGCGTTCAATGGGCTTCACCGCCGTTTGGAAAGCTCTTCGAATGTTGCTTTGATGACTTTTATGACCTTTCTTTCCTTCTGCTGACCTCCTTCAAGATCCCAACGAACAAGATACAGGCTTTGCACCTGATCCGTCATCTCCCCATCCACGCTCCACCATCCCTCATCGCAAACCCACGTGTTGCACTGCCCAATCTTATCATTTAGCCTCATCTGAGAGCCATTATGAACAAGCCATCATACTTCTAGCTTACTTCTCATTTGTTATGGTTGTGTTTCCATAAAATACCATTTCAATTTTTGAAATATCGTAAAAAGACAAATTTGTGACTGGTTTCTGATTGCTGATGGAAGGCTGAGGTGGATTTTGCAGTAGTTTGCGGAATAGCTTCTATTATTTTGAATGAGATGTTCTTCTTCTTCTGTGTGATTCCATAAGTGTGTTTTGACAGATAGTGGAAACTGCTTGTGATGTGAGATTCGAGTTTGCTCCGTCATGGTTTTGAATGCAAATTATTATCATTCCAATAATAACTTCTTGCTTAACTGCCAATACGCAAAGGAAGCCGTGAATCATGTTTGGAGAAGGCAAAGGTAAACTCTTCTGCAAGGCTGTGTGAGTATTTTTGGCTAACAGTTAAATAGCAATGTATCTTAATGTGTCTGTTAGCTTTGTGTGTGATGTCTTGCTATTGGTTGGAAGTAAAACTGTTGTAAACAAAAAAAAACAAAAATCTGACGTTTACGGAACCAGTCACAAATTTGCCTCGCGATATTCCAAAATGATCGTAAATCCCTTTATGGAAACACTGGTATTTCCGAAGTGTTGTCGCCATCTCCCATTACAGTGTGAATGCTGATCTGAATTATGGCGGAGAATGCAGAGAATTTTTATCTTGCTGTATAGTATTTGAGAAAGAATAGCTTTCCATGTACCATTTTCACTTCAGAGACTTCATAGAAAACATATGTTGATAATCAAGTATAGCCACTGTATCCTTGTATATGAAATGCCAATTACAAAGTCCCTTTCTACGTATAAATAAAGAAATACATTGTGAAACTTACATATTTAGGGAACTCTAGATAGATTTATGTGCTGTGGTGCGGCCATGGCCCAGTCTTGTGCTGTCTGTTTGTCTGTCTGTTTGCATGTTGTCCGTCAATTGTCTTCCCGTCTACACACCTCCACTGCAATAGACGAGTGTTAAGGACTCCAACTGTCAGGGCTCCCACGCAGGCTCAGCTCCGGGGCCGTAGACGGGGACGGGGGTGGGAGGGGGGGACAAAAGGGTCTGTTGTCCCGGGCCCTAGGGTTTTAGAGGCCCAGAATTGGACCCTCTACCTATTAATTCATATTAGAGGGGGGGCCCGTGCATGGCTTCTTGCCCCGGGGCCCTCCAAATTTCTGTCGACGGGCCTGCTCAACACAACCTCACCACAACCTCACCGCGCCGGAACCAAGAGACCGGAAATATGTACAGCTTTGTGTTCAAATACTTCATGGAATGGGTAACAGTTTCATTATAATTTTATTTTATTTTTTGGAAGCTTGTTTTTTTTTTTGCAATTTCATCTTTTGTCATTTAAAGATTGCACTATGTAACTTTTTGGTTTTGGGTCCATCAGCTGCTTTTTTTCTATGGATATATGGTCAGTTGCTCTGTCTGAAATGTTCCACAGTGTTACGTTAAACAGCTCTACCTTATGTATGAAATTACAGGGGGTTTCTCTCCACAGATCTGACCTGTAAGTTGTCTGGTTTGGGTTCCATGACGATAGAAAGCTTTAATACTATCCTGCGAAAAATTCCAGACAAAGCAATTACATCTCCATGGAACGTATTTGAAGGACCTTCCTCCAAAAAAGCTACACAATGCGCCTTTAAAATGTTTGTGCACTGTTAAAGCTACCATCTGCGTTTTTATTCGATTCTTTTTTTCACCAGTAGATGGCGGATGTGAAAGCTGCCCCCCTCCCCTCCCCCGCCCACTGTGCTCTTTGGTCTTCTTCTGGGCCAGAGCGAAACACTACTGAACAGAAGTAACACAGATAAGCATTTAGTGGTGAGACGTGAGAAAACAACAGGGACGGGTCAGCCAGTTTAGTTCCAGATGGTAGCTTTAAAATGTAATATGTTGGAAATAGACAAACATACTAATCAAAGCTAAAACTGTTATCATTTGAGCAGGTATCATTACTCAAAAATTTGCATTGATAGGACAGAAATGAACCTTTCCTGAATGTTTTTAGAATGATTTTAACAAGTATAAGAGCACATAGACTAGTATACACCCATGGACCACTGAGGGATCACACACATATAAGACCACGTGATAATGTCAAAAACACATTCTACAGAGTGTTTTGATTATCATCGTGGTATCAGAATCGAGTATCGAGTCTATTCCTTAGCACAGAAATCGAGGATATTAGAGGAGTTGAGCGAATAGCAACATAATCCTGCATATTACATCTTTAAAGGGACAGTTCGGAATTTTGGACATAGGACCTCATTTCCTAGAGTGTTGGAGACGTGTGGAGACATTTTTTTAAAATATTCCATCCAGTCCTTTTATTTGCAGAGGTCACTGGTGCTAGGCTAGTGCATGTCAATGGCCATAGTTAGCCTAAAACTAAAAACTTACCACTCCACAAAACACCCGAAGCAAAACTATTATTACTCCAGACTGTTCATGCGAATGTCTGTGTTGATGGAATCATTTTACAAGTAGAACCAATTTTGCATTTGAAGGCGTTTATGTCTGAGCAGCAGTGAGTTGTACTTCCTGATAGAAAGCTCGGCAGTGGTGGACTGATATATGAGAAAATAGTCCCTCAACATGCGACGATTCATCCGATACAAGGTTAGTTTTATTTCACATATTATTCTATCAACACAGACATTTACATGGACAGTCTGGTGTAATAATAGATTTGTTTCAGGTGTTTTGTGGAGTGGGTATAGTTAGTATAGTTTTACGCAAACTATGGCCATTGACATGCACTAGCCTAGCACCAGTGACCTCTGTAAATACAAGGACTGGATGGAATATTTCAAAAAGCGTCTCCACACGTCTCCAACACTCTGGCTCACTAGGAAATGAGGCCCTATGTCCAAAATTCTGAACTGTCCTTTAAATCAACAGTGCCACGTGACAATAATCATCTTAAATACTTGCTTTCCATACTTTGACTACATATTTTAAAATGTTTAATATATACAGTATTTTATGTATATTCAGAGTTCTCAGCTGGTTGTTGGGACCTCAAAGTGGATGTGAATACTGATTATTAGCGTGTAATAGACAATTGTGAAATATAGTTTAGATATTATATTTCTATATCGTGTGAGAGACTTAGTTTTTTGAGTGTGTATCAAAACTGAAGACACTGGAAACCCCAAGCTGACACCAGTTGAGAACGAACGCTGTAAACCGCCGCCTTTTTTTCCATTCGCGATCACAAACGGCTCACGCGGAGTTCATTTCAGTCCGACTGATCGAGGAAATGGCGTTCACTCTTACCATTACAGCATCGGGTCGTCCCATTTGAGAAGGTGTGGGAGCCCTGACCTCCACCTGCTGCTGCTGTGGCCTGGTGGTGCTTGTGGACTGAGGAAGCATAGGCTCAGGAGGCTATACAAAAACTGGCTTTGAGGCGTAGAGGCATTGCAAAAAGGCAAAAGAAAACCCAATGTAACTATGTACTGTATATCTATGTGTTCTGTATCTATCTCGGTCTCAAAGATTGTCTGTTAGTTTCTCTTCTTCAGCCTGTTGATCTGATTGTCTGCCGAGCTCTATCTACTCTACTCGATGTATATATATATAAACACTATCTACCATATTTACTGAATTCACACTGTATTTTTGTCACAACACACAATGTCTGTGCACTGTAAAGAAATAATTTAAGGAAAGATTTACAGGAAATGATCTTATTCAAAGCTATGTTTACACAGTCTTAAAAAGGAACCCACATTTGAAAGAACAACTTGTAACATCTCTTCAGGGTGCCTTAAGACCTGATGAAATAAATTGTGGAATAAAAGTGATTTTGAAGAAAAAATGGCCACCTTTTCAATCATTGGATTTGACTGAAAATTAGTGGATAAATTATAAATAACTGTCTTTAATAACAACATGAAAACTATGGCTGTAACTATTAGCCCAATGGAAAAGTCAAGTAGATAAACAAAAAATGTAGGAATCAAATAAATAGGCTTTGTACGTGCTCAGAGTTTAGGCCATTGTAACAGCTGGTGAACCTCAAAACTTTTCCAACTAGTGTATTAGTGGGTCTTTTTAATATTTTTTTATGAAGAACATTTTTATCTTTACGAAGGGTGACCAGATTTTCAAGTTTGTGGTGGTTGGTAATAATAAAATAATGAAACGAGCACGTATTGAAGGAAAACGGTTCAGCACTCATGAGACAGTGTAGTCACATTTTCTTTGTGTTTTGGTCATTTTCTGTATTTTATCGAAACAAATGACAATGTATGTCTCTTTTTTACTGTTAGCAGGGAACAGATTGGTCCAAAATAGGGACACCTGGGACATTTCTTGTATAAAACTGGGACAAATCACTGGTTTTGGATAAATCTGCTGGGACAGGGGACACAGGCTCAAAACTGGGACTGTCCCGGGTAAACAGAGACGTCTGGTCACACTATCTTTACGATATGTTATTGTTTATTTAGGCCAGGGGTCTCAAACTAGTAGCTCTCCACCCCCTTCCAAGTAGCTCGCCACACGATTTCTGAATTATATCCTGTATACTGCGCTTAATAACTAATATCTGATTCATTACCATTGTCAGATGCCTAACTTGTGCAATAATAAATAGAAAATTCTTTATGTTTAACAGACATCTAACTGTACCTTGCCATAGCTCTTTTACTTTCTCAATTTCTTGCATCTGCTAAAACAGGTAGCTCTCTGGCATTTTCAATTTATAAAGGTAGCTCACTAGAGGAAAAAGGCTGGAGACCCCTGATTTAGGCTAACATTTATATAGAGGAACATTTCATCTAAACATTTAACTTAAACACTTATTATTTATTTATATAGGCCTACAATATAATATTTTTTATCATAAATTATAACAAAAAATATTAAAGACATACAGACATCTGCATCTTTCGTCATGGTGCCAGATTATTTGCGGGTGGAAAAATGGCTGGTGCAGACATTTAAGATCAGCTCCATCAGGACTACTACACTACACATTGATCCAAATGACTGATTACTACACATCAATCCAAATGTTTACTGCAACGATTAATCCTTTGTTTAAGCCTCTTAAGTGGTCTATTGCGTAAGTTACCTGCGTGATTTGATGCCATTTTGATTATGATCGTGTGTCCTGCAACATTCTTGAACTCTTTTAGCCACAAGGGGGCGACAGAACTGACAGGAGCAGTGTGTTCTATGGCTGCTCCTGCACATGGAGCTGCGGAGGAGGGACACTCTCAAATATGGCGTTGTAAAGGACAAAAGGTGAGACTTTTGTTTACTCATTTATGTATAACTACAAACTGCATATAATTGAGGTAACTAACTAATTTGAAGAAGGATTTTAGTTGCAAAAAGAGCATTTATTAAGAAAATGTGTTAAAACTGGGCTTCATATAACGCCCAGGCCCAACCCAAACCCAACCCAATAAATAAAGGCCTTTAGAAGGTTTATTTGCCTCAAAAATGAAAATAATATTTATCTTATATGAGGAGAGAGAAGGGGTTGGTGAGAGGATGAGGAGAATGAAGGGGACGATGAGAGGAGGAGAGTGAAGGGGACGATGAGAGGATGAGGAGAGTGAAGGGGACGATGAGAGGATGAGGAGAGTGAAGGGGACGATGAGAGGATGAGGAGAGTGAAGGGGACGATGAGAGGATGAGAGAGATGAAGGGGTTGGTGAGAGGATGAGGAGAATGAAGGGGACGATGAGAGGATGAGGAGAGTGAAGGGGACGATGAGAGGATGAGGAGAGTGAAGGGATTGGTGAGAGGATGAGGAGAGTGAAGGGGATGATGAAATGGTGAGGAGAGAGAAGGGGACGATGAGAGGATGAGAGCAGATAAATTGGGCAGACTGGGCGGTGACTGGACAGGAGGAGCTGGAGTGAGGTGATGAAGACTGAGGAGCATGTAAGCTCTGGAGAAGCACTGAGGTAAATGGAGCAAAGTTAGAGCTTCTGGGGAGAATTTAGGCCAGCTCCATTTCCTTGACAGAAGTGACCTTGTGTAGTGACAGGCGTCATCCCACATCTGTCAGACTCTGTTGATCTCCAGAGTTTAGCTTCAGTCAGCGCTGTCCTTGAACACACAAACACTGCAAATGCAGAGTGCAAGTATTTTAGGAACTCTCATGACATTGTATTTATTTATCTTTGGAATTACTCCTTTTTGTCAGAAAACAAGTGAAGGAGTGAGTTGGTCAGAGTAAATCATGTTTTTTTATTCAAGTATAACTGAACACTCAGTTTTTTTTTCTGTGCTACTGCCACACTGTGTACACAGCAAAAACTGGAGGGTAAATATTTCAGAGAAAAATATTTCAGAGTTGTTTTTAACACAAAAAGTGTTATTTTAACTCTTTGAAATTTAAATGGGGGTTGGAGTTGGGGTTATTTGCCAGGGTTGATATGGTTGAAGTTAATTCAACTATCCCTAGTGTTAGTCCAATGAGGTTCAGATGGTCTTCCTATATTTTATGTTATTAGGTACTTTATTCAGACCAAGAGTTTGTTTTTCATACCTGACAGTTTGGACTGCTCCCTGTTCTCTTCCTCAGCGTGGTCATGTGATGTTGCTGTGACGCGTCCGCTCAGCTGCCCCTAGTGTTAATTCAACTTCCGCCTCCCACCCACCACTTCAAACTCCCTTGAGAGAAAACCAGTTTGAACCTGTTTTGTACATAATTTCATCTTAAATTAACCTCTGTGTGTCTTTTAGCTAAATCCACATAACCCTACAAAGTGTTATCCATTTACTCTCAAAACATTAATATAACGCTTGATTTCAGGGTTAAACAGGAACTTCGGTTACTTTTGTTACTTAATTAACATTTCCAGAAATGTTAAATTAACTCTCGAACAGACTGGACTCATAGAAACCCTGAGAAAATGTTCAAATTGAATCTGCGAGAGCCAGTGGTGTTTATTAGCATTGTCTATTGAGTCTAGTCATTTCTTGGCAATTTTAGAGCAAACTAGGTACATTTACAACATTATGGCCAAAACGTGTGCGCTGCACAAAAAGAGGCAGCTGCAATTTAAAGTACTACATGACATCACACAGGACTCCCCGGTGTTTCTGATTTTGACATGGTGTTTGTGGGTGCAGCATGCAGTAGTTTGAAGTGTGGATGCCTGTTAGACTAATCACACTGTTTTTATACCTCCAGACCCCGCCCCTCCTGCCCCCTTCTCCAGGCTCTGGTCACTTCTCCAGCTCTACTTTTGGTGTTTAGTCTCACTTTGAACTACTGATGTTGCTGGATTTACCATCTTTGTATAAATTCCTCTAACTGATGGCTCTACAGTTTCTATGGAATAAAGAAGTTATGAGGAGGTGATGGGAGAGCCAGATGGTTCTAAGAAGAAGAACCATCTCACTCCAGAGTCCAGAGGAGATGGTGGAGGAGAGTGAGATGTTTATATATGTGATAAAGGTGGACCTAAGGAGATGATGAGGAGAAGTGAGGTGGTTGTGAGGAAGTAATGGAGGAGAATAAAGAAGTGGTGGACCTAAGGAGGTGATGGGGAAAAAGTGAGATGTTTCTGGAGAACAGTGAGGTGACCCTGAGGAGGAGATGGTGGAAAGTGAGATGTTCTGATGAAAAGATGGAGGATAGTGAGTAGGTGATAGTGCAGAATGAAGTTGTCATTTTGGAGGTAAGAAAGGAAGAGATTTTGAGGAGGTAACACAGGAGAGTGAGATGTTCTGAGGAGGTTATGAAGCAGTGTAAGTTGTTCATATAAGGTGATAAAGGAGATTAAGGTGGACCAAAGGGGATGATGGGGAAGAGTGAGATGTTTTGAGAAGGAGATGGTGGAGAGTCAAATGTTCTGTGGAGGAGCGAGGAGGTGATGGACATGAGTAAGGAGGGCCAGAGGAGGGTGAGATGTTTCTGAGGAGACGACGGAGAGTTATCTGTGAGATCATTATCTGAGACTATGAGGAAGTCATCTGAATGAGGCCGACTTTTGAGAAAAAACATACCTGTACGTATTTGTTTCTCATCATTTAGTTGAAGTGGTTCAGTGACGAGGATTTGAAACTGATTTAGTCAGAGAGAGGGATAAACTGGTTATCGCCTTATCAGCTAAGACTTGCAAGGGAACATAGCCTTTACTCAGCCCCACCAGCGCACGGCTAATTCAGCAGGTATTTTTAGCTTTTACTCTGCGTAGCTGCTTACTGGCTACTTGCAGTTATGTCTACAACCACATTTTACTCTAATTTCATTAAAGTTTCACACTGGCAAACTAAATGTGATATTAATTTGATCTGATGGAATTTTCAACCACACATTTATTTTCTCACTTTTCAATGGTGTAATGGCAAAAAACAAGACACTGACCTTTAAAGAAATAATTTAGTTTTATTCACAGAACTTCAGATTTACATTTCCAACATTCCTATATCACCATGCCACACATCCTCATATATTTACAAATGTAATCATTTTTTATATTTATACAATTTCATTACTGTGAGGAGACACCTCTGCTGTCTGTGGGTCTAACTGCAGTTAGTCAAGTTATTTTATTTTACACTTTTGTTATTCTACAAACACATCTCAGTTCTCTGTAGAGGCAGATGTGGAAATGACAAATGATCAAACTTTACATTCAGAAATCTTTGTCAAAAATGTTTAGTTTTTTTTTTTCAGTTTATTTATTTAGAAAATCTATCTTGGCTTAATTTGACATTCAGAGAATTTCAGAGTGAACTAAAGGGCTGAGATAGAAAAGATTCACGGTGACATTTCTGTGTTTGGCCCACTTCTTTAGATGGTTCTCGCCCATGAACAGCCTGGAGCAGTTGTCCTGTCCTCTGGTCTCTGTCCTTAACCCAGGGCCTGACCCCTCTACACTCTTAGCACCAACAACTGGGGGATAATGTGCTTTGTATAAGCTAGTTGTATACGCAACAATCTGTGCATAGATAGATCAAATTAAAGTCATATATACAATAAATACATCATGTTCCCTGGAAATTTACAAAACTAACAGTTTGGAATTTGGGAGCAAACACCAGCTCATTTAAAGCACTTTCATTGAAGAACTGAGGATCTTCTCTAGATAACTCAAGAAGACTTGAAAGACGTCTTGTGTTGCTCTGGGAGGATTGGATTCTGCTAACGGTCCTTACAGTGATGTAAGTAAATGCAACAACCAGACCTAACTGTAAACGGAGGTACCTTCACTTCAGGGATGACGTCATTCTGAACTTTTCTTTCCATCAGTGTTATTTGTGTCCACGTCTCTGCTGAGAACATGAGAATTGAAAGTGCCCTGGTCCCAAAGCGTTGGCTGCTCACAGCATTACACAGGTGCCAGACTTCTGCCCATCGGGGTCTCCTCCTGCGGGCGCCTCTTTCCTGTTGGGGTCGTTGAGCTCATCGAATAGTCCACTCTCAATCATCTCCTTCTGCCACTGGATGGCCACGGCGCCGGTGCCGAACTCTTTGAAGAACTTCTCATCATTGTTGTCAAAGGTCACTCCCTTCACGTCTGAGAACTCAGCAATGTCTCCTGTATCTTTGGCGTACACCACATTGGGCTTGGGGACCCAGGGTGGATTGATGAGGCCGGCCTCCAGACGAGGGAAGTTGATGCTCTTGAACCATTCGTGCTTCCGAGGATCCTCCATATTGTTCCTAAAGACAAACACATAAAGTTTAATTATGTGAAAGATCCGTGTATTAGACATTTAATTTGTGTGGTTTCACAATATTATGTTCACTGTTTTTGAATGCCTTACTTGATGCCCAATCGTTCCTCCATTTTCTTCTTGAGGAACTGCTGGATGATGTCTTTGGTCGGAGCGTCGAAGCAGCGGTGCTCCCACTTGGGCTCCTCGTTCTGGATGCGGCGCTGCACTTCCTCCTTCTCCACTTTCACTTTCAGGCTCTCAGGGCCTTTGAATGGAGTGTAACCTGCCACCATCTCATAGATACTGCAGCCCAGGGCCCACCAGTCCACCGAGGTCCGGTATGCAGTCTTATTCAGCAGCTCAGGGGCCATGTAGGCTCCAGTACCAGCCTACAGAGAGAAGCACCAATCATTCATTAAATTATATTACATTTAGGAGACAATTCTAGTGTCCGTCAGTAGAAACCTGAGTGACCACTGAACATTATTCATACTACAGTCATAGGATGGTGTGGAAAAAAATTATAAATGAAGGAAAATTGTTTATTCTTTTATTTGAAATCTCCACAAATTTGGTTTTGATGATCACTCATGTGCAGGATAAAAAAATGAGGTGATCAGAAGTTACATATATAATCATGAACATTACATTTTAAACACTGTTGTGGTAAAAACATCTCTGTGGAATCCCTCAGGAGTCCCAACCTCTTCAGAAACATTTTCTGTAGCGTTCTTTGTCCAGTCACCTTCCCTGTCCCCTGTCCATCCCCGTGTGACCTCCTCTGTCTCAGGGGACTTGGCTCTAAGCCTAATGCTGCTAAAGCCTACTACCTGTCAGGAGTCATGTGCGTCCACTCACACAGTCGTACCAGGACCTGAGTAAAAGTCTCTGACTCCTCTATGATGGGCACATCACAGGTGATCTACATGACAGACTCATAATAAATACATGACTTATTTATTTTTATCTTTTTTCACACTCAAAAACTACTTCTTTCTTTTGTAACTGGCCTTAAGTCTTGGTTTAACTGCATAACTGTGTATTTAATCAAATCTTCAGATTTGTTGTTTCATGCTTGTGTCTGGTTTTGAGTACAAAATACACACCTAAAATATTGATAGTAAATTTTACCTGGTTGTGCCAATCTAATCAGGGACAGACTTGTGTAATGCCCACTAAGAGGATTTAAACCAAAGCTAGCTCGGCACAGTCACTTTGGCTGCCGTAGGAGCAACGGCGTACGTTAATGAGCTTAGCGGACTTTCAGAGAGCCACAGGCTTTGTTACTACAGATAGACCCCAGCAACAGACCCAACTATTAACTACAACTTGGTTAGCTTTTTGTGATCTTTTTTCTTAGGAAGTAAATCACATATAAGCACAGAAATATGTTTGTATTGTAGGTCGAGTTAACAACAGTTGTTCATAAGTTTTATTTAGTTTTAATTATTGAGGAGACTCTCTTCCCATTGTGTATCAATTAAACCACCGTTTTATATTTTTATGGGTCACACACCAATTCTCTGAGGGCCAACTAATGCCCCATTCTCCCGTTCAGAAGCCTGGGTTTCTACTGTATTTACCCCCTAACCCCCTAAGACCCCTCCCCAAATAAATCTGTAATCTACTGGTCCTAAATTAACACATGCATTATATAATGTTCACAGAAATGCAAAGATCTTCAGGACATTCTCTAATCTCTCTTCTAATTTAACCTCACTAAAACTGCTTTGTGCACTAGGCATATTTATGCTACTCTAAAAATGACTAATGAGCATGTGCCTTGCAAACCAAGTCAAGCACTCAGTTTTTACCACTTAATTACCACTGGTTTCTAAGCACTTCTCATGCCTTTAGACATACTCTCTGTGTTGTGGCCAGAACTCAATCAGTTTAATTATGACTGAAAAATATATAAAGATCACAACCAGCCAAGTGACACTATTAAAGTTCACTCATATCAGGCAAAGCTTAGGTAACCAGTAACCACATTCATATGCCTTATTAATATCCCCTGACTTATAGGCCTGTCCTGATCCAACATCAACTCATAACAGACAAGCAAAAAGACCAAATCTTCTCAAGAAGACAGGAACCAAAACCTGCACTAGAGTTTGGTAAACTCACCATCTGGTTGACGGTTTTTCCTGGCGCGACCTCGATGGCCAGACCCAGATCAGAGAGTCGACACTGGCCTTGGCTGTCGAGCAGGACATTCTCAGGCTTCATATCTCTGTAAATGATATCCATTTCATGCAGATGCAGGATTCCACAGGTGATCTGTGCTGTGTAGTAGACCACACGCTTCATCTCAATGCCCTTATCCACGCCTTTGCCATCGTAGCCCAAGTTGTAAATGTGGTATCTGAGATCTCCTCCGTTCATCAGCGTCATGACTAGGCACAAGTGGGTCTTGGTGTCATAAGCATACGCCAGATTCACCAGAAACAGGCTGTTGACCTTCTCCAAGATCTTCTTCTCCAGCAGAGCCATCTTTTCACCACCTTTCTTCTTCAGACGCTTTTTCTCTAGCTTCTTGCAGGCGTACATCTGCCCAGTGTTTTTCACCTGAACAGCACATACCTAGGGCAAAGACACAGTATTTATTTAACACTAATAGTGTCAGTGTACTTCAAACTTTTACTTTTAGTACTATGTTAGTATCTCAAATGCATCAGTACTTTTTCTGGAGTAACAACTTGAATATTCAGAAAACATTAGTCTCAAGGACGTTAGTCTCAGATCAGAAGTGAACATAAAGAGACATTTGTCAGTATAGCAAATACTTCATAACATCATGACCATCAAATCAGAAGAACCATGCCATAAGGCTTGGCAGTCTCTTTGTCTGGTTCAGGAGCTTGTGCAGAAAACATCATCTCATGTATGAAGTAGGGCTGCAACTGATGATTATTTTGCTTATCGAATAATCTAACAATAATTATTTGATTCATCGTTTGCTTCATTGGAACTTCTGATCCTTTAGAAGCTTTCAGAAACTCATCAGAAAGCTGCTCTCACTCAGTGACACAGAATGAGTTTGAGGAAGTTTTGAGTTTTCTCCTCCCATACGGCTGGACAATATGGACATACAAAAATGTGATCATGATTTGATCCTTCGATGATGTGTTATGTTGGTCAGATTGTCATGTTTCACTGCTTCTCTGTTTAATGCAGCTCAAACACAGGCTCTGTGACAGATCAATTCAACCAATCTCACTGAAGTGTGAACTCTTATAATTAACACAATCTAGTCCACAAATAACATGAACGTGAACATGATGGGATAGAATGTCTATTTACTGAAGGGTCAAATAATGGATTCTTCATGTCTGAAGGATTGAAAAGAACATCAGCGTAAAAATCACTTTGAGAACAAGGTTGGCCTTGGGTTATATTTCAGTTTATATTGTTTAAATACTTATTCTCTTTAAAGTAATGGCACTAATCCCTCTTAGCCCAGAGTCTGTTTGCCCTCTCATTCGAAAAGCCCTAAATATTACCTTAAGCTTGACACTGATATAGATCCAGTGGACCAATCTGACCAAGTAGCTTTACACAGGCATCCATTTGACCTTTGACTTTTGTCTCGGCACTTTTCCAAGTCAGACTTAAATACTGCTACTGTGCTGCTGTCTGGCATCATTGAATAATATTTAACTGTACATTTTAGAGAAATTGTGTCCTCATGGAAATGCTCATGTCTCCAGACTGCAGTTTTCTGTTTGAGTAGTCATTCATAAAAACATATTGTTCTGTAAATGTAAAATCATTTTGTGTGTTTCATTACTTCTGCAGATTGCTTTGGGGACTGCACATGCAAAATTCTCTTAGAACATACAAACGGTTCAGTCAATATCCAGGTTGTTTTGTATTTACTTGCTAAATAACAGCTACAGAACACATTTGGATCAGATTTGTCTCATTTTATT
The DNA here is from genome assembly GCF_026225935.1 of Boleophthalmus pectinirostris. Lineage (NCBI taxonomy): Eukaryota > Metazoa > Chordata > Actinopteri > Gobiiformes > Gobiidae > Boleophthalmus > Boleophthalmus pectinirostris. The sequence goes on from NW_026571095.1 coordinate 3,698,808, forward strand.
TTTGTTCAAAGGAAATAAATGCAATTTTCAGTCTCTGCATTGTTATCGGGTAAGCTATAGTATCGAAATCGGTATCGGAACTGAAAAGCTGGATCAGTGCATCTCTAGTAACAAAGATGATAAATCTGCTCTCGTTCAAACTCTATAGGCCAGGATGTTCTGTGGCAGTACCTTTTATTTTGAAATCTACCAAAAGTGATTATATTCTGTTATTTTATCTCACTGTTACTTTGTCACTACCAAAGGTCCTGTGATGTGATGTTTCGTCTTACCTCTCCAAATCCACCTTTTCCCAGTGTCCTGAATTCGTAGAAGTATTTGTCGCTGATCGGCTGCTTCTCGTATTCTTTCCACTGGAGGAACTTGTCAAAAAACGGACTGGCCTGATACTCTGTGAATGGCTTCCCTTTCAAAAACTCTCTTGTGCCGTCCTGGACTGGCCCCTTCATCACCTCATCGAAGTTGGAATCTGTCACACCTTTACACTTCTCCAATGAGTCACCGGTCAAAAAGGACAGGAAGGTCTTGGAGTCAGGTTTGGTGTACTTCTTCATAATATCTTGGCGTGCTTTGTTTTTCGCAGCCCCTTCGGCCAGATCCCAGTCGTACAGCTCGTCTAAGAAATCAGCAGCGTTCTTGTACTCGGGTTTACTGGCTAGAAAATCACGGAAGAACTTCTTGCCAATCGGTTGTCTTTCGCAAATCATCACAAAGTCCTTTTCGATGCTGGTCCGCACCGCCGCACATTGATCAGGTTTGGGCAGAGACAAACTTCGGCGGCGTTTTTTCATTTCTTTGTCATCTCCACCCTGGGCCTTTAGGTAAGCCGTATTGGCCACCAGGTTATCGAGTCCCGCCATGTCACACATCTTGGCGGTTTTTTGGTTGGTCTCTCTCCCCTAAGAAACTGGAATGTTCAGTAGTTGTCCCACAGACGGTTGCCCCTGCCCCAGCGCTGGTGAGAGTGCAGGAGGCTCAGGGACTTCACCAGGCTACCTGCAAACCTAAGACATCGCCACACCCAGTAATTACTCATTTAGAATTAAATACCAGGGAGGGATTTGGGCTTAACATCTTTGTGTAGGCTATTCAAGGATGCTGTGCACAGAAAGGGAATCGTAAACGGCTCTGTCCTAAGAGGCTTTCTAACCTGCTATATTTACCCACAGTGCACTGCAATCACTCTCAGGCTGGGTCCTGTTGACGCTGCTGGTGAGGAGCAGACAGGAGGAGAATGAGGAGAGCCAGAGCTGCACTGATGTTTCTCAGATTTAAAGTGAACTCTGCTGAGGACATGTACCAGACCCAGTCCCTCAACTGCTGACCCTTTGAGCTACTTATGATCCCAACTTTTTATTGGTCATGTAGTTATTCCCAGAAGTACTTACTTTGGAAATATCATTCATCTAAATACATATCGTACACATATTTAGCCTTACCTGTACACTAATGGACTCTTAGATCACGCCCTTTACAAACCTTTTAGTGTTGTTAACTAATACAGACTTGTGATTTTGTTATTGCTGAAGTGTGGTTCACTGTTTGGAGCCCGGTACAGTTCTGTGCATATTCATGACAGCTCACCTGCTCTGTCCGCTCTGAGAAATCACTAAAGTCACTCTTTCGCCTATCCATTTCACATATAAATCTTACAGGCCAAAAGTATCTCATCTCCTTATTTCACATTACATATTGTGCATCAGAACAACAGATATTTTGTGTTTGGAGTGAGAATTTACTTTGGTCATTTGCAATTTACTTCCCAGAGCCTCAGGAGTAAAACATCTGTCATACTGAGTTCCTGTAGGAATGTGTTTGAATTTAAACTATTATGAAGATAGTTTTTAGTTTTCATTTTCATTCAAGATGGATACAACATTCTGTGGAACACAACATACACCATGGAGACAAGACAATGATGGACTCCCCACCAAAAAGGTTACACAGTGTACCTTTAAAAAATGGGAATTATGAAACCAACAAATTTCTACAGCATTGTTGCTAATTCCTCAAACAAACTGTTGATGCTTTGACCTAATCCTCAAAGCTCAAAGACTCTGACCGTGACCCTGTGACTTACTGAAGACTGTGGCTCAAAGATCAACCAGTAACACTCCAGATTATATCAACTACTCTACTATTCTCATCTGTTTTATTATCATTTTATTTGATTTTTTGTTTGATGTTGACGTAGATCTTTACTCAAAACTATATGGAACTGGTATTTACATTTGTATAAAATATCACTTTAAAAAAATGCAAACATAAAGACTCAGACAGAGGCTCAGCAGCTACATGGTAATGTAACTAATGTCCTTTATCAGATGTTTTCAGTCCAAAAATATATATATAATAAAAAATAAAATAAAAAATTATTTTACTTTGCAAATATTTGAATAACTTCATGTTGTTTTTTTTTATGTTAAAAGTCTTGTCATTTGTTACCAAATTGCTAATTAGCTCACAGTAAGCTTTTAATTCAATTGTATCAAATGAAAATTGCCTTGTATTTTATTTTTATTTATAAAGTTTATGGGAAAAATGAATGAAGTGAAATTTAGTGTGAAAATGGCCACCACAGTGTACACACTGTAGTGCTGAGTACGATATTGTGCGGTTCTATTAATATCAAATATGTCAAATGTCAATCATTTAAATGGATCACAGTGTCACTAAAGCACTTAAGCCTCTGAGGGGATCAGTGGATGGCGTTGGACTCGTCTTCAGGAGCCAAGATGGCGTCCGAGTTACCCCAGTCAGTAGGTTCTGTCCTACAACCACAACCAAGCTCCAACATTGTTTTACTCAAGGAACTGTATGCAAATATGTCTCTCTGTATATATGCAGCTTTATAATGAGCTGTAACTATAATTATCCTCCTTCCTCACTGTAGCAGAAGAGTAATAAGAATAAAAATTACATTGATTCAGTCATGAAAAAAGAGTCAGGGTATTATGCAAAATTGACTTTTTGAAGCTTTTATGTCATAATGCTGTTCCCTCATCAAAAACATGCATGAAAAGTTTTTAGATGTCATCCATGTTTGAGTCATTTAGGGATCTCTTTGACCTCTCCTTACGTTAGCAGTACGATCTTGTACAAGACTCAGCCCACAAACCCACTTCACCCGAGCTCCCACACAACAGTTTTTATAAATACGCAAAACCAGGATACAGAAAAAACCCAAATGTAATGTGAGACTGTAGCTCTGGAGGGGGAGTGACTTAGCATGGAGAAATAAACTATGTTATATGTTGACTGTCAATACCCCATAGTCGTGTAATACCCCCTCTTTAAATTATTCAGTTAACACAGTTGTATAAAAATCTAATCTAATAACAATTCAGACATTTTCTTAAAAGGCCAAATTTGAGCATTACTGTAACTATTATTTTCAGTATCAAACATCGGCACAAGGGCTGCAAAATGAATCACAGTGAATTTAAATCACAATTCCAATAGTGTCAGTTCACACGTTGCAAACACAGCATTTATTTAAAGTATTATCTAATGTATAAACCTATAAAGCTGACTTGTTAACCCTGTCATTCACAGGTCTCTCTGTAGCTTTGGCGTCTAAAGAGAGAAAAGTCCATTGTCTGCAAGTTTAAAATAGCCAACAGTGCAAATAAGAAGTATTTATATGTTCTTACACAAGTCTGAGATGCGGTGAACACCACAGTGGCATTTACAACCTTTAATCTCTTAATCTGTCCCTCCTTCTCTCTCTCTCTCTCTCTTCTCAGTGTCTGTGAGGTGAGGGGACGGAGAGGCCAGTGTGGCACAGGTGGCTGCAGCATAAATCCTCTGCTCCAGTTGTCTCCAGATCAGCAGATCCAGCAGCGCAGCAGAGGGGGGCGCACCGGCGTGAACTTTAGTTTTACAGCCAAGTCAGCAGGAGGTTTGAGGGCCCTAGTTTGGACACATTTCATATCAATTTCTCTTATGATAAAAAGCAATATAGTAGTTGTAGGTTTTGGTTATATTTAGAGCAGGAGTCTCCAGCCTTTTTACTCCGGTGAGCTAAGTTTACAAAATGAAAATACCAGAGAGCTACTGGTTTTAGCGGTAAATATAAGAGCTACAGCGAGCCATAGATGAGGTACAGTTAGATGCCTATAAAACATAAACCATCATCCATAGTAGAGCACAAAATGATGCACACATAATGGTAATAGACTTTTAATTAATCAAAACAGACTTATTCAGCACAATACATATCATTCAGAAATACTACTCTGAAGGAGGTGGAGAGCTACTGGTAACTCCTGAGCTGCAGGTTGGAGACCCCTGATTTAGAAAAAGTTCAAGGTTCAAGATGTTTGAATTTCAATGATTTTAATCTCAATCTCTTTTTCTTTCTCATCTATTTCTTTCTCATCTGTAGGGCCTCCAGAATGGTAATGCTGCCTCTTAGAATTGGTTGAAAAAAGACAAACATGGACTATATCAGGAATAAATTAGGGTTACTGTTTATTTTGTACGATCATAAATGATAAACTTTGTGCCTACGTTAACATTATTATTAGTTAGTGTGACCATAAAGGAAAATATATTTCTGCGTGTATGTATATGTGTGTTATGGTATGTATGTTTGTATGTATGTATGTGTGTATGTATGTGTGTATGTGTGTATATATCTTTATATGTATATGTGTGTTATGGTATGTATGTGTGTATATGTTTATATGTATATGTGTGTGTATTTATGCAATGCATATGACTGGTAAGCACTCCAAAGGTGTTTAAAAAAAAAAAGTTTTTAAATATTGTGAACCACATGATTAGGTAGAGCAGTTGGGGTAGGACACTCTAAGTTTATTAATCTTCAATCTACTCCATATTAGAGCACAAAATGATACATGCATAATGGTAAAAGACATTTAATTAATCAAAACAGACTTATTCAGAAGATGAGGTACAGTTAGATGCCTATAAAACCATCGTCCATAGTAGAGCACAAAATGATGCACACATAATGGTAATAGACTTTTAATTAATCAAAACAGACTTATTCAGAACAATACGTATAATTCCGAAATCCCTTGGAGAGCTCCTTCAGAGGAGGTGGAGAGCTACTGGTAACTCCTGAGCTGCAGGTTGGAGACCCCTGATTTAGAGAAAGTTCAAGGTTCAAGATGTTTGAATTTCATTGATTTTAATTTCAATATCTTCTTCTTTCTCATCTGCTTTGAGCCTGCTGTCATTTCTTATAATGAAAACAACAGGTTATCCCCAGGTTTGACTACCCCAAAATTTAAGACTTTTTAAAGACCATTTAAAGACCACTTAAATGAAAATAAAGACCGACATCGCACCCATTATGTGGGCGAAAAACACCAGATCCAACTCTAATGACCAGTACTCACTGCTTTAAATAACAAAAAATACTTATAGAGATTCATTTATAGTCATATGCATTGCTTGTAAAATGTCCAAAAAATCATTTATTATATTCTAACAAGACAAACCTTATCATAACCTTTCACATTGTCTTCCTTCAACCATTTAACGTTTTCAACAACAACAAACTCTTGTTCACTCTACTGATTGTTTACTCATTGCCGCCGTTGCCAGAAACCAAAGTATTGTTTGTCCATACTCCAAATTAGACGTTCATTCAATTTCACGTTGTTGTTTTTTTTCCTCCCTCCATTTAACTTTGCTCTGCAGCCCGTGTCTCTGATGGTGGATTCTCGTCTTCAGCTTCCTCTTCCTGTGCTTCTGGAAGCTTGACCTGGTGGCGGTTGATGAGCAGTTGGAGTTGAAGTTTGTTGGTGAAGAAAATGCGTCTCCAGCCGATGTTGCGGGCCAGAGTCACCACCTCGTCTGGCAGAGTGCTACACTGCTGCCTCACCGCCTTCTCCCAGTACTCCTCCGACTGGCACAACCTGGGAAAGACAAAAACAAAACACAAAACATTCATCTAGTCGTTTGATACCGTTAAGCCTCTATTGCACATGTAGTGAGGTAAGGGCTCCTGAGTTCCTTAGAGCTGGTAAAAAAAAAGAAGTCCAAGTTGCAAGTTCCCCACCAGAACAGACCCACTTGTTAAATGGCACAAATTATAATAGATGGAAGAGAGAGAGAAGAAAAAAAACAAAAAACAACAAGACAAAAAAGAGAACAAAACAAACAGACAAAAAGAATAAATAAATAAAATAAAATTTTAAAAAACAAACAAAAAAACACCAAATCCAAACCCCTGCCCACCCTGTCACCGCACAGGTAGAATATCTATACCAGGTGCTGTATTAATTCATATACCACAGCTTATTCATTTTCTATTCTTTTTAAAGAGCTGAATACAACTGCAGGAAACTGCCCCATGTTCTCTCAAACGCACCAATATTTTGCTTCAGGGAAAATTTAATTTTTTCTAGCTTTAGACAGGACATGACGTCTTGCAACCACTGTGAATGTGAGGGACGTTTAGTGTCCTTCCACTTGAACAAAATGGCTCGGCGTGCCATAAGCAAAGTAAAAGCCAAAGACGATTTTTTGGTAGCACTAAAATGTACATGATCCTCCAAAACACCAAAAAGCGCCAATATGGGGTTTGGTTCTAACCTAATACTGAATACCTGGGATAGAGTGTTAAAAATGTTCTTCCAGTAGGTTTGCAGACATGAGCAGGACCAAAACATGTGGCCGAGAGACGCCCGAGTCAAGCCACACCGGACGCACAATGGGCTAACTTCAGGATACATAGAAGATAGTCTGGCCCTGGAGATATGTGTTCGATGTACAACTCTGAATTGAATTAACCGGTGCCGAGCACAGAAAGAAGATGAATAAATAAGTTTAAGAGCAGTGGACCAGGTATCATCAGGTATACAAAGACAGAAGTCCTCCTCCCAAGCGTTTTTAAATTTATCCACAGGTGGGATTTTAAGATCTAGCATGATATTGTACAGCTTAGAAATAAGGCCCTTGGATGGCTTAAATGACAGTATTTCATCCACAGTATCTGCTTGAGTACAAACTTGAATATTGGGTAGTTGTGTTTCAAGAAAATGCCGTATCTGAAGATGACGAAAAAAGTCTGAATTTAAAAGATGAAACTTCTCTTTCAGCTGTGCAAATGATGCTATGGTACCATCTATTAACAAATCTTGAAAACGTTTGGCACCCTCTCTATGCCATTTCTGAAAACCTGCATCCATGACTGAAGGCTTAAATAAATGATTGTTAAGAATAGGGCTCCAGAGTGAAAAACCGGCCAGGCCAAAATGCTTCCTGAATTGTCCCCAAACCTTCAAAGAGTGTTTGACTACTGGATTATCAAATAATGTAATGGAGGGTAAAGGTAGAGCAGAGCCCACCGAGGCCAAAGGAGAAAGATTCTGTGAAAAAAGCTCCAACAGAACCCAGTCAGGACGATCGGACTGATCGTAATAGTATGACCAATGTACCAAAGATCTCAGGTGGGCCGCCCAATAGTAGAAACAAAAATTAGGCAAAGCAAGACCCCCATGCAGTTTAGATTTTTGAAGATGGATCTTACTTAACCGTGGACGTTTGCCCTGCCAAACATAGGAAGTTATGAGTGAGTCCAACTGTAGGAAAAAAGAATGAGGAATAAAAATGGGCAATGTTTGAAAAAGATACAAGAATTTTGGTAAGATTACCATTTAAACAGAGTTTACACATCCCACTAGGGACATTGACAAGGGAGACCACTGAGACATCAACCGCTTGGTCTGATTCAACAGAGCAGCAACATTTTCTTTAAACAGGTCCTTGTGCTTTTTTAGTGACAATAACCCCAAGATATGAGAATTTGTCGTACTCGACTTTAAAGTTTAAATCTGAAAAATCCAAGATCCGTGCTTTATTATTAATTGGAAAAAGCTCACTCTTGCTAATATTTAATTTATAGCCTGAAAAGGTACCAAAGTGGCTGAGCAGCGCTAGAGCGGTAGGAATAGATTAATTTGGGTTGGACACATAGAGTAGAAGGTCATCAGCATAGAGAGAGACCCTGTGCTCCACACCCCCCCTCCAGATTCCAAGTAAACCATTGCAGGTACGAAGTGCTATAGCAAGCGGTTCTATGGCCAAAAGTCAAAAAGCATAGGGCTTAAAGAACACCCTTAACGGGTGCCACGATACAATCTGAAGGGCCTGGACAGTTGGGAATTAGTACGAATCATAGCAGTGGGATGAGAGTAGAGCTATCGGATCCATGAAATAAAGGTGGGTCCAAATCCAAATTTATCCAACACAACAAAAAGATATGGCCATTCGACACGGTCGAATGCCTTCTCCGCATCTATAGAAATTACACACTCAGGCCGGTCTTCCTGGGCAGAGTACAAAATATCAAAAAGACGCCTAATGTTAAAGTAGGACTGCCTGTTTTTAACAAAACCAGTCTGGTCCTTGGATATAATAGTTGGGAGGATATTTTCCAGTCTGAGCGCTAACACTTTCGCCAGGACCTTAACATCTGTATTAAGAAGAGATATGGGTCTGTATGAAGAGCAGTTTGTCACGTCTTTTCCTTTTTTAGCTATAAGTGTGATACAAGCCTCCAAAAAGGATTGGGGTAGATGACCTAATTTACAAGATACAGAGAAAACGGAGCACAATAATGGTGAAAGTAGTCTTGAAAATGTTTTGAAAAATTCTGACGGAAACCCGTCCGGGCCAGGACATTTATTTGACTGCATTGTATTTATGGCTTTAATTATTTCCAATTCAGAAATTGGCTCTTCCAATCTTCTTGAAAAATCTGTTGAAAGTGTGGGAATGTTAAGTTTGTCAAAGAAAGTATGGATTGTACTTAAATTGGAACCGAATTCTGAAGTATACAGTTGAGTATAGAACTCTTTGAAGGCCGTGTTAATTTCTGAGGGGTCTGTGGTAATCTGACCAGTGCCCAATTTAATTTTGGAAAGGGCCTGTTTAGATCTAAAACCCTTGAGCTGATTGGCTAACAATTTATCTGACTTATCACCATATGTATAGAACCTGGTTTTATTTTTCAAGAGCAGTTGTTCAGTACGGTAGGTCGTGAGCAGGTCAAATCTAGCGTTCAATTCAACTCGCTGTTTATATAGGTCGGGACATTTATTTTGAGAGTACTGTTTGTCTATTTCACCTATCCGCCGCAAGAGGTCGCTTTGTTCCCGGCTTGAATTGCGTTTCATCCTGACTGTATAAGCAATGATTTGACCACGCAGGTAAACTTTCAAAGTGTCCCATAGAGTAAGAAAGGAGATATCCGGATTAGTATTGGTGTGTATGAAAAATGTTATTTCCTTCTCAATAAATTTTACAAACTCGGGATCTGACAATAAGGTTGAATTAAAGCGCCACTGCCTGCATCCAGGAAGAAAGCCAGGGAGCTGCACTAAAAGTGTAACAGGTGCATGATCAGATATAACAATTGGTTGGTACTCACAAGCATGAACAAAAGGCAAAAGTTGACTATCTAAGAGGAAATAGTCAATTCTAGAGTATGAATGATGCACTTGGGAGAAAAAAGAGAATTCTTTGTCATATGGATGCAAAAATCGCCAAACATCACAAACACCAAAATCTGTAAGAAAATCATTAATAACACAGGTCGACTTATTCATTGTACCGGGATTGCTCGAGGACCTGTCCAGAACAGGGTCCAGCCAGCAATTAAGGTCACCGCCAAGGATGAGATGATATGAATTCAAATCTGGCAGTGACGAAAACCAACGTTTGAAAAAATCAGCATCATCCACATTCGGGGCATACACATTAACTAAGACAACCAATGTATTATACAATTTGCCTGAAAGAATAACATATCGGCCATTATTATCTGACAGTACATTATGTGGTTCAAAAGGAATATCTTGAGAAATGAGAATAGAAACACCTCGAGCCTTAGCCTGAAACGTGGAATGGAAAGATTGACCAGACCAGCACAGTAAACGACTCAGGTCCGACGTGCGCACATGGGTTTCTTGTAAGTAAGCTATCTTGGCCTTGAGATTTTTCAGATGAGAGAGAACCCTCTTCCGTTTAACAGGGTGGTTTAAGCCCTTAACATTCCAGCTCACTATGTTAAGACCATTCACCATAGTGCATATGTAGAATGATATAAAATTGTTCACAACAACCTGGTGACCAGCAATAGGCAAAGTGACCGGCAGTTCTACCTAAAAAATTTGAAGTACCATTGTTTGCGGTGACAGGTGCCCACCCCCCACCCCTCTCAAAAAAGACAGCTGCTATTAAAAAAAGCAGCAAGCTCCATAAAGTAAAAATCTTCAAATATCCCATCGTCCAGATGCTTAACAATCGAACTACAAAAGCTCCAGCATTTTACATAAAATTAAAATAACAGCCCCCTTTAATAAGAATAACTATACCAAAAATAGATATAAAAATAAAAAATTGTAAATACTCTAAGCATATTTTAATGCTACCCCAACAAAAGACCAAGGTACTATTTACAATGAATACTACTTCACAATATAATAAACCTGAACAAAATAGTAATATAGTTCAAATATCAAAATAAAATGGTAAGTAGGGTAGATTGGGCAGTCATCAAAAGTAAACTGACAACGAATTATGACATAATGAAAGAACATAAATAAGTCGCCAGTGACGGCGATTACCGTAATTTACCCAATCTTGACACTTCAGATGAATCCAGGAAAAGTCCAGTCTCTCCATCTATGTAGGACCGAGCTGTCGGGAGGTATGGTCATCAATGTATTTTTGTGCCTCTTCAACACTGCCGATCCACTTCTTGACACCGCTGGACAGCGTCAGGCGCAGGCGAGCCGGGTAGAGCAGAGCTTTAGACCCCGCTTGTAGAACTCCGCCATCACATCCCTGTATTGTACTCGTTGGGACATGACTTCAGCACTGTAATCCTCCACGATGCGAATCTGTTGACCGTGGTAGTCAAACATCCCTTTGCGTCGTGCTTCTCTGATGAGGAGGTCCTTCGTTTGGTACCGGTGCAGGCGGAGAATGACTGGCCGCGACCGTGCACCTGGCCCCGGCCTCGCAGCTCCTATGCGATGAGCCCTGTCGATCTCCGGCGGGGATGGCAATGTGTCCTTTCCAAATGCGTCCTGAAGCAGCCGTGAGAAAAAGTCAGTAGGGCGTCCCCCCTCCGTAGACTCCGCCAAGCCAAGAATACGTATATTTTGGCGTCTGCTGCGATCCTCCTTGTCCTTTTTCAAATGTTGCGCATGCGTGAAACCACCCCCCCTCCCCTACAGCTCCTACGTAGAAACGCCTCCTCCCGCCTCCTCCTTACGCCAGAAACAGGTTTGTTTACAGCCGGTGCGCTGCACATGTAAACAACTAACTACAGTGTTGGTTAGGCAAGGCGGAGAAGTGAGGAGCAGGGAGAAGAGCGGAGCAGGGAAGGGGAGAGGAGAGAGGAGAGGGGAGCGGTGCGCGGAGATTCCGTGCCCGGAGAAGTGAGGAGCAGGGGGAAGAGCGGATCGGGCAGCGGGGAGAGGAGCAGGAAAGGGGTGCAGAGAAGGTTGCGCAGAGATTCAGTGCGAATGAACTAGCTACAACACGCAGCAGCAAGCGGACTCTTTCTTTGCATTGAAAATTACGTTTTCAGACATAGGATATCACTTTCGTGTCCTGAAAAACGTTTGACTAGCTCTTGGAAATAAAGTACGTTTTCATAATAAGCAGAAGTGACCTGTCCAGGAGTAATTTGGCGACCAGTGCGTCAGTCTTTAGACCCTGCGTCTGCTTCAGTCGCGCCATCGCTGGAATGAATCTTCAGGAATCACCTTAGTTTGGCTTCGCTGCTTTTCCCCTTGTCTTCTTCTTTCAGCAATCTCAAAAACGGACTTTCTTTTGCGGCTAACTGCTCCTGGATTCTTGTCTGCCATTGCAACAAACTTTGTGCTAACTGCGAGGAAGATATAGGTCAAAAAAAGACGCTAAGAACTGTTGCGTTGGTGGAGTAAACAGCGTCTGTGCGGCTTGCGTCTGTGGACTGCGTGACAGGCGTACGTAAACCACGTACCGGCGGCGCGCAGGCAAGTCAGTTACGCTAGAAACGTAGGGAGATTGATTGACAGCCTGTCAGCTAACAGATAACGAGGCAGTGTCGTTATCTATTGGCAAATGTTTAGCCCCACCACGTCCAGAGTTGATGAATTTTTATTCTCTTTTTTTTGGTCATCATAATTACAAGGCTACTGCATCTCTATAATGCTATCATTAACAATTTGAAACAAAAAAAAATCCTCCATACAACCTTTAAGCTTCGCGTTGTCATCACGGAGAGAAAAAACGGCGTTTTCAAGCTCGCTAACGCGTTGGCTAATGTCGTCAGACGAGAGCTCCAAAGAGGATATGCGCTGGTCATGGTCATCCACCAAAAGTTTGTACTGGTCTAATTTAGTTTCTAGTCCAGTCAGCGAAGACTTGAATTCAGCAGACAAAGTTTCGCGGTGCTTTTCCAGTAGGGCCGAAATGGCTTCCATCGACAAGCTAGTGCTAGCACTCGCCTCCTCCTTCTCGGCAGTTCTCTGGCTTTTAGGCGGCATTGTGAGAGAAATTATATTCACGGTTGGGTCAAACGAGTAGTAGGAATCTTCTCCAAAAAAGCATACATTCAAATTAAGATCAAAGGGGGCTTAATGAAAAAATAAGTTCTAAATTATGCCGGAGCACACTCGCACTACACCTACTCCATCCAAGTTACCAACCGGACTCAATTTAAGACTTTTTAAAGACCTTTTTAAGTCCACCTAAATGAAAATTAAGACCAACATCGCACCCATTATGCAGGCGAAAAACACCAGATCCAATCCTAATAATGACCAGTACTCACTGCTTTAAATAACAAAAACTAAAATACTTATAAAGACTCATTTATAGTCGTATGCATTGCTTGTAAAATGGCCCAAAAATCATTTATAACATTCTAACAAGACAAACCTTAACATAACCTTTCACATTGTCTTGTCTCACATTGTCTTTCAAAGTGCTTCAACCATTTAACATTTTCAACAACAACAAACTCTTGTTCACTCTACTGATTGTTTACTCATTGCCGCCGTTGCCAGAAACCAAAGTATTGTTTGTCCATACTCCAAATTAGACGTTCATTCAATTTCACGCTGTTGTTTTTTTTCCTCCCTCCATTTAACTTTGCCCTGCAGCCTGGGTGAGTATACAAAAATATGCTAATGAAATGTATTACCTTTGTGAAAAAAATATGACTTGGACAACATCATTTAAGACTTTTTAAGGCCTTAATTGAGGAACATGAAATTTAAGACTTTTTTAAGACTTTTCAGACCCCGCGGCTGCCCTGAATAAACATGTCTGATAAAATAAAAAGCTGTTGCGTGTGTTTATCATTTTATTTATAACACTTAATGCAACAAATATCAGTAAATGGCACCATGAACATTAGTGCACAAAAATTAAACATTTCAAAGTTCAAATTCACAAAATTTCACATTAGGCAGTTAAACACGTTATGGTCATCAGTAGTATTAGTTCACAGGCAAACTAACTAAACAGCTTCTAGATTTTCAGGCTCATGGGGAGATCTTCACTCTTCATCTCTGCTTTTTCACCTTGATCCAGGCTGAACTTCTCCAGATCTTCTAGGACGTCCTCTGGTGAACTTTTGAGCTTATCACCTGAGCTGGAGAAGGTGTCAGAGTAGAAACTGGAGTAACTATCAGCAGAATCCAAGCTCAGAACTGGACTAAGAGAATCAATGGACATCTGCTCCGGAGGAGTCACGCTAGACTCTGACTTCTCATCTTTGGGGTCGGAGCTCTTGTCTTCAGCGGGTGTCTCAGATGGTGGATTCTCGTCTTCAGCTTCCTCTTCCTGTGCTTCTGGAAGCTTGACCTGGTGGCGGTTGATGAGCAGTTGGAGTTGGAGTTTGTTGGTGAAGAAAATGCGTCTCCAGCCGATGTTGCGGGCCAGAGTCACCACCTCGTCTGGCAGAGTGCTACACTGCTGCCTCACCGCCTTCTCCCAGTACTCCTCCGACTGGCACAACTGGGAAAGACAAAAACAAAACACAAAACATTCATCTAGTCGTTTGATACCGTTAAGCCTCTACTGCACATGTAGCCCACCTAAAGCCAGTATAGTGAGGTAAGGGCTCCTGAGTTCCTTAGTAACTCTAATTCTAATCAAAAATATAGAAATCAAATTATTTACCACTCTAATTAGAAATTACCAAACCGAGCAGAATGAACTATTAATGCAAATTTACTGGGTTAGCAAATTTTTAAGAATAACTGAACAAGTGAATGAAATGTAGACAATATCAAAATATTAAACTGTGGGCCCACTCACGCACACACACACACACACACACACTAAGTTATAATGCACTTAAAACAACTCTCGGTGCAGGCCTGTGCGTTGCTTGGGAGCGGTGTGACCCAAAACAGAATGGCCGCTTCACTCTCTGAGCCAAATCAAATATTTTAGGTACCTGGTTTTGTAGTTTTGTGTACAGTTGTTATCAGTGTTGGGAGTAACGTGTTATAAAAGTAACGAATTACAGTAATGCATTACTTTTTGCTGTAACGCAGTAATGTAAGGCATTACAGGGGAAAAAATAGTAATATTTTACTCGGTACAAATGTGAGTAACGTGCGTTACAATGTTTTTTTAACCTGGATTGAAGTGGTGGGTTTTTCTTCATACAAATTCGCTAAAATCACCGCGATATCAGCAGCGGTGAAACGCCGGAGATGCGCCCTCATAGACCTTCAGGTAACCGCGGGCGAAAGGACTGACAAAGAACTCCACGCTGTTTAGACCTGGTTTAGACCTGGGTCAGTTCTGGTTTAGACCTGGTTTAGACCTGGTTTACACTCGTCCCTCCCTCTATCGCAGTTCACTTTTCGCTGTCTCGCAGATTTTTTTTTTTTTTGGTGCAATTTTGCATGCCCTGTTTTTTTTACATTGTATGAATGCGTATTGCGTTCCTCCCGCTGCGTCCTGACTGGCCAAGGGACTCCTGTCTCCTGTACAGTACAGTACAGAATGTGTTCAGCTGCCAAATTTAAATACATGTTCAGTCTCTAGCAGTGTGATTCTGAAGTGCTGTAGGGTTGCAAGTTTTCTCCCCGACGAAAACCCCACAACGTCGACGAAACGTTCTGCACCGACAAAGGCTCCTGCGCTCGCACCCAAAAGACAGAGGAAGATGCAAACCATCACACAAAAAGTTGGACTTCTGGACACGCTGAAGGAAGGTAGAAGTTACGCGCTGTAACAGACTTTTGCACCGGCTCGGGTACCTGCAAATAGTTGCTGAAATCAGGGCCGCGAGCCCGAGCAGCAGGGTCCATAAAGAGCGATCGGGTGACAGACGCTCTTACCTCCGTGAGGTGCGGAGCAGAGCCGCTCCTTTCTCCTGCGGTCACCTTCGAGCCCGTCCCCACAGTGAGTCCTGTTTTAGTCCTAGTTCAGTTCTAATTTAGTCCTAGTTCAGTTCTGGTTTAGTCCTGGTTCAGCTCTGGTTTAGTCCTGGTTTAGACCTGGTTTAGTCCTGGTTCAGCTCTGGTTTAGTCCTGGTTTAGACCTGGTTTATTCCTGGTTCAGTCCATATACAGTGCAAAAGTTATTTTGGTGAGAGTAACTTAAAGTAATGCAATAGTAATGTAATGCCTTACATTTTAAATGCAGTAATATTGTAATGTAACGAATTACTTTGAAATGACAGTAATAGGTAATAAATAACGCATTACAGTTTCAAAGTAACTTGCCCAACAGTGGTTGTTATAGGTCAGATCTGGATGAAAACGCATTTACAGGTTCCAAGATGGCGGTGCGGTCACGTCCACTGCTCCCCGCTGGTCTCCTCCCGTACGTCCCTCACACACCATCCCGCTCTTCTAAACGACAGGCTTTCAAATCTCAAGTTGAGAAATAAAACAGTCTTTGTAGTAAGCTGTTTTAACTTCACTACTAATTCAGTTGAGAGCACCCGCTTAGCTAGCGAATGCAAGAAAAAAGAAACGGAGCTACCGTCTAAAACTTTCCTTCAGTACTTATGTGCAGGTCCGTCTTCGGGCTGAATAACTTCCATGCGCTCTCCACAATTGTGTAAAACAAGTCTCTACTTCCGACTATTTGGCCAACAGTCCAAAGGCTTGTCATACACCATAAAAGTTCCGAATTATCTCCTTATTTAGTGTGTTTTTCTCTCCTCTGTCTTTTTCTCTCGAGGTTAAAGGTTGTATAGAGGATTTTCCAAGGAACGAGAAATCCAGCGACTGTTTGTCCTTTTTCAAATTTTGCACATGCGTGAAACCCCCCCCCCCCCCCCCCCTCCCTACAGCTCCCTATGTAGAAAAGCCTCCTCCCGCCTCCTCCTTACGCCAGAAACAGGTTTGTTTACAGCCGGTGCACTGCACATGACTTGTAAACAACTAACTACAGTGTTGGTTAGGCAAGGCGGAGAAGTGGCGTCCAGAGTTGATGAATTTTTATTCTCTTTTTTTTGGTCATCATAATTACAAGGCTACTGCATCTCTATAATGCTATCATTGACAACTTGAAACTAAAAAAAATCCTCCATACAACCTTTAAGCTAACGCTCCGCAGACACTCACTTCCGGTTCACCGTGTGTAAAGTCAATACAGAAAATGGCCAGCAGCAGCAGTACACATTCATAGCACTTCCTGTAGAATTTCAAAATAAAATTAAATAAACTACATCGACTGCAATATACCTTGTACAGCTCCTTAACTTATTTCCAGGTACTTTTAACAGTTTTTTAAACACTTTACTTAATAAATGAAATATACTTTTTAACAATATTTATGTAACTTATAACTTATTTATGCTTTTTAACCATTTTAAACTGTAACTTATATTATGAACTTCAATCACTGTATTATTACTGTATATACATTTTTGTCTAGGTTACACACAAAATAAATGTTGCATAATGGGGGCCATACATTCCAAATGGTACTGTCGTCTATAGAATTAGTTTAAAAAAGAAAAACATGGACTATATCAGGAATAAATTAGGGTTATTGTTTATTTGGTATGATCATAAATTATACATTTTTGTGCCTTCTTCATTACAATTATTAGGTATGGATATGTGTGTTATGCATATGTGTATATATATTTATACTGAATATATGTACAGGACATCTTTGATGCATATATGTATTTATGTATGTGTGTACATGTGTGTGTACATACAGTATATATGTATGTATGTGTGTATATGTGTGTATTTATGCAATGCATATGACAGGTAAGCACTCCAAAGGTGTTAAAAAAATAAATATCTCTCTCTCACTCTCTCACTCTCTCTCTTTCTCTCTCTCTCTATATATATAGTGTGAACCACATGATTATGTAAAACAATTGGGGTAAGACACTAAGTTTTTTAATCTTCATCCTCCTCCTTTTGAGCACCATGTCCCAAATATGTTCATGTATATATCCCTGTTTTTGTTATTGTTTTTTGAATTTTTGTTGTACCTGGCTCAAACAAATAAATAAATGAATAAATTAGGGTTAAACAATCTGAAATGTGAGTGAACCATAGCTACAATAATTCTAAACAATGATTAAAGGGAAGGTAATGAGGTGCGTAACCTGCACTGTTTTCAACAAGGTACGACTCTGTGTTGCCAGACTACACAGAGAAGACATGTTTGTCTCATTCTCAGTATATGGAGAGGCCGAGCTTCATGTGAAACCTCAGCGTCTTCAGAATTCACTCTCTGAGCTGCAGAGGTCGCACTAGCACTGACTCATGACTGACTACAGGTGCTGGGGTTTAGGGTGTGAGGATTCAGACCAGAGAGAGTCCTTTTAAACCAACTAGATTTCAGCTTTGAAACTGGCAACCCAAATGACTTGAGGCTCATTACTGCACTACATAAGTGTGACTGGAGCAGGCAGAGGGTGTTTAATGTTAATATTATCACAGTGCTACGTTTTTGTGTGTTTTATGGTTCATCTCACCTTCCAGAAGCGTCGAGAAGTGCGAAGGAGCTGCCCCACGTCCTCCAGCTCCAGAAAGCTCAGGATGTGCAGGAGCAGAGCGTCGGGCAGGTGCTCCAGGTAGTTAAACTGACCTTGGCACAGAGACTTGGTGTAATTCAGCACATCCTCTCCAAACACTAAAGCGATTTCACCTGAAGAAGAGAACAACTGGGCTTAGTTGAGTGTAACTAATATATTTTATAGTGAACAGTACACTTATTAGACTGAAACCTTTGGCCACCCCTCCAAAATAAGTTTGCAAATAACAATAGCTTCATGATGACAATAAATGATTTAAACATTTGTGTGTCTTGCGAGGCCCTTTAAGATATAATATTGTTTTTTTATATATACTTTTTGTGATCTATCCTGTAAAAACACCAGATTTTGTGAATTATTTAATGTTTTGTAAATTAAAATTATAAATCAGACATTACTTCTAGACAGTTACTAACCTGAGTGGTGATTTCCCCAAAAACCTTTTTATTCTGGATCACTTGTACTTCAAATAGAGTAATATTATTTTGATGTAATAGAATGACATAAAATTTGAGCTGCTCTAAATGTATGTAAAAATTTGTATTTTACACTTTTTAATATCTTTTTCTCAGCTGATGAAACAGTATAATACGGTGAGTTCACGTGAGGTGAACAGTGCTGATGATTTAACGAGGTCACTGGTAATTTAGGATGAAGCTGATGGTGATAAAACATGTATTGTCATTAATAGTAAAAGCTATTGTCAAATGGCTCATGTTTCTCTCACGCTGGAGTCTGGTGTCTTCTAACAGGTCCAGGTGGGACTCCTTGATTTTTCCAGGACGTCTGTCCACATTTCTTCTGAGTGTGATCTTCCACCATCCCCAGAACACCTGCAAGAGTCCAGCACAAAGTGTTCTTCATTTTGAGTTAGGTTTAAACGATGTGGGGAAAATATATGTAATTGTGATTATTCTGACAAGCTCTTTGTTTTAATAAATGGATTCTGTTCAAAGACCACATTTTAAACGTGTGTTGAAGATTTGACAAAAATAATGATAATAATGATATGAAATGACAAACTAATGCCAGAATTTCATTTAGTACAGTAGTAGTTCTGAAGTGCAGGGTGAACAGGAGATTTTGCTGTTTGTAGAGGAAATTATCTTAGCCTAAGGAAAAATATGCTGCCTTTGAAATTTCAATTTGATTGTGATTAATCTTACAGGCCTATATTGAATTAAATACACATACACATATTGTTATCAACTTCATTTAAGTCAACTGCTTTAGTATTTATTTTTCCATAGGAACAAACTTAACTCGAGCAATAAACAATTGATTTTATTATCTGTATAATTTGATGTAGAATCCTGACTAAGTGAAACAGAAAAAGCTGTTGATGTTTAGTTAGATTTGTAGTTAGTCTGCTCTCACGTTCCTGTGTCACGTTACAGCTGTTGACAGTAACGAAACTAACGCGGCGACATATTGATGAAAAAAGTTTATAAAAATTAGCTCCAATAAAATAATAGAAAGTCCGTGTCCGCAAAGTGAGCTCATTGTTAACCACACTTACCTCAGATTTAGTCACGGTGAGGGCATAAAAAGTCTTATCTGGAGCCGGACCGTTCCCAGAGATTTCAAAGAGCGGATCTTTCAGAAGCGACGCCATGTTTAGGTTTGGCCGTTACCATGACAACACAGTCTCCGTTTAAGGCGGACTGATTTAGTTGAACATTTAACTATTAATATTTGAAACATTTGATCAAATCATCACGTTCTTGAAACAGATTTTTTACTAATGTAAAAAAAATAAGATATAATAAATTGCAAGCAAGACGATGGTACATGATGGTAGTTAAAAATCTTTAATTTATTTATACATATATTTATATATGTACACATTTACTACTCTATTCTTGCAAAGACAAGAAACAAATTCATTGTTAGTCAGTGGTGGCACACATCAGACCCTGGCTTTCTCCCATATTGGGCAGTTGTTCAGTTCATCTTTTGCCAAATGCCTTGAAGCAAACCAGTGCAGTAAGTCCCACTCCATAAAACAACGGCGTATTTCACTAAACCGTCTTTGCATGAGTCTGCTCCTGTACTTCAGGTTACACTTCTCCTTGGACATCCTGGACACACAGTGACAGATGATGGGACACTTCTGTTCATCTGGTTTGTGCTCAGATAGGCACGGGCTGTTCATAAAACAAGATCACATTAAGTATTCTTTAAACACCTTCTGCACACATTGGCAATGTTGTGATAGTCACTACAGCTGTTTGGCTAAGGCTCAACCTCTGGTTCAATTCAACATGACTCATATAAAAGGACTCCACTTAAGTTGCTTTAAGCAAAAGATTGGATTATACTTTTAAAAATCAGTCCTGGTCCTCCAAAGCTATGTCACCTCGACCTCATGTAGCTCTCATCTAAAACACGAAAAGAAAAGTCCCTTTTAATAAAATACCTGCTTCACCATGGTCACTCCAAACCACATTCAATCATCTGAATGAACCCTGTTAAAGTTCTAAAACGTTTACCCTCGTATCTTCTGCACACAGTAGTGGTTTCTGTCCACAAGGTGTTTGTATACTCACCATTGTTAACTCAGTCCTTGTTACATAACACATAATAGTGATTACAAATGATGATATGCACAGAGCTTACAGTAATAAACAAGAAATAAAAAAGCATATAATGTATATTGTATATAATATTCCAACAGTACGTCTCATAACAGTCCCAGTCTTTAAAGTCCCTTGAACTCCTTCATAGTGTTGTAAACTTCTCTGCAGAACAAGAAGTCTTAGAAATGTACTGCCACTAGCAGTGTGACGGAACAAGTGCGGAGAATATGTGCTGCATGCTGCCCTCTGGTGGCCGGAGTTAGGAACTGTGCTACAGAAAAGGGTTTGTGGAAGAGCCTCCTGAAGGGAAGGGCCCGGCTGGGGCCCCTGCCTGTAACACAGCAGAGAGGTCAAAGAGCAGGCATCTCCATGGATATATGCTTATAGAACAGTGTTAGAACAACATCACAACTGTCAGTACACACACATGCTCACCATAAAGGGGTTATTGGTCATGCCAGGGCCGGCCATAGGAGGCCCAAAGGGCGTCATGGAGGGCTTGGTCTGACCGTAGACAGGGAACGCGGGGCCTGAGGAGAACAGAGGGGTTCCACAGGGTGAGTCAAGTCTCCAGAGGATCACATATTAACATAAACAGCCCATAAACACACGATACAACCATGTTTTACTGGAGGACTTCTGATAGAAGTATAAATGAACTTCAGATTTACTCATTGCATTTAGGTCTGACCACAGCCACATTCATGCAAGAGGTGTCTAAAAGTGGCTGACCTAGATGCAATTAGAAACCACTGTGCAGGAGCTGCAAGGACTTTTCAAACCTCTTAAAACCTGCACAAAACTAAAGCCAAAGGCCCTTGCAGAGTCCGGCACAGGCTCTAGAGTCTAGAGGGCAGGGCACTAACCATTGGACTGGGGGTGGTACCCCGCAGGCTGAGAGTAAGGGATGGGGGCCTGGCCAGGAAACTGTTGCTGGAAGTTTCCGCTGAAACTGGTCGGGAGGCAGTAGGACGAGGCATTCCCGAAGCCGGCGGGCATGCTCATAGAGCCAGTACCAAAGGAGGCTACAAGACAACAGTGTACAGTCAACACAGGGGGCGCTAGAGACACAGGCATCACAGAGAAGCTCCATTTAACTTAGGGGAGTAACAGAGAGCGGAGTTTTGCTCGGTAAAGAACATGGTGCATACAGAGTGTGTGTGTCAGCTTTGGACTGTGCTGTGTACTCTGTGAAGAGTGAACAGACACCAATGAATCTTACAGCTTAATTCAAATTGAAGTGACAGCAAATCACGTGTGATGTTACACCCCTAATTAAAGTACATGTACAGGAGTCCCCTCTGAGCAGAGGGCCACAGGGTCAGACCTGCCACAGGAGCACGCCCGTTGGTCTGGAACGGGTTGGTGGCCATTTCTGGAGCCACAGCAGCAGCAACGAACGGGTTTGTGGACGGGACAGCTGCAGGAGACAAGCAACAAAAACATGTAGACCTGACTCACGTTTTATCTGAAAATATTACAGTCATTACAACAACTGTTCTAGGAAATATTTGCAGAATTATTTATGAGAAACACAGAACAGCAAATGCATATCAAGTGTGTGTGACAACAGCTTACCTCCAAAGCCAGGTTGCATTGTGGGTAAGACCGGAGCATTCTGAGCAGGAGAAGAACCCAGTACTGGCCCAAATATGTTCCTGTACAAATATTATATACATCAATATAAGAATCAATATATAAACACTGTGAACAAAATAGATAATTATGAAAATGAAGGCTGTGAAATACAAGCCATTTCCAAACAGTTAGATCATTTTTAACTGAAAAGACTATTCTAAATGTTCAAAATGTGAACAAACTAGCAGAAGAACGTTGATATTATTGTAAAGTTTAATTCTGTTGGTAATTACAGTTTACATTGCCCAAAATAAAAACATAAAAAACAGTGTAGTGCATTTACTATAACATATTTGTTCCTGACTTGTTCATTTAAATTTGCCATTTCAAGAGTCTCCAGTCCACACTGCTGCCAGATGAGGGCGATCTTAATGTGTTATTGTTTGCACATAACAAATAACAGAAAAATAATCATGTTAAAAGAGATTGTGTGGGACTTTTTAACAAACAGATGGATAAAATGGGGCAATACCATAATAGGGGTGAGTGATTTTTGTCATCAGACATCATTTCTTACAACATTGAGATGATATTAGAGAAGAAATTTAAAAGATTTTAGACTTGTTAATGAATAGAAACTGAATTGTCCCCTATGTGATGCTGTAGTGAGTTGTCAAAAGTATTGAAATCAGATACTAAACAATACTAAAAGTAGCATCGAATTTAGATACTCATTCAAACATTTAAAATTGTAGTATTATGACAACTTGCTGCCTTTGAGTCAAACTGTAAAGGTCAGACTCTCACCCCGGCACGTTGCTGTTGGAAGTAGCCGAGGAGCTGAGTTCATTGTCCAGTTCTGCCAGAGCAGCGTAGCGGTCCTCTGAGCAGCTGCCCGGCTGGCACTGGGCGGGCACTGCACTGGACATGGAAGGAATTGGCACCCCTCCTGCAATTCATTCAAAAAGAAGGTTAGTTTAGCTTTAAAACTGTACCAACACAGACTCTGCTATGTGGAACAGAAAAGATTAACATTTATTTATTTCCACTACATATCAGAAACTTGGACTGACTAGACACCTTCAAAAAACTGCTCAAAAACCTCATCCTCATCACTGTTGGGCAAGTTACTTCAAAACTGTAATGTGTTATTTATGACTCGTTACTGTCATTTCAAAGTAATTTGTTACATTACAATATTACTGCGTTTAAAATGTAAGGCATTACATTACTATTGGATTACTTTTAAGTTACTCTCACCAAAATAACTGTGAAGATGCTGAACTTTTGTGCTGTATATGGACTGAACCAGGACTAAACCAGAACTAAACCGAGGACTGAACCAGGACTAAACCAAGGATAAACCAGGACTGAACCAGGACTGAACCAGGACTGGGCCAGGACTAAACCAGGACTAAACCAGGACTAAAACAGAACTGAACCAGAACTGAACCAGGACTAAACCAGAACTAAACCAGGACTGAACCAGAACTAAACCAGGACTAAACCAGGACTAAACCAGAACTAAACCAGAACTGAACAAGGACTGAACAAGGACTAAACCAGGACTAAACCAGAACTGAACCAGGACTAAACCAGGACTAAACTGAACCAGGACTAAACCAGGTCTAAACTAGAACTGACCCAGGTCTAAACCAAGTCTAAACAAGGACTAAACCAAGTCTAAACTAGGACTAAACCAGAACCAAACCAGGACTAATCTTGGACTAGAACTTGGAATCTATGACCGCCCCTGAGAGAACCCCGAGTGCTGAGTCCGTGGAACAGGGTGTCTGCACGACGCGACCCGGCGTCAGCTGCGGTTCTCCCCGTGGAGCCTGGAGTTCTGCGCTGGTCCTTTCGCTTGTGGTCACCCGACGGTCTACGCGGGCACATCTCCAGTGTTTCACCACTGCTGATATCTCGGTGATTTTAGTGAATTTGTATGAAGAAAAATCCACCACTTCAATCCAAGTTAAAAGCATTGTGACATGTGTTACTGACATTTGAACAGAGTAAAATATTACAGTTTTTCCCTGTTATGCCACATTACTGCATTACAGCAAAAAGCAATGCATTATAGTAATTCATTATTTTTACAACACGTTACTCCCAACACTGATCCTCATGGCCTACAACCCTCACAAATGTTCATTCTTCACTACTTGTTTTTGTTTTTTCTACACATATTATACTATTTTCTGACCTGTTATAATATTATTTCCTCATCACAAACAGACCTGGAGTTGTGTTTTGTTTCATTCACACATGTTTAACACACAAACTCTGCAGATTTCGGTTAAGTTCTTCTCTCAAACTGTCATGTGGGAATACAGGAAGTGCTCCATTACGTTTTTTTTAAACTCCATACACGTTCACTAGAATCATTTGGATAATTTCAGCCCTCAAATTTAAAATCTCTACTGAACACAAGGTTTGAAAAAAGGTAGATGTTCACTTGAAAACTACCACTTCATGACATCACAAGGTTGAGCAGAGCATTTTGAGCTTTGGGGATACAGACAGCGCAATAACAGGATTACTCAAACACCTGACGCATTGTTTTCATTATTTACTCAGATTCTGCCAACAGTACAGTACGGTGAACTCCTACACATCGCATCAGGTTTGTCCAGTTGCTGTGTACAGTTTTATATTGCGTTTTTGCATATTTATGGAGAATTGTCGTATGGGAGCAAATATGACGTAAACTCGTGGACTTTACCCACTAACCATAAAGAAAGATCACTAAAATACTCTCCAAAAGAACAACTGTGGTATGATCTATTATTTGATATTTTCCACCTCTAGTTCTTCATCATAAACATTACAAGAAAAGCCTTCAAAATTAAAAATAAATATTAAAAAAGGCCCATGTTATAAGATTTTATAATGTTGTTTCCTTATCACAAACAGACCTGGAGTAGTGTTTTGTTTAATTCACACATGTTTAACACAGAAACCTGCATGTTTAGTTCTTGGAGATGTAGAGACTAATAATTAAAGGTGCACTGTGTAACTTTTTGGTTCGGGGTCCTTCACCTGCTTGTTTCTATGGAGATGTCATACTGTGGAACACTCCAGGCAGAACAATGACATTAAAAAGCTCTGCCATACATTTATTCAAATACAGGTGGTTCTAGAGCTCAAAAATACCAAGGAAAACAGGCATTCTGATCTGACCTGAACTTGGTCTGATTTGGTCTGCATGAACATAAAAAGGTTTAATGTCATACTGTGAAACATTCCAGACAAAGCTTTAAGGGTTACTCAAATGTGTAAACAAAAGAAAACACAACTCCAGGTATGTTTTTGGTGCAGAAACAGGGAGTAACATGTTATAACAGCAACAAATTACTGTAATGTATTGCTTTTTGCTGTAATGCAGTAATGTGGTATAACATAACTGTAATATTTTACTCAGTACAAATGTCAATAACACACGTTACAAACCTGGATTGAAGTAGTGGGTTTTTTGTTTTTCTTCATAGAAATTCACTAAAATCATCAGCAGTGATGAAATACCATCATTATGGTTCCAAATGTGAGGACAGGCCCAGAGGTGCACCCATGGTTACCCGACGGGCTACGTGGGAAAAAGGACGGTCCAGAGCACCGTGCTGCACAGTTCAGTCCTCGGTTCAGTCCTCGGTTCAGTCCTGGTTCAGTCCTGGTTCAGTCCTGGTTCAGTCCTGGTTCAGTCCTTGGTTTAGTCCTTGGTTTAGTCCTGGGTTAGACCTAGTTCAGTCTTTAGTTTAGTCTTGGTTTAGTCTTGGTTTAGTCTTGGTTTAGTCTTGGTTTAGTCTTGGTTTAGTCCTGGGTTAGACCTAGTTCAGTCTTCAGTTTAGTTCTGGTTTAGTTCTGGTTTAGTCCTGGTTTAGTCCTTGGTTTAGTTCTTGGTTTAGTCCTGGTTCAGTCCTGGGTTAGACCTAGTTCAGTCTTTAGTTTAGTCTTGGTTTAGTCTTGGTTTAGTCTTGGTTTAGTCCTGGGTTAGACCTAGTTCAGTCTTCAGTTTAGTTCTGGTTTAGTTCTGGTTTAGTCCTGGTTTAGTCCTTGGTTTAGTTCTTGGTTTAGTCCTGGTTCAGTCCTGGGTTAGACCTAGTTCAGTCTTCAGTTTTGTTCTGGTTTAGTCCTAGTTCAGTCCTGGTTTAGGCCTGGTTTAGTCCTGGTTCAGTCTTCAGTTTAGTCCGGGTTTAGTCCTGGTTCAGTCCTGGTTTAGTCCTCGCTTAGTCCTGGTTCAGTCCATATGGCACAAAAGTTTGTCATCTTCACTCGCTGATTGTTATTTCACAATCAGAAACAGTTCTTTTAGTTAGAGTAAGTTAAAGTGCTGTAATATTCGTGTAATGTTTTACATTTTAAATACAGTAATATTGTAATGTAATGAAGTACTTTGAAATGACAGTAACAAGTCATAAATAACACATTCCAGTTTTGAAGTCACTTGCCCAACAGTGATTAGAACATGGCCTCAAGATTCGTCACTTTAGCATAACATAGGACTTTTAAACAGTATTAGAACCCAGTGAAAATGAGAGGGGAGATGAGGGGTACCTGATGACTGTGAGGGGGGTGAGGTGCTCAGGTGAGATGGGATAGTTGTGTTTCCAAAAGCCTCAAAGTTGGCAAAGTTGCTACTGGACTGAGTCTGAGGTGCTGTGGAGAATGAAATGATGAAAGATGAAATGAGAACTATGGAGGAATGGGATGAATACACGAATACATGAACAAACCATTGATACTTTGCAGTGACATCAGGCTGGGGGTGATCTACATGTATTTCTATTTGGTGGAATGTTGAGCAGTTACCATGGTGACACAATGCACATATTAGCAAAAAATAAATAGTCTCAAAAGGTCAGGGGTCAGCAACCTGCGGCTCCAAAGCGACGTGGCTCTTTCATCCAACTGTTGTAGCTCCCTTTGACTTTGGAAAATAATTCATGAATATTATAATGTATTTTTATTTTAGTTGTTTTGTTTTTAAATGTAATTCTAAATATGTAGATAATGGTAATCTTATAACATAAAAATAAAAAGTTTTTAATATTTTTGTGGCTCAAAAAGTGTGTATGTCACAACTGCTGAAGTGCGACACCCGGCACAGATCTGGCAACCTGAACTTATCAGCGTCTACACCAGCAGCATGATTTATTGGACTATTCGACCCCTCGTAGGTAAATGACGGATAAATCCAAGAAAAGATTAATTTGCTTTCTTTCACGGCTGATAAGAATTCTAAAACATAGATCCAGACATTTTTGGTTCACTGAGGATAATTTAAATTTGGATTTTTATTTCTACGAGGAGGACTCAAATAGGCATTGAGTATTTCATTTCGACAGAGTTCAAAATGTATTTGTTACATGCAGAAATCAAATTCTCTGTTATCTGTAGCATTTACTGTATTTTCCGGGCTATTAGGTGCTCTGGATTATAAGGTGCACTGTCATTAAATGGTCTATTTTCAAACATTTTTCACAAATAAACTACACCGGACACTGGGACCAACGGATTGTCGGCGTGTTCGCAGTGACTCAGTTGTTCAGTTGTGTCTAGAAGTGGCACATTGCACTCGCTTTTTCGGTTCGTTCCTCCGTTCCGTTCCTCATCGGCGTGGAGTGATGAGTGTGTCTGCAGGTGTCGCCGTCTGCTCCGTGCGTGTTTGCGTAGTTTACTGAAGTCGTGCTGGGACACCTGAGTGGATTCGTGTATAGGGCGCTGTGGATTGTGGGACGCGCAGTTGTTTTTTGATGGGGTTGGAGGCTTAAGAGCGTGTCTAAAAGCCCGGAAAATACTGTAATCGATTTCATGAATGCAATACACTATAGTCTTTAGTATAGAGCATACAGGTAAAAAAATTATATGCAGTATTATCCTCATTTTAAAGTCAAAAGGGTTTTGTGGCTCCGGGTGTTTTCTTTCCTGTGGGAGACGTGTGGTCCAAATGGCTCTTTGAGAACCGTATTTTCTGGGCTATTAGACGCGCTCTTAAGCTTCCAACCTCATCAAAAAACGACTGCGCACCCCAAAATCCAGAGCGCCCTATACACGAATCCACTCGGGTGTCCCAGCACGACTTCAGTAAACTACAAAGCCACAAACACACACAGAACACGCAAACACACACGGAGCAGACAGCGACCGCACAGCCAAAAACACCCACAGACTAGAGATGCGCGGATTGCGGTTACAACTGCGGTATCCGGGGTTAATCCGCGGGTCAGGCGGATGACGTGACGAAAAATTATATTTTAATTAAATTCGGGTGGGTGGCGGTTTAACTACTAAAAAAAAAAAAAAAAAAAAGTTATTGTTAGTATTGTTACCTACATCTGAAAAGACGAGTCTCATTGTTTATGCTTGTAGTATGAAATGTACGTCATATCCTTAATTAGCCCATTTGACCTCGTTTTTATGTTCTGAAGGTTCAGGTTGTGTCGGGTTATTGATGCCTAAGGTTTACAAGGCACATATTATATGCAGTTTATTTTATTATTTCTAATTTATTTCAGCTGTTTGCCATTTGCTATTTTTTTTGTTTCGATATCAGTTATATTTTAAAACACGCAGACATTATAGCGTAGACTGCCACTCGGGGTTTTTAAAACTTAAAGAAAGACCGATGGAGTGAGGCTACGACTTTGAAATAACATCGGGCAATGGCAGAATGTTCAGAATGTAACAACATCCAACACGAAGGCAAGAAGGTTCAAAAATAGCCTCGTCGGAAAACGTTGTCAATTAATTAGCTGCGCAAGAAAACCAGGTAAGTCTGGGGTTGTTACGGACAATTAAGAATGTGAACATACACGCTGAGCGAATTTTGGAATGAATGAGCTATAGAGTTTGCATTTTTATCGAGGCTCCTTAGTTTGTTTGCTGTATGATTGTTCTAAAATCTAAAATCAATCGGCGGATGGCGGGCGGGTGCGGTTTTGAAAACCTTCGGTGCAAAATGGACAGCGGGCGGATGATGAGTTTTGTGTCGCGGTTGCGGATGAAAAAATAGCCCATCCGCGCATCTCTACCACAGACACACTCATCACTCCACGCCGATGAGGAACGGAACAGAGGAACGAACCGAAAAAGCGAGTGCAATGTGCCACTTCTAGACACAACTGAACAACTGAGTCACTGTGAACACGCCGACAATCCGTTGGTCCCAGACACACCCTCCCTACACGCCACAACTGAACAAAGCCCAGAGTCACTGTGAACACCACAAACAAACAAAACCACTCACCCATCACACTGTTGGGTTTCCTTTAAAGTCCAGTGAGGTTATTTGTGGAAAACAGGTCAAAAATAGATCATTTAATGACAGTGCGCCTTATAATCCAGAGCACCCTATAGTGCGGAAAATACAGTATTTAAGGTTGCCGACCCCTGGTTTTGGTGTTTGATTTTCAACAAAAAACACAGTCATTTTACACGTGAGATTCTTGTTGAACCAAACCAGTTCACCTGTTGTAGTTCCAAGCATATCAGTTCTTTCTGGTCAGATTGTGTTAAAATAAAACTCAGATTCAGTCTAAATTGAGTAACAGATATTCAGACAGATCAGTGCTTTCGGTTAGCGTCACACTCCCAGGAATGTTGATGACCTGAGCTGCAAAGTATCAACAGGACGACATTTTGTTACACAGGGTTCTCACGCTCCTCTGGGACTGAACACAAGAGAGGAGAGTAGCCAAAAATTGTTCTCAAGTAAAAGTACAAGTAGTGGTCCAACAAATGATCTGAGTAAAGAGTAAAAAAGGATTCAGTATTCAGATAAGACTGATTTATACTTCAAATGTGCATTGAGTAACTTCTCTGGTGGAGGATCCATCAGACGCTTTTCTCCAGGGAGGTATTATTACTTTGTCTGGAATGTTTCACAGTGTGGCATTAAACCTTTCCATCTTCATGGAGAAAGAAAGTCACAGGTCAGATCTGTGAAGAGGCAACCCCACTCACAGTCAGAATGTTGTTTTTCCTGGTATTTTTGAGCACCTGTAACTGAATAAATGTAAAGTAGAGCTGTTTAATGTCATACTGTGGAACATTCCAGGCAGAGCAATGATATATCCATAGAAACAAGCAGGTGACAGACCCCCAACTGAAAAGTCACATTGTGCAGCTTTAAAGTTAATTTAATAGATGCATCAAGAATTTCGGACTTCCGGTCATTGTGCAATTCATACTAGGAAGGATTTTCCAAAAAAGTGAGCATCAATCCTCCATGTTTGTTTTCCCAGTGGGATGCGTCTATTGACAAAGTCAATCTTTTCAAGTCTTTTGAACCATATCACTTTTGTTTCTGGTTCTGATCATATTTTAGTCTGTCCTCCACATACAAAATGTTCTCTGCAAACACAGGATGATTTCTTAGCCAGTCAAATGTTTTCTTTTTGGTCCTTCCTGTGGATCAATCCTGCCCATCACTTTCACCTTTCACTATTTTTCAATTCCGTGGGGAAGGGAAACAGTTTGAACAGAGGTTTACAGTCACACACATCTGATTCCCTTTTGCATTTATGGAGTTTGCAAACAAATTTCTTGAGCAGTTTTCCTCTGTTAGAACATCCAACAACCACACAATTACTATGTCCCAATCCCAAAACTAAAATATGACAATATCAGAACCAGAAACAAAAGTGATATGGACTAAGACTAGAAAAGATCAACTTTGTCAATAGACACATCCCACTGGGAAAACAAACACGGAGGTTTGATGGTCACTTTTTCGGAAAATCCTTCCCAGTATGAATTTTGCAATGACCGGAAGTCCGAAATTCTTGATGCATCTTTTGGAAATGAAAAATATTAAATAATGCACATAATCTGGTATTTTCAAACAACAGCCCGCACAAATGAGAAAACAAATGAGAAAATCTTTTGTTGCTTACTCACGGTGGAAAAAGTAACTAGCCCTTTGACTCAACTACAAACTAAATATTACTCAAGTAGGAATTAAAGTATCTTGCTAGAAAAGTATTCTCCAAAGTACAATTTATTTAAAAAGTTACTCAAGTGAACGTTTTCCCCACCTCTGGGACTGAATACTGTCTTACATAGGTAT
This sequence comes from Boleophthalmus pectinirostris, assembly GCF_026225935.1. Taxonomy (NCBI): domain Eukaryota; kingdom Metazoa; phylum Chordata; class Actinopteri; order Gobiiformes; family Gobiidae; genus Boleophthalmus; species Boleophthalmus pectinirostris. The sequence goes on from NW_026571095.1 coordinate 3,730,045, forward strand.
TGTTCAAGAAGTCAAATGCAAATGTTTAAACTTGACATAGGGAGATAAGAAGTTCCAGGGAAATACCATATTTTTTGTTCTTTATAATACTGATATGTTGATACAAAAGAAAAAATGGTAGAATTCTGTGTCGGAATCTGCTGTGAGTTGCAGATTTGTTGACCTGGTTTATGGCTAATATCTCTGTAATTACTGGGTCTATTCACACGAAACAAAAACTGGCACGAGGTTCAGCATCTTTTTCCACAGTTCAGAAGGTGATTGTTGTCAGTAGAAAGGACTTTTGTTTGTGGAGCCAGACTCAAACACGGGCACCATTTTGAGGACTTCACAACTGACTTCATGATTGGCTTGATATTTTGCTTGGGATTTAAAAGTCTGAATGTTTTTTGTGAGTTCAACAATTGTGAAATCTGTAAAACACTATAATATATGTCAATAATCATCAGATATCTGCCACTTTTAATAAGGACAGTGCTGCAGTTATATCATTTTATTCTATTGAAGTTCTTATGACAGGTTAGAGTACTTTTTCAGTAAAACATAGTTAACAGAATCATATTTAACATTTTACTACAAAATTTGCCTTGTTTTTTACCTAGCAACCATAATTTTAACAAGAACCAATCCTAAATTACAAAATAAATGTGATTAGGCTAACAAAAAAATCAATATTTAAATTCAGAAATATCCTGTCCTTGTGCGTAATTTGTCCCTGCATTTTGAATAGAATTTCCAGAGTTGTTTAAGTAGGTAGAGGGATTCAGTTTTAAATACACTGCTACTTCCTGTATTTTTTTGTACTTTTTTCTTCACAAATTGCTACTAAACTGATGTAAAAACTATGACATTTACTGTAAATACTATCCCACCAAACCAAATCATAATTAGACAAACGTGAGAGTAGTAAAGTAGTGTATTTAAGTACAGATTAAAAATTCTACTTAAGTACATTTTGCATTGGATACTTTTAACTTTTACTTCACTACATTTGAGAGTAGGTATCTGTACTTTATACTCCACTACTTTTTTTTTTTTTTTTTTTTTTAAACTAGACTGAAAAGTAAGAAGTATTTTGAAGTATTTTTCAGATGATTTTGGGGTTATTTTGTCATGTTTGTCGCACCATCCTGACTACATTTTTTAAATTCAAGCTTTGGGTTTGAGCAAACAAAAATAAATACACAAAATTCATTAGAAAAAAAATAAGTTAAATAATAAATTGATTAGTTGCTAAAATATATGTATATATTTTTTTTATCAATATGACCACATTTTAACACTTGTGTGAAATACTTTTTTCTCTTTAAGTATATTTTGTGTCTATTTGCTCCCTGGGTGTTAATGGTCCAATGGACCGATTCTTCTCTTTACACCCGTCTCAAGAAAAAAGGGAACAGTGACGTGTCCGTTTATGTCGTTTCCTGTGAAAAGTGCGGGAAGCTGGATTTGAGATTCCAAAGAAATAAAATTCTAAACGAAGGTAAAGTAAGGTAAAAGGTAAGTCAATGATGCTATAAAATATATTTGCAATGCCTGTCCGACCATTACTACAGTATTTGGGTAATTAAGTTGAAGGCATCACAGCATCATGGGCAGTTTACTGAGCTTGTGCGATGTATAGCTAGTGGTTCTGCTAGTTGATCTGTCTATTCAGCAGTTCAAGTGCAGCCTGGAGTAAGATAATGGTAACATCAAAAGTGGTTCAGGTGCAAGTATTTGGCCCTCGTAAGCACCAGAGCTACTATAGAGCGACATCAGCCCGTTTGAGATTAGAATGTATTTAATGCATCTTTGCACACAAAAACCAAACCTAACGCCACAAGGTTAATCTGCATAAAATACCCGCTGATAAAAACACTTCGCTCTGTGCCCTGATGTGGAGCTTCTGTCGGACGGATGGTGAGTCTGTTCTGGAGATGGTTCGTGTTAAACTTTACAGAGATCATACATATGCAGATCATACATGTGCAGATCGTACGTGTGCAGATCGTACGTGTGCAGATCGTACGTGTGCAGATCGTACGTGTGCAGATCGTACGTGTGCATGTCGTACGTGTGCAGATCGTACGTGTGCAGATCGTACGTGTGCATGTCGTACGTGTGCAGGTTCAGTGCATCTCTTTATTCAACAGCATCATTTCACTCATTCCGCTCCCATAAGCAACGTTTCCTCCCGTACACCGCGCGTTCTCCCGTACGGCGCACGGAGCGTGCCTCTTCCCGTGCGCCTCTAAACCAGAACCAAAACCAGGACTAAACCAGAACTAAACCAGGACTAAACTAGAACTAAAACCAGGACTAAACTAGAACTAAACCAGGACTAAATCCAGGACTAAACTAGAACTAAAACCAGGACTAAACTAGGACTAAAACCAGGACTAAAACCAGGACTAAACTAGAACTAAACCAGAACTAAAACCAGGACTAAACCAGAACTAAACCAGAACTAAAACCAGGACTAAACCAGAACTAAACCAGGACTAAACTAGAACTAAAACCAGGACTAAAACCAGGACTAAACTAGAACTAAAACCAGGACTAAACTGAACTAAAACCAGAACTAAAACCAGGACTAAACTAGAACTAAAACCAGGACTAAACTGAACTAAAACCAGAACTAAAACCAGGACTAAACTAGAACTAAAACCAGGACTAAAACCATGACTAAAACCAGGACTAAACCAGGACTAAAACCAGGACTAAAACCAGGACTAAACTAGAACTAAAACCAGGACTAAAACCAGGACTAAAACCAGGACTAAACTAAACCAGGACTAAAACCAGGACTAAAACCAGGACTAAACCAGGACTAAACAGGACTAAACCAGGACTAAAACCAGGACTAAACCAGTTCTAAACCAGGACTAAACCAGAACTAAAACCAAGTATAAACCAGAACTAAAACAGGATTTTAACCAAGACTAAACCATTAGGCACAGACTGCGACTGATTGATTGATGATTCTGCATCATTTTGAGTAAAAAAAAAAACATCAAATATTCCTGATTTTCACTGGCTTGCGCCTTTATGTTTGTACTGACAGTGAGTTTTTGTTGTTGTTTGTTTTAGTTTTTTTGGCAGATGCTGTTTGCACCCTGGGTGTAAATAGCAACAATGGCTCTTTGCCCGATGTGTGAATCACAATGTGAGCCATTTACACCCAGGGTGCAAATAGCATCTGCCAATTTTTAAACAAGTACTTCAATACTTTTACTTAAGTATATTCTTTCATATGATATTTTAGTCTTACTTGAGTAACTTTTTACCTTTGCATTTGTACTTTTACTTAAATAACAAAACTGAGTACTTCATCCACCACTGATTATATAATCTAAAATGTTGAGTTGTGCATAAAAGTGGAGATAGGAATGTGGTTCCTTGTTTCATATAGAAGTTGCCACTCTGCCAGTTTACTGCCAAAACACTGGACCACACTTTTTGTTTTGTAAATTAAAAATTCAGTCATATTTCTCATGACTCCTCATGGTAAATCCTTTCCCAGTAGGCATGGGAACTGTGCGTTGGCTTCAGTGAATCGCAGGCTCATTAGGGACTTGTTCTGGGCTGGAAATAGCTCACCCGATTGGCTTGGGAAGTGTGCAAAGTTGGCAAAGTTGGAGGTGGCAGTCTGAGCGGGCGGAGCGGCGAAGATGTCTCCCCCAAGATCTGAGAGAAGGTCAAACTTCTTCTCTTGAGACGTGTTGTAGGTTTGTGCGCGACTCAGGCCTGGAGACTGGAGAGACAGAGAGATATATAAAGAAATAATGTAAACAATGTAATCCTCTGTTTTGTAAATCAGGGGGCTGTAAGGTCACACTTAAGCTACAAACTCAGCTCCTGGAACATCACACAAGGCAGGGAGAGGAACAAGGGCTGAACCAGGACTAAACCAGGAATGTAAGCTGAATGTAACATATCACATTTTGGTTGTATTGATTTTTCACCCATGTATTTGAGCAAAACATGTCTTGTCTGAGTACAGATATATCGTATAAGCAGCTCTAGAGGTCTAAATAAAGCTGCTGTGCACTGTCTGAATTTAATTATAGTGTTTTATTGTAGTACATGCAAGTTGTTGTTAGCATTACCCTGATTTCAAAACTCTGCTCTGATCTCTGAAAGTTGTAAAAAGTCCTTATTAACTGTAATCGCGATGAATAATTATTCAGAATCCAAAAAGTGAGTAATAGCTTGTTTTGTTTTTAAGACAGGTACAGCGCCTTTAATCCAATAGACAAAAGAAAGAAAATATTGTAAGAATTTCTGGTTTTAAACATGATCTTTTCCAGTGCTTATGAATCCTTCTCCTGGTCATATTTTGACTAGTAAAAGTCAACATTTTTACCTTTAACAGCACAGCCAGCAAATACTCATAAATATTATGATTATGAAGATCAGATCGGTCCAGAGCTTATTGTAAAAAACACATCAATTTTATTTCCTGTATTTTTCAGATTATAAGTTGCACTTTTTTTCACTTTTTTTTTTTTTACTCTGGTGCCACTTATATATTAAAATTTTCACAATGACAGCCGTTCTAGTCTTGTGTCTTGTATCTGCTGCTCCTGTTCCTCCTGTACCACTCTCACTTCACCCTTAACTTCGCATGTCTCCTGTGGAAAAAGCTGTTGTCCTGATACAAGTAAAGAAATATATAGTTGAAAACTGTAATCGAGCAGCAGAAAGAAAGTTTGGAGTGAGTGAGAAACTGGCGGAAAGTAGTGATGAAGAACACAACTTCACAGTAACCGGAAGAGTGAACCATGAAACTTTCCTGAAGTCATTGGATGGACAAAGCCTGGACTTCAGTGACACTGAAACCATCCTGTCGGGATTCAGAAAGGCCGGAATAATTCTAACTGGAACTGATGCCGAGTCTGACGACAGCTACACAGAAGAGGAAGTGGCGCTCTGTTTACCTCCGGAGGTTGCGGAATTGCAGTGGATCTATAATAATTATAATTTTATGGGAGTTGCTCCGAAGTGACACCGAGGATGAAGAATTGAATGGATTTAGTGATTTGGAGTGAGATGGAGAGTTTGATAAACTTCTGTTGTTTATGTTATATTTATCTGAAGAACTGTTCATATGTGACGTTAACAGTCTGTTGTTCTCTGTTCTGTTGTTATTACTTTAACTTGCCTTTGATGAAATGTCGGTTTGTAGTCTCTCGTTTTATGAAATAAATTTCCCCCAAAACTTATATGTTTTTTCTTCTTCATTACACATTTTTTGGCTGATGCGATCCGAAAAATACAGTATAAAGCACTTTAAAAACTTTACAGCTGGCCAAAGTGCTGTACACAAACATAAAATAGACAAGGACAATCACAGTCAAAGTCACAATACAACTACTAAAAAACATAGGAAACACTAAGATACTCAAGTTAATTAACAATAAATGTACACCTCACTTGTTAAAAGCCAGTGAAAAAAACTTATTTAGTGTCTATTATGGCAGCAACTTACAAATATTTAGCATGTATAACATAGATCTGAAAATAGAGCCATATGGGCCCTTTAAATCTATTTAAAGGCCCTTCTATTTTAATTTGATTACAGTGCTGTCTTTGTGATAAAACATCCTCAGCACATGGCGCATGTTACTCCAGAAAATAATTAGCACTGATTGAATTTGTTCCAATGACCCATTAGTCACAAATAATCCAATTACTTATAACAGGCCTAAAATATGACTACACTACACAGGAGCCTTTATGTGAGTCCTGAGTGATGTCATTGTTTACACAGCCTCTCCCTGTACAGTCACCCTCATGTAAACTCAGCACACAGGAGTTACTTGTACAAGACACTGAGCAGTTACCACAGCAGGCCAGACGTTTATGAGTCGACAGGTTTAGGGGGTATCCGGGGTAACAATTATCAAGGCCAAAATGTACAAGTTATAATGCTGCTTCCTCATCACAAACATATCTGACTCCCGTTCCACCTTGTGATGTCATGTGGTAATACAAGTTGTGTTTTTAAACGCCGTACACCTTCACTAGATTCATTTGGATCATTTTAGTCCTGGAATTACCAATCTCTACTGAACTAAAGGGAAAAGGAGCTGTTCACTTGAAAACTACCACTACATGACATCACAAGGTGGAACAGAGCATTTGGAGATGTTGACAGACTAAGAACACATGTTTTACTCAAACATGTGTGAATGAAACAAAAAACAACTTTGGGTATGTTTTTTAAAGAGGTAACAACATTATAACATGACTAAAAGTGTGGCAACACTGGAATTCCCCCACTGTGAGATATCAAGATATTACTGTATTTTTCGGGCTATTAGTCGCTCTGGATTATAAGACGCACTGTCAGTGAATGGTCTATTTTCTAACTTTTTTCACAAGTAAACTGCACTGGACTTTAAAGGAAACAACAGTGTGATGGGTGAGTGGTTTTGTTTGTTTGGTGCGTTCACGGTGACTCTGGGCTTTGTTCAGTTGTGGCGTGTAGGGAGGGTGCTGTCTGGGACCAACGGATTGTTGGCGTGTTCGTAGTGACTCAGTTGTTCAGTTGTGTCTAGAAGTGGCACATTGCACTCGCTTTTTCGGTTCGTTCCTCCGTTCCGTTCCTCGTCTGCGTGGAGTGATGAGTGTGTCTGTTGGTGTTTGTCACTGTGCGGTCGCTGTCTGCTCCGTGTGTGTTTGTGTGTTCTGCGGGTGTTGTGGCTTTGTAGTTTACTGAAGTCGTGCTGGGACACCCGAGTGGATTCGTGTATAGGGCGCTCTGGATTGAGGGGCACGCAGTCGTATTTTGATGCGGTTGGAGGATTAAGAGTGCATCTAATAGCCCCGAAAATACGGTAAATTCTTGTATCTTGCGTCACAGGGGCTTATCTGGCTTGTGTAGGGGTTTTTGGTCTGTGTATGGTGTTACCTGGTCTGTGTAGGGTCTTACCTGGTCTGTGTAGGGGTCTTTGGTCTGTGTAGGGTCTTACCTGGCGTAGGGGGGTCTTGTTGAGTTGTAGAGACTTGAGCGGTTGGACTTCAGGGGTGCTGCCGGTGCTGCTGGCTGAAGACCCCGACACTGAGGCCTGGACCGTGGCTACAGTCCTCGCCTGGTCCGGGGGGACGTACCTGAGAAGCAATTTTAGAATTATGTTAGATATTTATTTTTATCTGTTTTGTTTGTTTAGCCCTTAGTGCTTCTGAAAGGTCCATCCATCCATCCATCCATTTTCCCCGCTTATCCGGGGCCGGGTCGCGGGGGCAGCAGCCTAAGCAGGGACTCCCAGACTTCCTTCACCCCAGACACGTCCTCCAGCTCCTCCGGGGGGACCCCGAGGCGTTCCCAGGCCAGCCGAGAGACATAGTCCCTCCAGTGTGTCCTGGGTCTTCCCCGGGGCCTCCTCCCGGTGGGACATGCCCAGAACACCTCCCTAGGGAGGCGCCCAGGAGGCATCCGGAACAGATGCCCGAGCCACCTCAACTGGCTCCTCTCGACGTGGAGGAGCAGCGGCTCTACTCCGAGCTCCTCCCGTGTGACTGAGCTCTTCACCCTATCTCTAAGGGAGCGCCCAGCCACCCTGCGGAGGAAACCCATTTCAAGCGCTTGTATCCGTGATCTCGTCCTTTCGGTCACTACCCAGAGCTCATGACCATAGGTGAGAGTAGGAACGAAGACTGACCGGTAAATCGAGAGCTTCGCCTTTCGGCTCAGCTCCCTCTTCACCACAACGGTCCGATACAGCGACCGCATCACTGCCGAAGCTGCACCGATCCGCCTGTCAATCTCACACTCCGTCCTTCCCTCACTCGTGAACAAGACCCCGAGATACTTGAACTCCTCCACTTGAGGCAAAGACTCTCCACCCACCCGGAGAGGGCAAGCCACCTTTTTCCGGTCGAGAACCATGGCCTCAGACTTAGAAGAGCTGATCTTCATCCCAGCCGCTTCACACTCGGCTGCAAACCGCCCCAGTGCACACTGCAGGTCCTGGTTCGATGAAGCCAACATCATCCGCAAACAGCAGAGATGAGATCCTGTGGTCCCCAAACCGGACCCCCTCCGGCCCCTGACTGCGCCTAGAAATTCTGTCCATAAACACAATGAACAGAACCGGTGACAAAGGGCAGCCCTGGCGGAGTCCAACATGCACTGGGAACAGGTTTGACTTACTGCCGGCAATGCGAACACAGCTCCTGCTCCGGTCATACAGGGACCGGACAGCCCTTAGCAAAGGACCCCGAACCCCATACTCCCAGAGCACCCCCCACAGGACACCACGAGGGACACGGTCGAATGCCTTCTCCAAGTCCACAAAACACATGTGGACTGGTTGGGCAAACTCCCGTGAACCCTCGAGCACCCGATGGAGAGTGTAGAGCTGGTCCAGTGTTCCACGGCCAGGACGAAAACCACACTGCTCCTCCTGGATCTGAGGTTCGACTATCGGCCGGATTCTCCTCTCCAGTACCTGGCATAGACCTTACCGGGAAGGCTGAGGAGTGTGATCCCCCTATAGTTGGAGCACACCCTCCGGTCCCCCTTCTTATACAGAGGGACCACCACCCCGGTTTGCCAGTCCAGAGGTACTGTCCCCGACCGCCACGCGATGTTGAAGAGGCGTGTCAGCCAAGACAGCCCCACAACATCCAGAGACTTAAGGTACTCAGGACGGATCTCATCCAACCCCGGAGCCTTGCCACCAAGGAGCTTTCCAACCACCTCAGTGACTTCAGCCTGGGTGATGGATGAGTCCGCCTCCGAGTCCCCAGCCTCGGCCTCCTCCTCAGAAGACGTGACGGTGGGATTGAGGAGATCCTCAAAGTATTCCTTCCACCACCGGACAACGTCCCCAGTCGAGGTCAGCAGCTCTCCCCTCGCACTGTAAACAGTGTTGGCGAAGAACTTCTTCCCCCTCCTGAGGCGCCGGACGGTTTGCCAGAATCTCTTTGAGGCCGTCCGATAGTCCTTCTCCATGGCCTCCCCGAACTCCTCCCAGCTCCGTGTTTTTGCCTCCGCAACCGCACGGGCTGCAGCACGCTTGGCCCGCCGGTACCCGTCAGCTGCTTCAGGAGTCCCCCGAGCCAACAAGACCCGATAGGACTCCTTCTTTAGCTTGATGGCATCCCTTACTTCCGGTGTCCACCACCGGGTTCGGGGATTGCCGCCGCGACAGGCACCACAGACCTTACGCCCACAGCTCCGAGCAGCTGCATTGACAATAGAGGCCGAGAATGAAGCCCACTCGGACTCCATATCTCCAGCCTCCCCCGGACTCTGGGAGAAGTCCTCCCGGAGGTGCGAGTTGAAAGTCCCTCTGACAGAGGCCTCCGCCAGACGTTCCCAACAGACCCTCACTACACGCTTGGGCCTGCCAGGTCTTTCCGGCTTCCTCCTCCACCAGCGAACCCAACTCACAACCAGGTGGTGATCAGTTGACAGCTCAGCCCCTCTCTTCACCCGAGTGTCTAAGACACGCGGCCGGAGATCAGATGACACGACTACAAAGTCGATCATCGACCTCCGGCCTAGGGTGTCCTGGTGCCACGTGCACTTATGGACACCCTTGTGCTCGAACATGGTGTTCGTTATGGACAAACCGTGACTAGCACAGAAGTCCAATAACAAAACACCGCTCGGGTTCAGATCAGGGAGGCCGTTCCTCCCAATCACCCCTCTCCAAGTGTCACTGTCGTTGCCCACGTGGGCGTTGAAGTCCCCCAAGAGAACAACGGAGTCCCCGGTCGGTGCACTGTCTAGTACCCCTCCCAAGGACTCCAAGAAGGCCGGGTACTCTGCACTGCTGTTCGGCCCGTAGGCCGACACCACAGTGAGAGGCCTGTCCCCGACCCGAAGGCGCAGGGACGCGACCCTCTCGTTCACCGGGGTGAACTCCAACACACAGCGGCTGAGCTGTGGGGCAATGAGCAGGCCCACACCAGCCCGCCGCCGCTCCCCGCGGCCAACGCCAGAGAAATGGAGAGTCCAGCCCCTCTCAAGGAGTTGGGTTCCAGAGCCCAAACTGTGCGTGGAGGTGAGGCCGACTATATCTAGTCGGTAACGCTCAACCTCCCGCACAAGCTCAGGCTCCTTCCCCCCCAGCGAGGTGACATTCCATGTCCCCAGAGCTAGTCTCCATGTCCGGAGATCCGGTCGTCGAGGCCCCCGCCGTCGACTGCCGCCCAGATCTCTCTGCACCGGCCCCATATGGCTCCTCCCGCGGGTGGTGGGCCCACGTGAGGACGGCCCCACGTCGCTCCCCGTGGGGGAAGGCCCGGCCACCAGGCGCTCGCTGACGAGCACCCACCCCAGGCCTGGCTCCAGGGTGAGGCCCCGGTGACGCCAATCCGGGCGACGTAACTGGCCTCTGTGTTGCACTCATCATAAGGGGCTTCTGAACCGTTCTTCGTCTGACCCGTCCCCCCGGACCTGTTTGCCTTGGGTGATCCTACCAGGGGCATAAAGCCCCCGACAACATAGCTCCCGGGATCATTCGGGCACTCAAACCCCTCCACCACGATAAGGTGACGGTTCAAGGAGGGGCTGAAAGGTCCTATATTACACAAAGTTGACTCTTGTGAGCTCTAAGCTGTTATAATGTTGTCACCTCCTCATAAACATCCCTGGATTATGTTTTGTTAAATACACACATGTTTGAGTAACCTTTTCTGCATCTCCAAAGCTCAAAATGTTCTGTTCCATCTTGTAATGTCATGAAGCAGTTTTCAAGTTTTCAAGTTAACAGCTCCTTTTACCTTTAGTTTAATAGACACTAGAAATTCCAGGACTGAAATGATCCAAATGATTCTAGTGAAGTTGTATTTAAAAACATAGTGGAGCACTGCATTACCACATAACATCACTAGGTGGAACAGAGTGTTTTCAATTTGAGAAAAGACCACTGCCAAAATATACAACGTTTGTGTTAAACATGTGAATGAAACAAACACAACTCCAGGTCTGTTTATGATGAGGAAAAATCATAAAAGATCAGAAAACACTAATCTAGGACTTTTAAATATATAATATGGTTTAAAAGAGTAGGAGCTCTACCACAGATAATGACATTTACATAATGTTAAGGGTTAAAGGCCCTGGACCTATTTTTTTCCATGTATTTGAGCAAAAGTTCTCTTGCCCCAGTACAGATATATTGTATAAGCAGCAGTTGAGGTCATTTAAGTTCTCTGCATTTAATTATAACGCATTTTACTAGGGCTGGGTATCATACAGATGTTACCGATGCGTTACATATCTCAATACAGTGAGCTTTCGATTCAGTACAATTCAGTACAATTCAGTACGATATATTTCAAATCGATTCGCTACAGTTCAATTAAAAAAAATAAAGGCTAAATCATGATCGTGATACTAAAAGTCTTTGTTAAACCACTTCCTGTGCAAAGTTCATATGAAACACAAACATTTTAATCAACAAAACAGTGAAAATGTCAAATGTGTCGCATAAACAAGTTTCCTTTCTGTAAACAAGCAACAATACTGTAGCTGTAACTAAATAATTGAGTAAAATAAACCAAAAAATACTCAATACACGATATATTTCAAATCAGTTTTATACGGTTCAATAAAAAAATAAAGGCTAAATCATGGCTGTGATACTAAAAGTCTTCGTTAAACCAATTCCTGTGCAAAGTGAATATGAATCACAAACATTTTAATCATCAAAACTGTGAAAATGTCAAATGTGTCTCATAAATGAGTTTTCTTTCTCTAAACAAGCAACAAAACTGTAGCTGTAACAAAATAATTTTGTAAAATATACCTGTGGTGGGGTTCTTCCAAAAAAAAAAAACCTCAGGCTTAGCCAGGAAATGCTTTTCGGTGATTTATTGTGCTCTCCAACAGTGCAAAAGGTGCCAAACGTGAGTGGAAAAATATTTACAGTGGTGGTGTGAAAAACAAAAAACCAAAATAAGTTTTTGGTGGACTTCCCCTTTAAGTCCTGCAGCGTTTGCTCGCTCGCTCTCTCACTCACGCTCTCGGTCGCTCGTTCGCTCTGGCTCATTCCACACAAGTTACCTCCACCGTAACCTGGTCGCGACTGGTGACAGAGCTGGAGAGCGCACCTTTATATTCCCGTTTGCCCCTCCCACATTACATAATTCCCCCCAATAATCGTGATTACGCCGTTTCTACGATTAAACGACCTACGTTCCTTCGCTTGACTGTTATATACGCGTAACAGCTTGCGCCCAGACTGAATAGGTTTTGTATATGTGGTCTGCGAGACCGACAATACATTTAATTGGCCATGCAAATGAATTGTTGCTCACCTGATCCCCTGAACCCGCGCAACGACAGGATTTAAGCTCCCAGCGCAGATGTGTCCGGGTTTGCCAGAACACCCCACGGTAGGAGGGCGAAGGCGGCGGCGCGAGGGGAAGTAAATGTCTGGTTAAGCGTGCTTTACATGAATTGAACAAGCGCTTCTAAGTGTGCACCCTTAGTCGCGGCACGACACGCAGGAGGTGTTGGGAATTTTTTATTTTTAAAACAGTGATTTTGGTATGAAATGGTACGGCGAGCGGTGCGCAAAGAATACGGAAACGGGCGCGCGCGTCTTCACGTGCTCTCCCCAGGGACGGCGTTCTTAGGGACGAGCCTGCTCCGTCACAATACCAAAAAATACTCTTGGAGATTTATTGATCTAACAGCCCATGATATCAATACTGTATCATCACATTAAACGATATGATATTTCTATATTTTTGCACACCCCTACATTCTACTGTCTGATAATCAGGAAGTACACATTAGCATGCTAGTTATTGTTAGCTTTATTATGTGAAAATTCACTCACTTCACTCTGTTGACTGAGAGTTGTTAAGTGCTTATAAACTCAAAGGATCCTCAAAATGCATAAGGCAAGTGAGGAAAACTTTGGACCCCTGCAAACCATTTAAAATAAACCTTTTTGTGTGTTTCTCATGTTTTTAAGATCAGGTAAAACCAACAAGACCTCAAACTTGAAGCCAATATTAAGAATAAGTGAAAAATGAGAGCTGGTGGCAGAGCCAGTATGTCAACTTTCTCCACTATAGGTCTCCTTAAATAGCAGTAACTGAAGCCTCTTTGTGTTTTATATGAATGCAGTGGACCCCCAGGCCTTAGGAAATGAAATGTAGGCGGTGGCGGCGAAAAAAACGAGTCCACGTACCACCTCTTCTTCTCGTATTTTTCCTGTAGGAACTCTTTCACTTTCTGGGGTTCTCGGAAATCTGGCACCACCGATGTCCGGTCATCGTAAAGGCCCAACCAGATGTGTTTACAGACCTATGAGATGGGGGGATGGGGGAGAGAGTGGTAGGAGGAAAAAAAGGGGGCAAGGGTGGAGAGGGGAAAAAAAAGAGGAATGCCAATAAAGCTGAGTAAGCAGTGGCCCTAGCATACCTTCTGAATGAAAGACAGACCCTCCACAAGCGGGAAGGCTGACAACATTTGTCACTGAAGGAAGAGGATGTTAAACTGGCAAGTACTGTGCTCATTTCATATTATCAGAGGTGGGTGAAGTGGCCAAGATATGTACTCAAGTTAAAGCCACAGTATGTAACTTTTGTTTTTGTCAAAAGACGAACTAAAATAAAAGCATATCTGTTCATGATGGATGTTTTTATTGCACTGAAACACAGAAAAACATGCATCCTTAATCTGAGCGGGCTTGCATCTCCACAAACCTGACTCTTATTCGGCCTGGAGGAAATGTAGAAATGTAGTAGTAGTAGTAGTAGTAGTAGTAGTAGTAGTAGTAGTAGTAGTAGTAGTAGTAGTAGTAAATGTAGTAAATGTAGTAGTAGTAGTAGTAGTAGTAGTAGTAGTAGTAGTAGTAGTAGTAGTAGTAGTAGTAGTAGTAGTAGTAGTAGTAGTAGTAGTAGTAGTAGTAGTAGTAGTAGTAGTAGTAGTAGTAGTAGTAGTAGTAGTAGTAGTAGTAGTAGTAGTAGTAGTAGTAGTAGTAGTAGTAGTAGTAGTAGTAGTAGTAGTAGTAGTAGTAGTAGTAGTAGTAGTAGTAGTAGTAGTAGTAGTAGTAGTAGTAGTAGTAGTAATGTAGTAGTAGTAGTAGTAGTAGTAGTAGTAGTAGTAGTAGTAGTAGTAGTAGTAGTAGTAGTAGTAGTAGTAGTAGTAGTAGTAGTAGTAGTAGTAGTAGTAGTAGTAGTAGTAGTAGTAGTAGTAGTAGTAGTAGTAGTAGTAGTAGTAGTAGTAGTAGTAGTAGTAGTAGTAGTAGTAGTAGTAGTAGTAGTAGTAGTAGTAGTAGTAGTAGTAGTAGTAGTAGTAGTAGTAGTAGTAGTAGTAGTAGTAATGTAGTAGTAGTAGTAGTAGTAGTAGTAGTAGTAGTAGTAGTAGTAGTAGTAGTAGTAATGTAGTAGTAGTAGTAGTAGTAGTAGTAGTAGTAGTATGTAGTAGTGGTAGTGGTAGTAGAAATGTAGTAGTGGTAGTAGAAATGTAGTAGTAGTAGTAGAAATGTAGTAGTAGTAGTAGAAATGTAGTAGTAGTAGTAGTAGTAGTAAATGTAGTACTAGTAGTAGAAATGTAGTACTAGTAGTAGAAATGTAGTACTAGTAGTAGTAGTAGAAATGTAGTAGTAGTAGTAGAAATGTAGTACTAGTAGTAGAAATGTAGTACTAGTAGTAGAAATGTAGTACTAGTAGTAGTAGTAGAAATGTAGTACTAGTAGTAGTAGTAGAAATGTAGTACTAGTAGTAGTAGTAGAAATGTAGTAGTAGTAGTTAGGGATGGGCATTCGATGAAATGTTCTTAATCGATCGTCGGAAGAATTAACAATCGATTATCGATTAATCATTAACGTTTTTATATTAAAATGATCATCATTATTATTACTATCTGCACTAATCTGCATCAATAAATTCAACTTTATGACATATAAACAGTAACGACTCTAGATCCACATCAGCTGTTTGACATTATAATGTGTTTAATTCAGTTTTGCGCAACTCTCACAGAAACAAAACTTAAAACCGCATCACTAATTTGCATAAACTGAGCGAAGATAAAACTCCAGCTCTTTCTGTTGGATTAAAAGACATGACTCAGGTGAATACAGGTTAGTGTGACCAGATTTGCGTTTGTCAAAACCAGGACACCGTACGGGGGGAGGGAGGTGGGGACTCGTCATCCACATTGCACGACTCTCACCTGGTAAAACTTTTTCCCACTGGACACCGAAACATATGTGCTGCTTTATACACTGTGCACATGGACTCACACTTGTCCCAAACACAACGGAAAGTGTGGCATTTCTTGTACAAATCATCGTTAAACACACATTTGTGCTTCGGTACGTTGCAGACTGACCCACTGTTTGTGTCTCGCTCCTTCTGAGTGCAGAGACACATGTACACACCTGTTTGGTCACGATACACACACAAACCTACATTCAGTTTGTCAATTAAAATTAACGTAATCGATGAAATTCTTAATGATCAATTATCAATTAATCGATTAATCATGCCCACCCCCAGTAGTAGTAGTAGTAGTAGTAGTAGTAGTAGTAGAAGAAATGTGGTAGTAATAGTAGAAACGTAGTAGTAGTAATAGAAATGTAGTAGTAGTAGTAGTAGTAGTAGTAGTAGTAGTAGTAGTAGTAGAAATGTAATTGTAATAGTAGTAGTAGTAGTAGTAGTAGTAGTAGTAGTAGAATGTAGTAGTAGTAGTAGTAGTAATGTAGTAGTAGTAGTAGAAATGTAGTAGTAGTAGTAGAAATGTAATAGTAGTAGTAGTAGTAGTAGTAGTAGTAGTAGTAGTAGTAGAAATGTAGTAGTAGTAGAAATGTAATAGTAGTAGTAGTAGAAATGTAATGTAAAAAAAGAGGAGGAACTACTGAGCATCAGTTTGGACATAAAATGTTTTTAATTGTATGTATAATTTTGTTTATCTAACTAAATGTCAAAACAATAAATATGAAAAGACACAAAATTCAATCATATTTGAAGGTAACGTGTAAAAAGTCCCATTTTTATTATAATACCACTTTCTACTTGATGGATGAGCTGCTCAAAGTGACATTGTGAATCGTTTTTAGGATGTTACTAACTTTTAAAAGAGCAGCTTGGTTGGGCTGAATAAACAGATCTGACTTTTATAACCCAAACATGTTTATCTCTAAAAAAAAAAAAAAAAAAAAGTGAAATGATCAGTGTGTACCTCATTGCTGTGCTTCTGTAGGAACTCGATTTCCTGTTGTGTGAAGGTGGTCATCGAGATGGACTTTACTCTGTGAGGGGGGTTCAGACCTCGCCTGCAGAAACAACAAAGAGCACATTAAAAACACAAACATCAACTAAATAACAGGATACTGTACTGTATTAAAAAGGCTAATCAATACTCAGACCACTGTCGAAAGTAGATACTCACTAAAGTATTCCAAAAACACACAATCAGAATAAACATAGACCTGTACTGAATAGTTTCAGTTGATCTAAAGATGAGAGTATTATAAAATTACTATTATTTTCTGTTCAAAATTACCTTGTACTGTCTAGACAGGGAACATTTTCTGTAATTATCATTGTGAGATTTAAATGATTTTCTTTCATGTGATAATAATGTGCCAAAAAAGTTCAAATCACAATTTTTAGAGGAAAGATTTAGACTAAATTCTACTACTGTACTGACCTTAAATTATTTAAAATTACAGTGTATGACTTTCTGCAGGTTTCCATGGAAATATCGCTAAAGGAACAGCAGGAGCAGACCCTCCTCCAGGCGAAGTAAGAGTCAGGTTTGTGGAGATGCAAGCCTGCTCACAGGGGTGTGCAAAAATATTGAAATACCGATATATTGTACCGTCTAATGTGATGATACAGTATTGATATCGTGGGCTGCTGTATAGATATGTCTCCAAGAGTATTTTTTGGTATATTTTACTAAATTATTTTGTTACAGCTACAGTTTTGTTGTTTGTTTAGAGAAAGGAAACTCATTTATACGACACATTTGACATTTTCACTGTTTTGATGATTAAAATGTTTGTGTTTCATATTCACTTTGCACAAGAAGTGGTTTAACAAAGACTTTTAGTATCATAGCCATGATTTAGCCTTTATTTTTTATTGAACCATATCAAATCGATTTGAAATATATCGTATTGTATTGAACCAAAAGTGCACTGTATCAAGATATGTATCGTATCATGGTCTGTGTATCGAGGTATGTATCGTATCAACAGCTTCTTAATGATACCCAGGCCTAGTGCTGACAGTACGTGAGCTTTAAAAAGTTACATACTGGCTCAGATTACACTCATTTCTCATGTTATTTCCTCATCACAAATGGAGTTGTGTTTTGTTTTTGTTTACTCATGTTTAACAAACAAATCCTGCATATTACAGCCGAGTTCTTCTCTCAAACAGAAAACACTGTTCCAACTTGTGATGTCATGCTGTGATACAGGAAGTGCTCCATTGTGTTTTTAAACTCCAAACACCTTCACTACAATCTTTGGATGATTTCAGGTATAGAATTGCCAGCCTCTATTAAACAAACAAAAGGAGCTGTTCACTTGAATACGACAACTACTTGACATCACAAGGTGGAGCAGAGCATTTTGAGATTGAGATGTAGACAGACTAATGAACCAGGATATTTCAAACATGTGTGAATGAAACAAAACATTATAACAGGTCTTAAAGCTCACAAGAATCTACTTTTGCACAATATAGAAAATAAAATGTCCTAAAAGATAACGAGTGTTGCCGTTACATACACAATACTAATAACAAATGGGACACCAGACCTAAGATTACACAAAGCTCTGGAGTTGAATGTCTCTGTGGAGGAGAGCTAAAAGGTGAAGCACAAATGAAGAGTCTGACGTGCTAATGCCAACACTAACGCTACACTGATTTACAACAGCGTCTCTGGGGTTTTATGTGAAACAGACGCAGGTCACTAACTGAGCTGACCTAAAATGGACTTCAAAAGACCACAGAGAAAACTTCTGACCCATTTCCAGGATTTCACTGACTTTGGAGTTTGCAGAGAAGGAAAACAAGGAGAAATCTCACCTGATTGGAATTCAAAAAACACCAAAGTGCTGTTATCATGATAGTAAAATTTCAGACTCGATTTCAATACTGAGGAAAAGGCTTGAAACTGGCTAACAATTTCACAACCAAAATTATAATAAACTTTTTTCAGACATTTTTTTTTTCATTTTAGCAACTTTACTGATTGATTATCTGTAAAACTTTTTTAATTAGCAGATAGGGTCTAATCATATCAACAGAGAGAAACTTATAAAAGCCTACCCGCTCTAACATAATAAACCAAAAGTGACAGCTATTACATTTCTTTTCCTAAAACAAAACTCATATCTTATCTTATCCTTTATCCTACATTTTCAACACAAATAAATAGCAGTTCTTTTCAAATGATCATATACTCTTATTGTAGTTTTGATGTTGATACTTTGCAATGTCATCACTCTAGGGGTGTTCTTCATGTATCTATATTGCCAGATTGTTCAGCAGTTACCATGGTGACACAATGCACACCCCCCGGAAATGTTGATGACATCAGCTGTAGAGTATCAGTCGCTCAAGTCCATTCAGAAACTATTCGGAAAGGTCACATTTTCCCTGCGTTCAATTATCTTCTGACTCCTACTTGGACCTCGGATTTGACGCCACGTCCGAGCCTGAAGCATTTTATTATGTTTCGTGTCTCGGACTGGGAGAGTAGCGTGTTGTCTCACCACAACACCGACTACCAGACCCACAGGCAGTGATACGGACATGGTAAAGTACTGCAGTGATACGAGTGACTGATGTTGTCATTTAAACCACCAAAGTGTCCAAACACAATGGAAAAAGTTCTGTATATATAAATAGTATATTAACAGTTTTGTTCGCCTCCACAAAATATTGCAATAAATATTGTACTGTAAGATGTATATCGTGAAAATATCATATCAAGAGTTTTGGATATTGTTACATCACTAATCATGAGCCTCCCCACCATATCTTGAGCTTTCCCACGATATCGCAATAAATATCGTACCATGAGGTTCATACCGTGACAATATTGTATCGTGAGACTTGGATATTGTTACACCCCTAAGTTCTGATGTTGATACTATGCAGTGTCATCATGCTGGGGGTGTTCTACATGTATCTATATTGACAGAATATTCAGCAGTTACCATGGTGACACCAATGCACACATTAGCTTCACAATCCCAAGGAACGTTGATGACATCAGCTGCAAAGTATCAGTACCTCAAACCCATTCAAAACTATTTCGGAAAGGTCACATTTTGTCCTGTGTAAGGGTGTGCAAAAATACTGAAATATCGATATATTGTATCGTTTAATGTAATGATGCAGTATGGATATCATGGGCTGCGGTATCGATATATTGCCAAGAGTATTTTTTGGTGTATTTTACTAAATTATTTTGTTACAGCTACAGCTTTGTTGCTTGTTCAGAGGAAGGAAACTTGTTTATGCAACACATTTGACATTTTCACTGTTTTGAGGATTTAAATGTTTGTGTTTCATATGAACTTTGCACAGGAAGCAGTTTAACAAAGCCATGATTTAGCCTATATTTTTTACTGAACCATATCGAATCAATTTGAAATGTATTGAATCGTATCGAATTGTAAGCTCACTGTATCGAGATATGTATTGTACCGTGGCCTAGGTATCGAGATATGTACCGTATCGTGGCCCATGTATAAAGATATATATCGTATCGTTGCCTATGTATCGAAATATGTATTGTATCGTGGCCTATGTATCGTATCGTGGCTTATGCATCGAGACATGTACGATATCGTGGCCCATGTATCAAGATATGTATCGTATCGTGGCCTATGTATCAAGATATGTATCGTATCGTGGCCTATGTATCGAGATATGTATCGTACCGTGGCCTACGTATCGAGATATGTACCGTATCGTGGCCCATGTATCAAGATATGTACCGTATCGTTGCCTATGTATTGAGACATGTACCGTATCGTGGCCCATGTATAAAGATACATATCGTATCGTTGCCTATGTATCGAAATATGTATTGTATCGTGGCCTATGTATCGTATCGTGGCTTATGCATCGAGACATGTACGATATCGTGGCCCATGTATCAAGATATGTATCGTATCGTGGCCTATGTATCAAGATATGTATCGTATCGTGGCCTATGTATCGAGATATGTATCGTACCGTGGCCTACGTATCGAGATATATACCGTATCGTGGCCCATGTATCAAGATATGTACCGTATCGTGGCCCATGTATCAAGATATGTACCGTATCGTTGCCTATGTATTGAGATATGTACCGTATCGTGGCCCATGTATGAAGATATATATCGTATCGTTGCCTATGTATCGATATATGTATTGTATCGTGGCCTATGTATCGAGGTATGTATCGTATCGTGGCTTATGCATCGAGACATGTACGATATCGTGGCCTATGTATCGAGATATGTATCGTATCGTGGCCTATGTATCGAGGTATGTATCATATCAGCAACTTCTTAATGATACCCAGCCCAGGTCCTGTTTTTTTGTGTGTTTTTTTTCAGTATATTCTTGTTTAAATGAGTATCTACGTTTAACACTAGTTTTATTATCGATTAGGAGCTATTACAAGTATTGATTAATTTGAAGTCCTTCACCATACTGTGATCATCATTACACCACAACTATAAAAAAAATCAAAAGCACCGTTTGAGCTGATGACACATCTAACAACACCATATTTATTCACTTCCCAGAAATGTCGTTCACTGTTATAAGTATTGCGCCATGTTCTGCTTCCAAACTTCCATGGGGCTGACTCATGAACCACAATTACAATGATTTAGATCAACAAGCAACAAGCATTAATGCATCCACAATAACAGATAGATCGGGTCTATGGAGGAGCCAGTGTCAGGTTTTATATTGATTTAGTCTGGCCTGGCGGTAACCCTCATTTTTACAGTTTTATTAAAATTGTCAGATCAGTGATGACTTTGTAGCAGGCAGAATATCATTAGAATGCTTATTAAATTAACGGTCGTATCTTGTGCTAAACTGACTATTGCGAGCTTTAAGACAAGTTAGAATATTAATACCTCATCCAAAACACTGTTAGGATTCCTGTTTTTTTCCCTTGTGCTGTCTTCCCCTCCCCTCTGTGTCTTGTGTGTCGTGTTTGGAGCTGGGCGGAGAATCTGGCACCACCGTCTTTTTTGGTTCCACCCACTGTTCACCTGCAGCTCATTCTCCAAACAACCTACACCTCTGCAGTATTAAAGACCGGTTCAAAAGTCCACACATCGCTACATCAACAGTTTATCCTCTGCGGTACAAACTTTTGGCTCCAGCTCTGTTTTTTACATTAATATCTGTTTTCCCAGTACTTAGTTTGTCTTTTTTCCTGTTTTCCTCACATTACCTTACATTGGAATTTCACCCCAGCCTCTGATGCAGCTCCCAGCAACCTGCGCTTTATTTTTGTAAATCAATAAATCCTGTTTTTGATAATCATTGTCTGCCTTTTTTGATCCAACAGTCATTACAACACAGACCTGGAGTTGTGTTTTGTTTCATTCACACATTTCAGTTAACATGCATTATTAGGGTAGCCTGATTCATCACCTCGCAGTGTTAGAATTAATTCATTCAATGGTAGACGGGTACTTTTTTAAATTTAACCAATTGCTGTTATTTGGTCGTGATGTATGTAATGCACCACTAATGGGGTTAACTGATATATTAAGCTTTTCCCAAATCCCGCAGGAAGATGGACAGTAGTGTCTTTCCTCTTGACAAAATTCAACAAACATTCTCTTTGTTCCAGCTTTAAATTCTCGATCTAGTGAATCATTACCAACACAGAATATATGGTTCTTCAGTGATTGGCTGGTGCCCGAACTCGCACTTCCAGGGTTTGCGAACAGTCTATTGTATTTTGATTCCTGGGCTAGTCGCTGAAGAGAAATTAAATTGAGTGGAGGCACTAGGTGGCGCCAGCCTGGCTATTACCAGGGTGTCTACATCTCCAAAGCTCAGAATGCTCTGTTCCACCTTGTCATGTCATCAAGCTGTAGTATTCAAGTTTACACCAAACTTTTACCTTTGTTTAGTGGAGATTCAAAATGATTCTAGGGAAGGTGGACGGAGTTTTAAACCCCAGTTGAGCATTTTCTGTACATGACATCACAAGGTGGAACATATACTCTCTCTATAAATGAAGATGGCTAATGCACTTGCCGCCACGTTCCAAATACGATGCTCACATGCGGCTCTTATGGCTCATTTAGATCCTGGCTCCAATTGACTTACATTGTTATATTGTCCCCTTCTCTGTAACTGATGCTGTGAGCCTCGGCATTTTGATCTTAAAATGTTCGTATTAACCCACTTTTTCCCACTATTTTGTCTGTTTAAAAAATCCTATACCTAATATAAAGCCTGGCACCAAATTTGCACCTGTAAGTGCTAACATCGTGAGTTTCATTTAAGTGGAGCCGAACGCTGTGGCTGACGTCACACTCTCCAAGGGCCTGTTTACACGAGAACGCTTGTGGGTAAAAATGACAAAATATTTTATAGGAAGTGCCTTTCGTTTAGACGATGACGGCATTTTGGGGCTTGAAAACACAAAAATCTGAAACCACCCTCCAGATTGGAAAAGTTGAACACGCTCCATCGTAGCGTTTCCGTTTACACTGCCCAAGACGCAAAACTCTGCTCAGATCTGCTCACGTCGCGTACACGTTTACGTCACATACATCACCCCCTAGCGTCACCACCGAGCCGCCTGGCATGCATACCCACTCCAATTCTACACACATATGCACGCAGATTTCCTTCTGAAAACGCTCATCTAAACACAGAATAAAAAGTAAAGATGCAACACTACTTTTGCATCTTCTGTTCACACCATCATCATATAAACGCAGCCTGAGTCCACTTCTTTAAACAGTCTTTGGGTAGAAAAGCGTGTGTTCAGTTTGAGAGAGGAACTCAGCCTAAATATGCAAATATGTGTTAAACGTGTGAATGAACCAAAACTAAAGTCCAGGTCTGTTTTTGATGAGGAAACAACATTATAACATAGACCAGAAAACAGAGTAATATGGTCTCTTTAAAATAAATAAAAAACAAATGTAATGTAATGACTGGACAACATGATGAAGATGCATGACTAGAGCTCTTGTACTGCTGTCATCACGCAATCCCAGCATGCACCTCCAAACCAGTCAATCCAGTCACAACGGACACATTTTATTGGAGTTTCAGAGATTATGGATTATTATGATGAACACATTATCAAGCGCAGAAAAAAGCCTTTTACCGGATTTATAAGGCTCCATATTGACAGTAGACGTGGATTCCAGCAGTTAAACAAGGAGTTCTATTAATTAAAGATGCATTGTGTAACTTTTCTGGTGGAGGGTCTGTCAAATGCTTTTCCCCATGGAGATCTTATTGTTTTGTCTGGAAAGTTTCACAGTATAAACCTTTCTATCTTCATGAAGATCAAACCAGACCAAGTTACAGGTCAGATCTGCGGAGAGGCGACCTCACCCACAGTCAGAAGGTTTGTTTTTCTAAGTATTTTTGAGCGATAAACCCACCTGTAATTGAATAAATGTAAAGTAGATCTGTTTAATGTCACACTGTGGAACATTTCAGGCAGAGTAATGATATCTCCACAGAAACAAGCAGGTGACAGACCCCCAACCAAAAAGTGACATAGTGCACCTTTAAAAAATCATCTCATGTATTGAACTATAAATCAATCTAGTATTTATTGTGACAGGCTTATAAAACTGAAATCAAGTTTGAAATGTTAGTATCATGACTAGGGGTGTGCAAAAATATTGAAATATCGACGTATCGTATCGTTTAATGTGATGATACAGTATGGATATCGTGGGCTGCTTATCGATAATAGTATTTTTTGGTAGATTTTTGGTAGTTATTATGTTATTTGTTTAGAGGAAGGAAACTCTTTCATGCGACACATTTGACATTTTCACTGTTTTGAGGATTTAAATGAGGAATTAAATTGAACTGTATCGAATCGCTTTGAAATATTTCGTATCGAATCGAAAGTGCACTGTATTGAGATATGTATCACATCGTGGTCTACGTATCGAGGTATGTATCGTATCACCAACTTCTGAATGATACCAGCCCTAACTGTGACAACACTATATAACTCGGTTCACCTGTTGCATATATGAGGGCCCGGTCAAGCAGAAGTAAACAGCAAGGCCAAAAATTCCAGTTAATGCATCTGATATAAAAATGTATTGAACAGATACATATGTACTCTAGTTTATGAAACTGTTGACCTTTTTCTGTACCATTTTTGGTTCTAAAGTTCCATATGTTTTAAACAGACCATGTATGAAACATGGAACAAAAATTATTTCCCAAATTTCAAAGACCTGCAAATCATGTCAATAAATGGATGTATTTCATCATATCTTGTGTTATTCCATCTTGGAACTGTTGATGAAGGTACATGATTTTTCAAAAAAAAAAAAAGTATTTACGATGATAAAAATTTGCTTGGAAGGACTGACATATTTTATAGAAATAGTTTCCTTTCATTTTGAAGTAATATTAAAGTATTCGGAAGAAAAAAGCGACAAATGATGTAAAATCCTGCACCTTCTACTTGTTTGCACAATTTTCCCTCCGTTACTTTTCCCTCCGTTACCATAACCTTTCTTAATAAAAAATCTCATGAGTCAAAAAGTCAGAGGTTTTTCAACCTAATCTTGTACCATATGGTAGAAAACTATATGAAGCAAATATTCAAACCAGTTTGTTAAGGATATGGAAGTGAGAACCAAGAGTTATCACTGTTTGGATTTATTGCCCAAAAAGTGCTGCATATTTCATTCCCTCCGTTACCGATATGAGTTTTTAAATTTTTTGTCAACAACTTGAAAGAATATCACAGGTTTAACTTTACCCTGTTGGAGTGTAACTCTTTCCTACATTCTGATACTTTACTTATTTCAATAGTCCCTCTAGTTTCTGAATAAGAGACATTTGAATGTCAAAAATCTGTCCCTGTTTCCCTCCGGGACCACTTGACGGGACCCATGACTTGAGTTGACCCCCTTCCATATTTATGCGCTCAAAATACTAGAACTTTACTGACACAACCACAACTTCCTATACTGAGAAATTTCCTTACAGTTCCAGATAATTTCATGACTAAACGTGTCCTTATATGACCTGTGCTGTCTATAGAGTATTAAAAGTTGTTATTACACAAAACTGACCCTTGTGAGCTTTAAGTCATGTTCTAATATTGTTATCTCCTTAAAAACAAACCTGGAGTTGTGTTTTATTTCATTCAACAACAAGTGAATCGAGTCATATAGTGTTGTCACTAGGGATGGGCATGATTAGTCGAGTAATCGATAATTGATCATTAAGAATTGAATCGATTATGTTCATTTTAATTGACAAAATGAATGTAGGTTGCTGTGCGTAGCGTGACCAAACAGAGGTCCGTACATGTAGCTCTGCACTCAGAAGGAGTGAGACACAAACAGAAACATTCGGTTAGTCTGCAACGTACCGAAGCACAAATGCGTATTTAAAGATGACTTGTACAAGAAATTCCACGCTTTCCATTCCAGTTGGGACAAGTGTGAGTCCATGTGCACAGTGTACAAAGCAGCACATATGTTTTGGTGTCCAGTGGGAAAAAGCTTACCAGGACACCGAAAACATGAACAGGCTTTACCAGGTGAGAGTCGCTCAATGTCGATGACGAATCCCCACCTCCCACCCCCCGTACGGTGTCCTAGTTTTGACAAACGCAAATATGGACACACTAACGTGTATTCACCTGAGTCATGTCGCATCAGCGCACAAGAGCTGTGTTTTTTCCTTCCCTTAGTTTATGCAAATGAGCGATGTGGTTTTAAGTTTCATTTCTGTGAGAGTTGCGCAAATCTGCATTAAACACATTATAATGTCAAACGGGCTGATGTGGCTCTAGAGTCGTTACGGTTTATATGTCGTAAAGTTGAATTTATTTATGCAGATTAGTAGTGCAGATAGTAATAATAATGATGATGATACATTTTAATATAAAAAACGTTAATGATTAATCGATAATCGATCGTTAATTCTCCCGACGATCGATGCTATTTGGTCGTGACGTTTGTAATGCTCCGCTAACAGGGTTAACTGGTATATTAAGCTTTTCCCAAATCCCTTAGGAAGAAGGACAATAACGTCTTTCCCCTTGATAAAATTCACCAAACATTATCTTTGTTCCAGCTTTAAATCCTTGATCTCGCGAATCGTTGACAACACAGAATATATGGCTCTTTGCTGATTGGCTGATGCACAGACTCGCACTTCTGGGGTTTTTTGCAAACTGTCTAGTGTATTCTGATTCCTGACCTAGTCACTGAAGAGAAATGAAATTGAGTGGAGGGATTAGGTGGCACCAGCCTGACTATTATTATAGGCCTGTCATGATAAATACTATATTGACTTATAGTTCAATACATGACAATCATTTTTTAAAGGTGCACCATGTAACTTTTTGGTTGGGGGTCTGTCGCCTGCTTGTTTCTATGGATATGCCATTGCTCTGCCTGAAATGATCCACAGTAAGACATTAAACAACATTTATTCAGTTACAGGTGGATTTCATGCTCAAAAATACCTAGAAAAACAACATTCTGACTGTGAGTGGGGTCGCCTCTCCACAGATCTGATCTGTAACTTGGTCCGGTCTGGTCTCCATGAAGGTAGAAAGGTTTAATATCATACTGTGAAACATTCCAGACAAAACAACATCTCCATGGAGAAAAGCATTTGACAGACCCTCCTACAGAAAAGTTACACAGTGATCAGAAAGTATTACGGGCGCTTTAAAAGTGTATCTCACCAAAGTCATGGGGGAAGTTACGTAAATCAGGTGAATTCCTCAAAGTCATGTACTGAATATTGAACAATAAGGACATATACTCATTACTGTGGAAGGTTTAAATACAACTTTTTGTATTGGGAGATGTCACTATACTTCCTGATAACTTCATGACTAAGCCTCCATAAAGCTGCCCCTATATGACCCATGCTGACTACAGCGTGTTACAGCTGTATCTCACCAAAGTCATGGGGAAGTTACATAAATGAGCTAATTCCTCAAAGTTAAGCTCACACAGTGGCTTACATGAAGTCCAGGGGTCTGTGGGGCACGGCTGATGTGGTCATACGGACGAGAGGCGACCCACTGGCCCACTTTAAACGCTTAAGTCTGGAAAGTTTCACAGTGTTACTTATTATTATAACCTTTCTATCTTCATGGAAACCAAACCAGACCAAGTCACAGGTCAGAATTGTAGAGAGGCGACCCCGCTCACAGTCAGAATGTGTGCTTTTCAAGGTATTTTTGAACAATAAAACCACATGTAACTGAATAAATGTAAGAGCAGTGGCATATCCATAGAAACAAGCAGGTAAGTTAACAGCTACATTTGACCTTTAGTTCAGTAGAGATGATCAGTTCCAGGCCTGAAATAATCCAAATGATTCTAGTGAAAGTGAATGGAGTTTAAAAACACAGTGGAGCACTTCCTGAATAAACACATGACATCACAAGACATTTCCTCGCACTTCCAGATAATTTCATGACTAAGCCTCCATAAACTTGCTCCTGTATGACCCATGCTGAGGTGATTTGATCAAATGGAGAAGAGGCAACCCTCTGGCTCTCTTTAAAGATGCATTGTGTAACTTTTCTGTTAGAGCAGGGGTGTCAAACTCAAATTCACAGAGGCCAAAATTAAAAACTGGGTGGGCCAAACTAAATATTTATTGAAAAATTTCAACAACATTTGCATTTTTTCTCTTCTCTATAGATATGTAATGTTAAACTTTTTCTTATTAAAATAAATGTTCAATAATAGTTTTGCTTAAACATTGAATCCAGAACAAGCAGAATATAAAATAATAACATTTTAAATAAATAATGTCTCTATAGTCTATCTGTAGCCAGTGGGCAGCTCTAACACATGTTTGATATGATCTCATGGGCCAAATATAATTATATCGTGGGTCAAATTTGGCCCCCGGACCTGAGTTTGACATTTCTGTGGCAGAGGGTCTATCAGATGCTTTTCTCTATTATTACTGACTTTAATGCTTTGTCTAGAATGTTCCACAGTAGAAATTAAAGTTAGTATCTATCTCAAGGGAGACAACTCTAGGCTCCATAACAAGTAGGGATGGGTAGGGATGGGTCAATAAAGAATAATATCGTGATAAAAAGGGTACACAATAATTGTTTGAGGGACATTTTAGATAATCCTGATAATCACCAACAAAAATACTAGAGATTTAATCACCAAAATGTGCTGAAAAAAGCTACTTATCCTTAATCTTTTCTTCTACATCATTGTTTTCACTCATTTAAAAAAAAATAATTAATCATATGCATAATGTTTTTTTAACTGTCAGCAACTTTAATAATTATTGTGATATAGTCATAAATCACAATTATTTTAACCATGATAACTGTGACACCAAATCTGGCACCACCCAGTGCCTCCGCTCAGTTCCATTTCTCTCCAGTGACTAGGTCAGGAATCAGAATACACTAGACAGTTTGCAAAAACCCCAAAGTGCGAGTCCAGGCATCAGCCAACCAGCGAAGAGCCATATATTCTGTGTTGGCAACGATTTCTGAGATCCAGGATTTAAAGCTGGAACAAAGAAAATGTTTGATGAATTTTATAAAGGGGAAAGACGTTATTGTCCTTCTTCCTGCGGGATTTGGGAAAAAAATATAACATACCAGTTATAACCGTTAGCGGCACATTACATACATCACAAACAAATAGCAGCGATTGGTTAAATGATAAAAAGTACAAGCTGTACTACTGTCGAGTGAACAAATTCTAATGCTGCGAGGTCAGACGGTTTCCATGAAGTGAAACTGGCTGATGAATCAGGCTAGTGGAGAGGCAACTCTATTCATAAAAATAATTATTGTATTTTTTGAGTGACTGAAACACCCGTAATAACTAAATGCTAAACAGATGTATCTGAAGTCATACCATGGAACATTTCAAGTAAAGCAATATAGTCGCCATGGAGACAAGCAGGTGATGGGCCCTCCACAAGAAAACTTGCACAATACACCATTTACCAGCGTCTCCCATGGGTGTAAAAGCGCGCCCCAGTCTTATCTGAAAAGGTGTGTGCGCAGTGGCCTGTCCTGCCAAAGGTTTAACTAATGGAGGATGACGTGCACTTTTCAAAATAGCACCTCAAATATTTAACTTTATGGGTCAGCAGGTTGTTTTTAAAACTGTTTTGACTGAGAATCAGGAATATGGTTCACCTTAGAGCAAAACAGTGTTGTCAACAAGCTAAAATTTCACACTTGATTTCAATACTAAGGAATAGACTTGTTTTTTTGTTTGTTTGTTTTTTTTTTAATCAGAATTTAAAGGTGCATTGAGTAACTTTTCTGGTGGAGGCGCTGTCAAGTGTTTTTCTTCATGGAGTTGTTACTGCTTTGTCTGGAATGTTTCACTGTTTAGAGTCAGAACGCCTGTTTTTCTAGGTATTTTTGAGCAATAAAACCACCTGTAATTGAATAAATATAAGGTAGAGCTGTTTAAAGTCATATTGTGGAACATAAGTAAACAAAACAATGACATACCCATGGAAACTAGGTTTCAGTACTAAGAAATACACTCCATATCCAAAACAGATTCTAATGAATCTGTAAGGATAACAAAATAGAATGTAATTTTCAACATTTTAATTGTAGTACTTAAGTTATTTACTTTAATCATAGTACTTTCATGTGGTTTTATGTGTGTGTAATCCCTCAGTGGTCCAGGCAGGTTCCATAGTGGTCCAAGGGCAGTGATGGGAAGAATACTTTGCAGACATATGTAGTGACAGAATACTACCGAATACATGTACCAGAATATGTTACAAAATACATTTTAGTACATGTTCCAATGAGAGTACTGTATTCTGAATATTCTGAATACTTTTACATCAAGCTTCATTTATATTAAAGTGTAAAATCACAACATAGGACTAAAAACAGTTTTATCTTTGTTTCACTGTCTGTTACGCATTTCCTGTCATAAAATAGAAAAGGAAAAATCACACCACAAAAGTAATATAATGTAATGAAAGAGTAATTGTGCCAGAATACAGTTACTCAAAATGTGTATTCTGAATATACAGTCTCAATTAGGGTTGTGCAAAAATATCAAAATATCAATAAATCGTATCATTTAATGTGATGACACAGTATCGATATCGTGGGCTGCTGTATCGATATATCACCAAGAGTATTTTTGTATATTTAATCAATTATTTTATTACAGAGCTCCAGTTTTGTTGTTTGTTCAGACGAAGGAAACTCGTTTATGCGACACATTTGATATTTTCACTGTTTTTATGATTAAAACAGGCGTGTTTCATTTTAACTTTACACAAGAAGTGGTTTAACAAAGACTTCTCGTATCACAGCCATGATTTAGACTTAATATTTATTGAACCATATCGAATCGAGTTGAAATAAATCGTATCAAACCAAACGTGCACTGTATCGAGGTATGTATCGTATCGTGGCCTGTGTATCGAGGTATGTATCATATCGGCAACTACTTAATGATACCAGTCCTCTTCTCAGTACATGTACTCAGATACTTCCCAACACTGTCCATGGGTGTATACTAGTCTATGTGCTCTGATACTTGCTCTGATACAGCTCAACATCATTCTAAAGATTGTTTAGCATCGATACCTGCTCAAATGAGAATCTAGTTTTGACACTAGTTTTATTATCAATCAGTGTCTGATTTTCGACACTTTTGACAACCCCAGAGCAAGTCCGTGAGAGATTCTAGCGAAGATCATTTGTGCTAGAATTACCCGTGGTTTATAGGGCACGGAAATTAGATACAGTAGAAGAAGAAGTAAATCTGAACTGAAACTGACGACTGAAAATGCTCTATGCTCACTTCTTTTTGTGATAGTGACAAGTTTGCAAAATAAAGGGCTAACATAACATATCACAATCAACTCAGAATCACAAGTTTGAGCAATTCTCAAATCACAAAGGCTGAAATTATTAGTATAAGAATGTAATCTATTACTAGTTTACTTGTACATAAACACTGATATGGTTAAGACTTATTTGACACGAGTCTTTTGTTATTTTTACTACTTATATAAATCTTATTATTACCATTTCTATTTTTACTCTTTTTTATTATATTATATTGTGATGTGTGAGCTCCTGTGTCCAAATAATGTCCCTTGTGGATAAATAAAGTTTGTCTAAGTCCAAGTCTATTCTCTGTTTATACCAAAAAAATCGAGTTGTCCCTGTAGTTTTAGGCCTGTACAAACTAAAATTCTGAAGTTCTGAAATTTCTGGCTTTCTTGTATTTGTTTAGCAATTTCCTGGAGTCGTTTACAAAGTGCACTGAGAACATAATTCTACTTTTTGAACGGCTGCCATATTTGTAATGAGATGTAGATGTTTGAATGAAATAGAAATGAATGAACAGTTTGGAAATACGATTATAACTTGGCACTTTTACTTTGAGAAACATTTATAACTCCTCATTTACAATTTAAATTTCAACATTGGTCTTTAGTTAATTACATTTTGTATTGTTGCAAATAATTTGACTATGTTATCCTATCAGAATCTAGTCATACAGGATTTATTGACTGGGGTTGATTAAAGGACCTATGTTACGCAAAATTTACTCTTGTGAGCTTGTGAGCTTTAAAACATGTTCTAATGCTGGAGGTTGTGTGGAGAAATGGATGCTGATCACACACGTGTTTTGGAGTTGCCTGAAAATTAGGGTATATTGGGAACAATTAAACACAACCTTAACGAGTATTCTGGGATATGGAATTCCGAACACATGTCTGGTGATGCATTTGGGAAATAGATCTGATGTAGTAAGGAAGGAGGACATGTATTTGACAAAAATTGTTTTAGCTGCATCTAAAAAGTGAATTACAAAGAATTGGTTACAACCAGATCCACCTGCAGAGCAAGACTAGATCATGATTGTGGAGAATATTTCAGTGATGGAAAGAATAACATATAATCTTAAAACTTAAAGGGTACAAATACGATGAGCAATGGGAAAAATGGAATGTATTCATCAATGACACCAGTAAAACAACATAGTACATAAAAATGTCAATACCAAATGCACGTTTAAATAAGAACCTGTAACTCCAGACTGTTGTTACATTGTTTTTGATTTTATATTGTTTTTGTATGTTTTGAAAGTTATAAAAAAAAAAAAATGTTCTAATGTTGTTTCTTCCTCCAAAAACAAACCTGGAATTGCATTTTGTTTCATTTCACACATGTTTGAGTAACTCTTTATTATTAGTCTGTCTACATCTCCAAAGCTCAAAACGCTCTGTTCAACCTTGTGATGTCACTAAGTTGTAGTTTTGAAGTGAACATCTCCGTTTACCTTTAGTTCAGCAGAGATAGGCAAATCCAGTTTCTTAAACGCTCCAAATGATTCTAGTGAAGGTGTATGGAGTTTAAAAACACAACGGAGCACTTCCTGTACGTGTTCCTGTGCATGACATCACAAGGTGGAGTGTTTTCTGTTTGAGTGAAGAGTTAAACATGTGCGAACAACAGAAAACACAACTCTGGGCATGTTTGTGATGAGGAAACGACATTAAAACATGAATCAGAAAATAGTGCCATCCGGGCCCTTTACAAACATAACCTCCCCTTCTATTAACCATCGTTTAATCATTTAATTCTTTAATGTTTAATCTATATATGGCCAATTACAGCTACTCTTAACACAACTGTCGTGTTAATAGAAAGTTTATAAATGGATACACTTTTATAGCATGGACCATAACAAATCTCTATCCACTCAAGTATATTAGATCAATCTCCAAGCAGTGAGAGACTACATGACTGAAATTTCCATCACAGTTTAAAAAGAACATGAACTAAAATCTTACTTTGCTGCTCGTTGTATTGCCTTTCACCTAAAAACTAACTACACTGTCAAAAAAGACTGCATAAAGGTGCATTGTTTAACTTTTCCGGTCGAGGATCCGTCAAATACTTTTCTTCATGAAGATGTTATTGCTTTGTCTGGTATTAAACCTTTTAATCCTCATGGAGACCAAACCAGACCAAGTTACAAGTCAAATCTGTGGAGAGGCGACCCCGCTCACAGTCAGAATGTCTGTTTTTCTAGGTATTTTTGAGCTTTAAAACCACCTGTGATTGAATAAATGTAAAGTAGAGATGTTTAATGTCATACTGTGGAACATTTCAGGCAGAGGAATGACATATCTGTAGAATGAAGCAGGTGATGGACCCCCAACCAAACCAAAGTTACAAAGTGCAGATTTGAATATGAAATAGAGGTAGTTAGTGATATTAAACTAGACAAACTGACTGAAAGAAATATGTGAATGTGAAGGAAATATCTAGGAAATACAGCCAAGACACATACTACAAAGTTAAGAATAGGCTTTAGTCGACAAAATAACTGCGTAAAACTAGATATGTGCTTATTCCCATGCGTCCTCTCCCTTCATCCCATCTCCATAAGGGCGTGCTACCGCCTGACAACGTGTTACAACGCGCTGTTACAAAACTAAACATCGACCCGGCCAAGCCCAGTCTCTCGGCTCCGGTCTGATCTTTAGTGTCTCTTATCTACCTGAAAACTGGCTGCACTCTCCGGCCAGCTAACCAGGGCTAACCCGGTCAGCTGTAGCCTCACCTCCCTCCAGTCCTGCCTCAAATGACCCACAGCGGAGCCTTGTCGAGCCGCGGATCGCCCTACAAACGCATCCAAAAAAATCGATAAACAGCGCGCAAACTTACAGAATCCCGGAGCAGGTGGTGCAGACGAAGGAGCCCACTGTCATGTTAACATAGGTCGGGCCGCGCTGGTCGCAGTCGAAGCATTTCCGATTCGCTGGGAGGCTAGTCATCTCCCGCAGCATCTTCAAATGTGTCTCCTCCTGCTTTCGCTTCGCGCTGGTCGCCATGGTGGTCAGCTCCGGAGCGGTGATGTGCGCCCGAGGAGGGGGGGACAGGCGGCGGCACGCGGACCCGGGGCGCGGGGAGGGCGGTAGGCTGGCTGAGGTGAGGTGGGGCTGTCCGCGGAGGACGTCGGAGGTGGCCACGGGCGGAGGCAGACAGTCGCGCCGCGGATGAGCTCTGTGCGCCGTGGAGACTGGAGACGGGCGGACCGCTGCTGCGCTTCGACGGAGGGGGAAGTCTGGAGAGGGAGAGTGGAGCGGGGAAAGAAGCGCCCGCTGAGGGATTGGAATGGAACTGCACTCTGGATGACAACACGGGAAAACCAAGTGAATAATACGAGCTAATTTACACTACCAGTCAAAGTTTAGACACTTGTTTCTTATTTATTTCCTGGAGTATTTACATTATAGATTCTCAATGAAGACTTTTTTTTTTTTTAAAACTCACAACTGGGTGCATAAACCCGATGCAACAAACAAAAACATGGCTGTGTGTCGTCAGCAGTTACACGTTGGGATGAGGGAACATAAACACAACATATTATATAGAAACAATACAATACAAAAAAGAAAACAAAAGTGCATTTAGGAAGAGAAAAGGACAACAGTAAGGGAAGTAGAGTTCATTTAACCCGAGTTCACAAAGTCCAGGGGTATTTCACACATGTAGGAATACACTTTTTAAGGTTTAGGTCCATTCGTATATTTCAGAGCTTTTATATATAATTTGAGTTCTTTTTTAAAACAAGCAAAATTAGGGGGACATTTCTGAGTTTTACATTTGTGGATGTAAAATTTGGCAAGACATAATATTAAGTTTACACTGAGTTCTTTTTTATTTTGTAGTAGTACATCAAAAATGATAACATCTCTGTTTAACAAGACGATTCTCAATGAAGACATCAAAGCACTGAATGGTCATGTATGAAATGTAGCAATAAAAAATTCTTAAACTCAAAATAACTCATAACTTCTTTTAAAAAAAAATGTAAGCCTTTTTTTTACTTTGAACCCGAGTTTACTTGGAATTCCTTGACTCTGACATGGCACAGCTGAGAAATGAAAACCATTTCAAGAGACTTCATCTTGAATCGCAATGAGAAAAGCCAACGTGCTTTGAGGATTTGAATAGAAAATAATTCTTTGCTACATCATTTAGTGTCTTTTGTACGTATTTAAAATGTAGAAAGTAGTAATAAAAAAAACATGAATGAGAGGGTGTCTGGTTTTGTACCTAAAGGCATCTACAAAGTTCAAGAAATGTATTGTTTACAGTGGAAAGTCTTTCAAAAGTTACCAAAGAAATAAACTCATCTGAATTTTAGGATGACATCTCATTGTAAAAACTGTGTAAAAATAAATAAATGAGAAAAAAAAAGGGGAGGCTTCAAGAATTGTTTTTGCTTAATGATTACAGTGGAAAATAAACTAGTTTGAAATTTCACATGACAACACAGTGGAAAACCGAATAAATTGCTGCAGCTAAACTTGAATTTCCCTCGGGATTTATAAAGAATCTATCTATGAAGTATCTGGATATCTGTCGTTCTCTCCCCAAACAACCCAGCTATAGTTCTACTGTAGTGCGTTGGCCATTTTGGGTTTTGTAGCCTAGTCTCATTTGTCTTTTTTTTTTTAATCTGGACATCTAACCTTATAAAAATTCAATCAATTTATACAATTAGAATATAATACTTTTAAAACCATCTCATATTTTTAACACACACAACACTAGACCTTTTTAACTCCATGATTTATTCAAACATTATTTTGTATACATTAAAAAGTCAGACTAAAACAATAAAAATGTAAATATAAAATGTATAAAAGTAACATTTAGCGGATTTAATCATCTCACTTCTTTTTTTTTTTTTTACAATCAGCTCTATAGCCTCGACTTTGGCACCAGCACACAACAGGTGCTTGTCGAGTCTGTGATAAGAAGACTGCCTTTCTCCACCACAACACAGGCCGCTTTCATAGTGATTCAGCTCGCCACTTTATCACTGAATTCTCAAATAATGAACATAATCTAATATCATAATTGCGAGGAGAGATATTTATGTTTAAAATGTCCGTTGATGTGATGGAGATTCTGGTTGATTTCAAAGGCACTCGGTCGTGATGATCATTTACAAACAGGAGGTGGGAAAGGACAAGGCCTCTCTTCATGGCTCCTCTGAGATTTGCAACCAGACGGACAGATCCATCTTTATTTAGTCTTCTTCGGCCTTTTTTCTTTGCTGCTCGAGGACTCTGCAGCATCCACAGTCTGAAAAAACAAACATACACAATTAAAAATAAGTATACAGAATTAGTATTTTTGATATTATACAAGGTTATTTTGAAATTTGATTAAAGAAAGGGGAGGTGAAAACGTAGCATGTGAAAAGATACTGGGGGGAGGGGGCAATTTCTCAAAGTATATGCCGTATTTTCCGCACTATAGGGCACACTTAAAAGCTTTTAATTTAATCCAAAAATGAGTGCGCACTTCATAATCAGAGAGCCTTATATATGAATTTATTGGGGTGTCTTAGTACGACTTTAGTAAACTACAAAGCCGCTCCACTTGCAGCATTACGGCTCCCGTAGTCAGGAGCATCAGGAGTAATACATACTGTGATTCCTTTTAATATCAAACTGCACCTGTCAAGAGACATGCTCACAATGCCCATTTTAAACTCAAGACTATTATAAAGTGAAA
This sequence comes from Boleophthalmus pectinirostris, assembly GCF_026225935.1. Classification (NCBI taxonomy): domain Eukaryota; kingdom Metazoa; phylum Chordata; class Actinopteri; order Gobiiformes; family Gobiidae; genus Boleophthalmus; species Boleophthalmus pectinirostris. The sequence goes on from NW_026571095.1 coordinate 3,766,784, forward strand.
GTGCGAGCTGCGTGGGAGCAGTGGATGAGAGAAGAAGAACACACATTCACAAAGACAGAGCCGAGAGACTTGCGCCACGATCTGCCAACGGATCGTGGACGCCCGGGCTAAGGATCAGTATCAACTGTGGTTCGAGCTTTCACCAAGACCAGAATCATCACTGAACTGCCAGGGAACAGTAACCACACAGACTCGGATAATGACGAGAGGGATGTGGGCGTGCTGGACGCCGGAATCACCCAACTGTTTGAACAATTATGACTTATTGTGAATACATTAACAATTTAGCGTCTCAGACAGTATTCATTTATTTTTTTTACACATTAAAATTGAACAAAGTTGAGAGTTATTGTGAACACGTTAAATAAAGTTTGACTTACTTAATCTAACTGTTGTGTTTTGTTTAATGTGCCTTATAGTCCGGTGTGGTTTATATGCACTGTTGGGCAAGTTACTTTAAAACTGTAATGTGTTATTTATGACTTATTACTGTCATTTCAAAGTAATTCGTTACATTACAATATTACTGTATTTAAAATGTAAGGCATTACATTACTATTGCATTACTTTAAGTTACTCTCACCAAAATAACTGCGAAAAAGCTGAACTTTTGAGCCGTATATGGACTGAACCAGGACTAAACAAGGTCTAAACCAGGACTAAACCAGAGCTGAACCAGGACTAAACCAGGACTATAGCAGGACTAACCTCAGACTGATTCCAGGACTGAAGAGGAGGACTAAACCAGAACTGAACTAGGACTAAAACAGGACTCACTGTCGGGACGGGCTCGAAGGTGACCGCAGGAGAAAGGAGCGGCTCTGCTCCGCACCTCATGGAGGTAAGAGCTGCTGTCACCCAATCGCTCTTTATGGACACCCTGCTGCGGGGGCTCGCGGTCCTGATTTCAGCAACTATTTGCGGGTACAAGACCCGGTGCAAGATTCTGCTACAGCGTGTAACTTCTACCTTCCTTCAACGTGTCCAGAAGTCCAACTTTTTGTGTGATGGTTTGCATCGTCCTCTGTCTTTTGGGTGTGAGTGCAGGAGACTTTGTCGGTGCAGAACGTTTCGTCGACGTTGTGGACTTTGTCGGAGAGAAAACTTGCAGACATAGGCTACAGCACTTCAGAATCACACTGCTACAGATTGAACATTTATTTAAATTTGGCAGCTGAACACATTCTGTACTGTACATTACTGTGCAGGGGACAGGAGTCCCTTAGCCGATCAGGACGCAGCGGGAGGAATGCAATACGTGTTCATACACTAAAAACAAAAGGCATGCAAAATTGCACAAAAAAATAAAAATAAAAAATCTGCGAAACAGCGAGACCGTGAAAAGTGAACCGCGTTAGAGCGAGGGACGACTGTAAACCAGGTCTAAACCAGACGTGACCCAGGTCTAAACCAGGTCTAAACAGCGTAGAGTTCGGGGTCGGTCCTTTCGCCCGCGGTTAACTGAAGGTCTGTCTGGCCGCGTCTCCGGCGTTTCACCGCTGCTGATTTTAGCGAATTTCTATGAAGAAAAACCCACCACTTCAATCCAGGTTAAAAAAGCATTGTAACGCGCATTACTCACATTTGTACCGAGTAAAATATTACAATTTTTTCCACTGTATTGCCTTACATTACTGCGTTACAGCAAAAATCAACGCATTACTGTAATACATTACTTTTATAATGCGTTACTCCCAACACTGTTTATATGTGAAAAAAGTTCAAAAATAGACCATTCAATGACAGTGTGCCTTATAATCCAGAGCGCCCTATAGTGCACAAAATACAGTAGATACTTTGCGGTAATAGCAAGCTGGGGATGTCCTACATGTATGTCTATGGTAGAATGTTCAACACTTACCATGGCGACACAATGCACACATTATCAAACACTGACAAAAAATTTCTCAAGAGAAAAATACAAACTGGATTTAAGAATACACTTTCAGGAGCCTGTAATCAATACTAACGTCCATGGTTCTGTTTAGGTGTTTGAGTTTGAACAAAAAGGTGAAAGTGACTAACTGAAAAACTGTATCTTATGACTGTAATTTTATGTTTGAGAGAGTTGTTTAACAGAACAAATCAGATCACTTTCTAGTTCAGTTCTTTATGGTCAGATTGTGTTAAAATCAAGCTCAGATTCAGTCTATTTTAGAGTAACGCAGCTTCTAGTGCTTTCATTAGCTTCACACCTCCAGGAACATGAGCTGCAAAGTGTAAATGTTACATAGAGAAATGTGTGATGGAAGGATGACATTGGCAAATGAACTGATCCAGGCCTGATCTGCCAAAAAATTTGAATTGTAATCTACTAGAACCACCAGAGGTCGCTAAAAGTTTTTTGTTGTTTTGTTTTACTTACAGCTCCTCTTTTCCTGGTTATTCTGAAGAAGTCCTCCATCCGTGTCTGCTTACATCCTTTATTTTTCTCTCTTTCTTCTCTGAGCTTTTTGCGCTTTTGATGAAACATGGCCAGTCGATTTCGAACCCTCTCCTCGCTTCAAAAAAATCAAAGTTTTATCAGAATTTAAAAGGTGCATTGTGTCAATTTTCTGTTTGAGGATCTGTCAAATGCTTTTCTTCCTGGAGATGTGATTGCTTTGTCTGGAATATTTCACTGTATGGCATTAAACATTTCTATCTTCATGGAGACCAAACCAGACCAAGTTACAGGTCAGATCTGTGGAAAAGCAATCCCACTCAAAGTCAGTCTAAATATTTCTGAGCTATAATATCACCTATAATTGAATAAATGTAAGGTAGATCTGTTTAATGTCATATTGTGGAACATTCAAAGCAGAGTAATGACACATCCAAATTACACAGAGCACCTTTAAGAGAGAATTGAAACAAGGGGGAAAAATGTTTCACGTTACATACTCACTTGACATTCCTTTCATGACTCAAAAACGTAACCAAGCCTTCCTCATCAGGCTCTTTCCAGACAAACTCAGGGATGTCTGTTTTTGAATCTTCCAAGAATAATTTTCTTACTGCTTTATAATTCCAAGATTGTGGAACTGGATGAGTCTGGAGATGGAGAAAGTTAAATTACATTTTTTCACTGAGTTGAATCAAATTCAATCATGATAATATTTTATTAGTTCAGTCTTTACCTTTCTCTTGACGTGCAAAACCACTTCTTCAATTGTTCGATGATTTTGGATTAAGACTAGGGCTCTTTTGGGACCCAGTTTTGGAATCTTGTCGCAGTAGTCACAGCCCAGTAAAATGCAAAGATCTACAAACTACACAAAAAAATAATTTACAAAAGAAAAATAAGAAATGATTTTCACAATGACTTTTTTGGTTATAATGTGTATCTCCCTTACCTCCTTTTGAGTGAGTTCAAGTTTGTGCAGTAGTTTCTCAAGGGAGTACTCTGTGACTTCACTGTGAAGATAAAGTCAGTGAGTAAGGTTAGCTAAGAACAATCTTACAACAGTACAATTAATAGATGGCTGACAAGTACACATTTAGAGATGGGTAATATATTCATTCTAATATTGGTGATCAGTTATTTGTCTTTGTGTCTCAGTCAAAGGTCTTAGTGCAGTTTAAGGACTGGTCAGGGAGGGTTAGTGATGAAATGGTTTATTCCCTAAAAATATTCCCTCTGAAAGATCTTCTGCCACATTTGCTGTTGCATATGGTGTAAAAAGCCTCTAGCATCTCAAATGTCCACAGCTAGCTTCTCAGCTAGAAATTTAGCTCACCTATTGCACGGTCTTCATGAATACAAGAAAAACAAACTACTCATTTCACATCATCTAACAGGCCCTTAACTGTGTCATTTGAACTGCACATGCTGCACTTCATAATTGGTTAAAATCCCATATGATATTAAATACTGAGCTCAAAAAAACTAAAATTTTCATAAACCGCTCAGTGTGTGAGGCAAACAGTCACAAAAGCAACTAACCACTTCGTTTTTGTTATCTGAATTGATACCAATATTGGGTCCAATCTATACAGTTTTGTCCCCATGATCCCAAAATAATCCATGCATTACAAGGAGCCTGAAGACCATAGCCATAGCACTTAACAATTTAAAACAATATATTATATCTTGTAAATAAAAAAAAAAAACTTAAAATTTGCCTGATGTCATAGTTCCAGATGGGGACATAAGCCAGTTTTTGGAGGAAGATATAAGATGTTGGTCTTATAGAATAGTGACTAGGTCCTTGAATTTGCTACAGAAAACAACACAATCAACAATGGTCATTTTGATCGACTTGTAACTTAAAGGGGAGTATTACACTTCTATGCGGTAACATGTAACACATTTAGATCACCATTTTAATTTTTATTGTTTTGAAAATGCTATATTTGTCAAAAACAATGTAATAACATGTTAAATAATTTTCAGTTTCTGAAACTTGTTCAATTAGGGAGATTGTGATTGCTTGTTTTTGATGAGGGTTACAAGTCAAAAGCTCAAAAAAATTAATTTTGAGTAATACCCAGTCTTTAAATATATGTCATCTGAAACCAAGCAATTATAATAGTGTGTTATCTGCTGAAAGGAGAGTATCTCTTACCTGTCCTTACTGGCGTTGAGTTGTCGTATCAAAATGTTGGCCCCAAATGGCAGAGTGTCCATGTCCTCTGAGGCCACAGCAAACACAGCCCCTGCCTTCACCAGCTGTGCACAGAGGGCCTCTGCGTCACCTGGAGCCTGGGCACAAAATAACTTTTATGATGTATATAAAACAGCACTGCAAAGTATGAGAGGACCCAGGTTTGTACCTGAACAATTGGAACGCCCAACAGCTCTAGCAGTTTTATACAATTTTTGGTTTGGGCAGATGCTGTGAAAAAGATAACAGTATTATTAATCAGTATAGATAATAGATAATTGATGTATTGATCTATTTTTTTTTTTACTCATACCAAAGCCTAAGTAGTTGGTGAACTTCCTTCCATCTGCCTCTGCTCTTTTCTGAAGCTGCAATGAGAGTACACACAAAATATTTTTCTTATTAATAATTCAATTAATAAGGTTTCAGATGTGGAAAGCAATTTTTAACAATTCTTTGAATTGTATAATTGTTTGAAATGTCCTAGAATGCAGCTCTCAGTGCAGATTTAGTGGTCAGGTAGCTTGTCATCACTGCTGTAGAGACAAATCCAATATCAGAACTTTGCTGAATTGTGAAAACTTTTCCTGTCATTCTGCAGAGTCCTTTCTCTTTTTCTTTTTTAAATAGTCACAAATCATGAGTCAATAGAAAACCTCTACAAGAATGTATGTACAGGGATAATATTAGTTAATTGTTTTAGAAGAGCTGCTGACAGAAAAGACTAGAATCTGTTGTGTCTGCAGAATGTAGAGCGCAACTATATATTAAATATAGAGCTGTACAAAGTTACTCACAGTTGCCACTTTTTGAGCTGGAGGTTTCCCATCAAACACAAACACAGGCTTTATGTCATGTTCCAGTAACGTCAGCGTACGGTAGAAGAGCCCAGACAGAGCCAGAGTCACGCCACCACTACACAACACAAGAGATGTTAAGTTAATGTTATTTATCACTGTATATTAGAATCAAAATGTTTGCAGAGAGCTGAAGAAAAGAAAATCTTACTTCACTGAATTGAGTGCAGCCCGAAACTGGTTCATAATGATCGATGCATCCAGTGCAATCTTTTTTCCTGAAGTAAAACAAAGAGAACAATGAAACTATAGCCATCCCGTCAGACATCTTTTTTTATTACTCTATTACAATGTTTTCATCAATTTGTCAATCTAATTTTGATACACAGATACAGAGAAACTTCTGTGTACAGTCTATGTACAGAACCCACGTAGATGCACATGTACATGATCTTAATTACATCTTACAACATTACTTGTCTTTTTTAAAGGCAATAATGAAGATAACTAGCCAAAAAGACACGATACAGATCAATAAATCAATGAATGAATTACAATCGAGCTTGTCTCTCGTCTTAAATAAAAGCAGAAATTAGATGTCCAAATGATGAGTTATAAAACGCTTAAGTTTCTAGTTGATAAAACGCTTGAGTTTGTAGTTGATAAAACGCTTAAGTTTGTAGTTAATAAAACGCTTAAGTTTACAGTCAGCAGAGGTTTGTTGTGTCACGTGACCTTACTAGCTATAGCAAAAAAGATGCGCAGCTTAGCTTCAACCAAAAAAAAAAAAAAAAAAAAAAAAAAACAGCTTTATGTACAATTCTGATCAGTCAGGACAATGAAGTCAATACTTTACTTAAACACGTACCAGAGTAGTCGCTGATGTCTTTGTGAGAAATGGCATTGGGAGCTTCAGAGCGAACTAAATCTGCCAGTTTTGTGATGCCCATTGTTACAGCCGTACCAAAGTATTACTGCGATTAAAATAAATAATCAAAGACGTGTATGGAATTAAGAATAAAAACGCTATAAGTTACCAATTGGCAGAATCATGCTTGGTTTTCCTGGTTACTAATAAAAGGCTGTATTTTCGGGACATTTAAATCATGTGGTCTGCGCGGATGACGGAGGAGTGTGTAGCTTCCTCTTTCCGGTTACCTACAGGGGGCCCCATCACAACCTCAACTCAAGAAGTCTGATTACACTGCTGTCTAGTCTGGCCATGGATCTGAGTCTGGCCCACAAAAAATCTGATCCTAATCTGATTTCTGGAGTGATCAGATTACTGAAATGTCATGTAAACAACTACAATTAACCCACAGGCACATCAAAATTGTATTCTAATTCTAAAAATCTCTCATTCTGAACAGTTGCATCTACTGTGAGTAATCTGATTTATTTCTCATTGTTCAAACCTGTGCAGGTTTTAGACAAAAAAACAAAAAAAAAAAGACAAGCAGAAGAGAATGAAAGAGTTCAAATTAATTGTACTTACAACAAATACAACAGATATGCTAAAAGTCTGCTGATAAATGCACTAGATATTTTCAATGATCAGATTTCTTTTGTGCATGTAAACAAATCAAAAATCATATCTGTTATTGGGTTATATGAATACCCTAGTTATCTGAAATTCTGAAAAAGCCTAAAATTGTTCATCCTAAATTTTATGTAAAAATGTAACAATAATAAATAAATGATAAATGGTAATATTTTTATACAGTGCTTGTCCACCAACACGCTTTACAAGAAGGAACCACTCAGTCCTTCACACACACGGTTGGCAAGGTGTTACTCTCAGTAGTGGGATTCGAACCACCAACTGAGCTACTTTCGACCCTAAATACAAATATAGCCGCAAGCGGCAATGATCGGCCCTCGCGCGTGCTTACGCCACGCCCCGCATGCGCCGCGCCCCGCAAACGCCGCGCCCCGCAAACGCCGCGCCTCACACTGACCGTAATAAGCCAAAGCGTAAACCTTACCCTAATCGTAATCCTAACCATAGCCCCAACCCTAGCCCTATAAATCTTAATTTAACCCTGCAATTTTCAAAAATTGGCAAAAAAAATTATCCAAGATGGCGAACTTCTGGTTTGTAAAGGGGCGTGGTCACAATATACATTTTTGTTCTTATTGCCATGATGCATCTGGATACCAAATTTGGTTTGGCTACGCCAACGTTTGTGTAAGGACGTCCCATTGGCAAGGATACAATTTTGGCTTGTTGCCATGGCAACACAATGTAAATGGGATGTGAGCATCATTGAGTTTTTTAATCGAGACCATGTCACAAATGTGGGTACCAAATTTTGTATATCTGTGACAAATAAAACCTTATTTTTACATACAAATTTTCTAGGGGGCGATATTGCACCCATTTTTGTATTTTCTTACATCAATGTGTTCAGGGTCGGGGTGTGAACCCACGATTAAAATTTGAGTGAAATCAGCCAAAGTTTGTGCAAATTGCTAGGGGGCGCTATTGCATCCACTTTACTTACATCAGTCTGTTCAGGGTTGAGGTGTGAACTCACGATGAAAATTTGAGTGAAATTGGCCAAAGTTTGTGCAAATTATCACTCGACGAAGTTTGATGGTGAGCCCCAAAAACGAACCCGAAATTTGCACCGTTGCCACGGCAACACCGTTTGACCTTTTAAAAAGCTTTTAACAACTTTTAATGTCCCACTTGTCTAGATGATACAGAATGATTCTGTCTGGGTCAAACTCCCTTGGACGAGTTCGTTCAAGTACGAGGACAGGTCGCACCATCAATCCAATATGGCGGGCTTCCTGTTGGTTGCCGAGCAACCGCGTAATATACTTTTTTGTTCCTATTCCCATGATGCATCTGTGTACCAAATTTGGTGTGGCTACACCAAAGTTTTTGTTGGGCGTCCCATTGGCAAGGGCAGATGTTTAGCCTGTCACCATGGCAACACGATGGGAAATGGCATGGGGTCATCGTTGACTTTTTTGATCAAGACCATGTCATGAATCTGTGTACCAAATTTTATATGTCTACAACGAAGTAAATGTTTGCACTACCATGCAATTTCCCTAGGGGGCGCTATTGTGCCCATTGGAGATTTTCTTATATAAATGTGTTCAGGGTCGGGGTGTCAATCAACAATTCAAATTTGAGTGAAATTGGCCAAAGTTTTGTGCCAGAATTTGTAGATTTTACCAATGAAGTTTATGTCATCGCTATGGCAACGCCATAAAAAATATGACATGGGTGTCACTGACTTTTGGATCAGGATGCCAAAATGGATTTTTGTGCAAAATTTCTGAAATTTTTGAACAACTACTTGGGAACAAATGATTTTCTTCTATATTAAATTTTCTTTCAATCTATAGGGGGCGCTAATGCACCAAATTCATAATTTTCACATGAAGTAGCTTCAGGGCAGAGAGTTTAACAACTGTTTCAAATTTCATTGAAATCAGAGTTTGTTTGATCAAATGGGAGCAATTTGTAAATCTCCAAAATTGTGTGCATTTTTTGTTGCTTCACTGCTCAGAGACCGTAAGACGTGTGTGAAAAATGTGGATAACTTTTAATGTTCCACGTCTTGAGATAATGTGGACCAAATTTGAGCTTGTTCGGGTGAACGCCCTCAGAGGAGTTGGTAAAAGCTTAGCCAACTTTAAGCCAATGTTACTGCCCCCTAGTGGAGCACACGGTGTTGGTGTAATATTTTTTCCTTGTCTTGACATGATCGACTTCTGTGTCAAATTTTATGATTGTACATGCAAATTTTTTTGTGTGTCATTCGTATTCCCTAATGCATTTTTGAGTCATTTTGGGGCGCTGACGAGACATTTTATTTATTTTTGGAAAATGAAAATAGCCAAAAGTTAGAGAAGCGCAAGTTTTACCAGATGGCAAAATTTCAGGACTTTTCGTCATTGTTCAGTGGGTGAAAAATGGGTGAGTTGGTTAGGAGAATAACCAACAGATACGAGAACAATGTTCCGCTTTTTTTTGGACTAATAAAAAAATATAGCCGCAAGCGGCAATGATCGGGCCTCGCGCGTGCTTGCGCCGCGCCCCGCAAACGCCGCAGCCCGTAAACGCCGCGCCCCGCAAACGCCGCACCTCACACTGACCGTAATAAGCCTAATAAGCCTTACCCTAATCGTAATCCTAACCATAGTTTTTGAGTTTTTTAATCGAGACCATGTCACAAATGTGGGTGCCAAATGTTGTATATCTGTGACAAATAAAATCTTATTTTTACATATAAATTCTCTAGGGGGTGCTATTGCACCCATTTTTGTATTTTCTTACATCAGTCTGTTCAGGGTCAGGGTGTGAACCCACGGTTAAAATATGAGTGAAATTGGCCAAAGTTTGTGCAAATTATCAGGCGTCGAAGTTTAATGGTCAGCCCCAAAAACAAACCCGAAATTTGCACCGTTGCCACGGCAACACCGTTTGACCTTTTAAAAAGCTTTTAACAAATGTTAATGTCCCACTTGTGTAGATGATACAGAATGATTCTGGTGAGTCTGGGTCAAACGCCTCAAGTATGAGGACAGGAATTTGTGCCTTCGTCGCCAGGTCGCCCGATCAATCCAATATGACCGACTTCCTGTCGGTTGCCTAGCAACCACGTAATATACTTTCTTGTTCCTATTCCCATGATGCATCTGTGTACCAAATTTGGTTTGGCTATGCCAAAGTTTTTGTTGGGCGTCCTATTGGCAAGGTCAGATGTTTAGCCTGTCAGCATGGCAACACGATGGGGAAATGGCATGGGGTCGTCCTAGACTTTTTTGATCGAGACCATGTCGTGGATCTGTTTACGAAATTTTATATGTCTACGACAAAGTAAATTTTGGCACTACCGTGCAATTTCCCTAGGGGGCGCTATTGCGGCCACCTGAGATTTTCTTATATAAATCTGTTCAGAGTCGGGGTGTGAACCTGCGAATAAAATTTAAATGAAATTGGCCAAAGTTTGTACCAGAATTTGTAGATTTTACCAATGGAGAGTTTATGTCATCGCTATGGCAACGCCATAAAAGATATGACATGGGTGTTACTGACTTTTGGATCAGGATGCCAAAATGGAATTTTGTGCTAAATTTCAGAAACTTTTGAACAACTATTTGGGAACAAATGATTTTCTCACATATTAAATTTTGTTTCAATCTATAGGGGGCGCTAATGCGCTAAATTAAGTAGCTTCAGGGCAGAGAGATTAACAACTTTTTCAAATTTCATTGAAATCAGAGTTTGTTTGATCAAATGGGAGCAATTTGTAAATCTCCAAAATTGTGTGCATTTTTTGTTGCTTCACTGCTCAGAGACCGTAAGACGTGTGTGAAAAATGTGGATAACTTTTAATGTTCCACGTCTTGAGATAATGTGGACCAAATTTGAGCTCGTTCGGGTGAACGCCCTTGGAGGAGTTCGTAAAAGCTTAGCCAACTTTAAGCCAATATTACTGCCCCCTAGTGGAGCGCACGGTGTTGGCGTAATAATATTTCTTCCTTATCTTGACATGATCGACTTCTGTGTCAAATTTCATGACTGTACATGCACATTTTTTTGTGTGTCATTCGTATTCCCTAATGCATTTTTGAGACGTTTGGGGGCGCTGACGAGCCATTTTATTTATTTTTGGAAAATGAAAATAGCCAAAAGTTAGAGAAGCGCGAGTTTTACCAGATGACAAAATTTCAGGACTTTTCATCATTGTTCAGTGGGTGAAAAATGGGTGAGTTGGTTAGGAGAATAACCAACAGATACGAGAACAATGTTCCACTTTTTTTTTGCCAACAAACTATACATTTTCGGAAACCTCTGGCGCATTGCTACGTGATGGCGAGGGTCCCTGGTCACTACGGGCAAGTCACATCGCACCATTTCATTTTTTGGCCACTCGGAGCATCACTTTGCGATACTAATAGGCCCTTCGCCAGCCTTTGGCGCTCGGGCCTAATAATATTCTGATGCGAGAACAATGTTCCGCTTTTTTTTGGCCGACAAACTATACATTTTCGGAAACCTCTGGCGCATTGCTACGTGATGGCGAGGGTCCCTGGTCACTACAGGCGAGTCACGTCGCGCCATTCCATTTTTCGGGCCACTTGGAGCATCGCTTTGCGATACTAATAGGCCCTTCGCCAGCCTCTGGCGCTCGGGCCTAATTAAAACAACCACCAAAGTCATGACAGAAACAACATCCATTTATTACACTTTTTCATACAAACATGTCATAACATATGACAAAACAAAATGGTAACTTACAACTCCCATGCAGATGAAATAATAATTATTAAATTAAAAGTGATGCATTTCATTATTCAAAAATAATGGTATCTAAAACATGAACAGTGGTACAAAACACACATGTACCACTTTGTTAATAAAAAGTAACCACTCAGAGCAGGTAACACAGATGGAAAACTGTGCTCTCTGCATTGAAATAAATAACTTTGTATAAACTTAACAGCAGTTTTATAAGTACAAGGTCAAAAAAATAATATAGTGGACTAAACTATATTATTTATTATTAGACATCTATGGGAAACAGCATTCAGGAAATATATGGCATCGATAGCTTATTTATTTTTGACACTTTTATTTTTTGGGATTGGTCCTTTTACCATGGCAGCTCTCCCGAAACATGTGATACAAGTTCTATTACTCTTAAAGACGCACTGTGCAACGTTTCTGGTGGAGGGTCCGCTATTTGCTTGTCTCCATGGAGATATTATTGTTTTGCCTTGAATATTCCACATTATGACTTTAAACATTTCCATCTAGCATTTATTCATCACGGGTGTTTCTGTTGCTCAAAAATACAATAATTCCTTCTGTGAATAGGGCCGACTCTTCACAGATCTGAACTGTAATGTAGCACTGTGCTGTAACCTGCTTGTGTCCCTCGTGATAGGTTTAATCTATCCTGTGGAACATTGCAGAAAAAGCAATAACATTTTCATGGAGACAAGCAGGTAGCAGATGCTCCACTAGAAAAGTTACCCAGTGCATCTTTAAATATTCACTTAAAGGAACTGTATGTAGCCTCCATTATTATACTGATATATTAAAATCACAGTCGAGCCTGGGTTGCCATTGCTTTAATTTAGCCTGCATATAGAGGACATTTATTTCCTGATTCATGATTCATGATTGGCCGCAGGGGCTGGGGCTTAAGTAAAGAGTCATTTTAGGCTTAAACTGGATTTTAATATTGAAACTGGCAACCCAAATGAAAGACTCATGTGAGTCTGCTTTCTGATTGGAAAATTATCTTGAGAAACAAAACGCCAAGTTATAACATAAAGAACTTGGCCATTATATCCATTGTTTTTATAATTAAATTTGCATTGTTTAATTTTTCTGGTGGAGGGTCCATCTCTGAAGGCTTTTCTCTGTGGAAATGTTATTGCTTTGTCTGAAATTTCACTGTATGGCATTAAATATTTCTATCTTCATGGAGACCAAACCAGACCAAGTTACAGGTTAGATCTATGGCGAGGTGACCCCGCTCACAGTCAGAATACCTGTTTTTAGAGGCATTTTTGAGCCATAAAACCCCCTGTAATTGAATAAATGTAAGGTAGAGCTGTTAAATGTGATACTGTGGAACATTCCAGTCAGAGCAGTGACATATCCATAGAAACAAGCAGGTGATGGATCCTCCACCAGAAAAGTTGCATAATGCACCTTTAAGAATGCATCTGCATTACAATTGTTATCAGTAAAAGCTATATTTGATTTGAACATTGTTATCTCATATCTCAGGACAGTCTTGTTTATGAAATTTTAAATCTAAATCTTACACATAGTTCCTTTAATGATGTCAATAAATATGCAGGTTTAATGTACCAAAATATTTCTATATCTGCAGTAGTGCATTAGATGAGACACTCAGTAAACTTGATTCTACATAGACTTTTTTAAATAAAAAAAGCAAAACCCGCATTATCAACTGTGCTCTATGCGTTTTCCAGTCTACTAGCGAGAAAATACATATATAACAATCATATATTTTAAATGCAATATCAGTAGTCAAGACGCATATGTTGAGACGAAAACACAACATAAACTTGCCTATGGTTTATTACACAGAGGAAGTGTTCAGCGGCGAAACCAGATCCAGGTGTTGATGAGCCAAAACGCCACAGTGGCTGAGTACAGAACCACCTCTCTCTTCGAACGTTCTTTATTCTCCTCCTCAAGAAGCTGCAGACGGCGATTCAACTTCACTATCTGCAAAAATATATAGACATCAATTTAAGGCAGTTGGGAAAAATTATTCACACCCAAGTATCCTGTAGTAGACTTAGCCAAAAATTAGGACATCATGAACACAGTCATAGTTAAAGTCAATGGTTAAACCATTATATGAATCAGTTATTCACAAATTTGTTTGATGATGTTATCTATTTTACTGCAGTCTGATAGTGTGTCAGCTTTGGTCTGACAGAAGAAAACCAGAGAGCACCGGTGAGTCTGAACAAAGGCCAGGTGAGGGGTGTGGGAGTCAAATAAATGTACAGATGGTAGCTTTATTGAACAAATAATTACATTTTTATACATGTTTGTTTCCTAGTTAAACATATTTCAAATTATGTATTTATCCCAGTTACTTATCAAGATTATTGCCCAACAATTTACAATAAATATTTTATAAAATGTTACAGCAATATGACCATAAATTTTATGGACTGTTATGGTCTTATCCCTGTGACTAATCTGATGATGCACTATTTTGGTAATATGGTCATGGGTCATGACTCAGTGTTTTTACTGCAGTTTTAACACACACACTCCACTGCACCCATTAGTAGAAGAAGTATATAAGCTCCTCCCACTTGGGAAGTACGTTTCCCATTAATTTGTCCAATACATTTTTCCAAAATTTCAAATATTAAGAGTTAAATGATTACAATTTTATTTTATTTTTTTCAGAAAATCTATGGTGAAAATGAATGGGAAATGGGAATTGGAAGAGTCAGGCTGCAACCTATGGGGAGAGTGGTTTTCCATTACTTCCCATCAGTGTGAACTCTTGGAAACAGCAAATGGTTTTAATCAAATAAAATGCAATATAATAGTGATACTAAGTACATAAATTCCAATAAAATGCATTGTCATCTATTACACAACACCGATACATGGATTTTTTCCAAGTGCATCAGAGTAGTGAGTACCCAACTGATCATAAAAAAAAATTTAAGGGAAGTACAGAACCATAAAAAAATTAGGAGGTCCAGCATTAAGAAAATATGCGTGACATGTATTTGAATATCCCCTCCCCTGAGACTTACTTGTCTTCGGAGAGACGAAGCATCAACTAAACTTGATTCTTCATGAAAATCCAGAGCGAGGTCATGAGGCGTCCTGGTTGAATCAAACAGTTATTCATTTGTGAACATCAGTCAGAAAGTAACAGACAGTAACTTCACTATAGAAAGTCATCTAGGCCTGTACCTGCGCTGGTTGTCGTCTATGAGCTCAAGCACTTGTTGGTAGGCGCGGCGTGTGGTGGACTGAACATACGAGAGGAACCCGGCGGCGGTGAACAGGTTCACGTTGGCATCCTCGGGCGAAGACAGAGGAGGGCATGGGCGCATGGGAGGGGCACAGGGAGAGGGGCTGGCACTGAGAGAGACACAGAAAACAGATTCTCAAATTAGGAACTTTCTTCTACATTTCATCCATCTCTGAGAAACCTGTTGGATATTCAATAACCGCTGTGCATTCTCTACATGTATGAGCCTGGTTAGTGTTTGGATGGGAGACCGCTGAGAATATCAGGTGCCACAGTGATGCACCAGTGGCAAAACTCTGCAAAACTTATGGCAAACTTATGTAAGACACTTCATGGCCTACTATGAATATGGTGTTTGTGGTGGTCAGAGGGGCCAATGGCGCAGGTTGGTAATCTAAATTTCAACCGTCTGTCCCAGGGCAGCTGTAGCTACAGCAGTCTTGAGAGAGGAGTGGAGTGAATGAATAATGCAATTTAAAGTGTTTTGGGCGCTGCATAAACCCAACGTATTATTATTATTAGGTGAAAAGAGATGGAGTAAATTGTATCTAGCTGGTGGAGTATGCAAGTTTAGATTTATGTGAGAGAACATCTATGCAGACACAAGTTTAGGAGGAAAGTAGTCAACCCCAATAAAGCCCCTCTACAGTCAGGAGAAGATCTTTAATGCAGTGACAGATAATACAAGTAAGAGAAAAGTAATACATGTGTTACAGGTCTGGTCTAGGGGGCAGACCCGCTCAGAAAAAAACTCTGAATAAACAGGAAAAAGCTTTGGTTTACACATGCGTGCTTACCTGTACTGGCTACCATGACGACCAGAAATGTTGTCGCTCACACTGCGCTCCCTTCGAGAGCGAGCGTGCTGTGCCTGCGGAGGTAACAGAGGGCTCATGGCAGTAACTGAAATATACTGAAAATACTCGTTTTGCAGGTGATAAGACAGATTGCAATGATGCATTTTTGCATTACCATAACAATAGTTGAGGTGTTACTAATTACTAATGTCATCCAAAATACCAATCCTTTTAAGTTAACCTGGACATTGTTACTAACTAGTATATTTGTTACTTATAAATCAGTGTTTGAGAGTGGATTTTTGCTTTGGTTGACATCAGCTCTGTGTATCCATTAACAGCCCATTAACAGCCCTGCACAGGAGCAGGTTCAGAGACTGTGGACTAAAGTGGAGAGTGACTCCATTTCTTAAGTGTGAGTGACAGATAATCAGTAAAGAAGCTTTGAGACAAATAAAGTGAATGTAGATTGAACAGAGCCATAGTCTGTGCAGTCACCTGTTGGTTGTTTTGTGTGCGGGTCTCCTCTGTCTCCAGTGAGTCCAGAGGCTGCTCTGACAGAGTGAGAACACGAGGAGGGGCTTTCATGTTCAACAGATCTGCCTGAGGGACTGACTGGATCAGGTCCAAGTCTCTGGGACGAGAGAACCGAGGGTCGTCTTCATCTCCTGTCAAGAAAAATATAAATGGTGATCAAACATATACATGAATAGGGCTGTGCAATTAATCAAATTTTAATTAAGATTGAGCTTTAGTCAGCTCTAACTGTCAGTACAAGGTTGGCCCACAGCCAACACTTCTGCCAGTAAAAGTAATTTTTTAAAAAATTTGTATTTTAATGGGTGTTTTTGTAAGTATATGGAATGGTTAGCTACTTTTGTGGCTACCTGGCTCACACACTTTTAGAGTTCAGTTTTTAACAATTTTGACCAATTAAGAAGTGCAGCATGTGCAGTTCAAAGGACACAGGTAAGGGACTGTTGGATTGTGTGAAATGAGCAGTTTGTTTTTCCTGTATCCATGGAGACAGTACAAGAGGCTAGCTGAGAAGCTAGCTATGGACATTTGAGATGCTACAGGTTTTTTACAACATGTGTGCGTGGCAGAAGATCTTCCAGAGGAAACACCTTGAGGGAATGGACCATTTCGCCACCAATCAAAACACCAGAGTGGAGTAAGGGCAAGGACTTTTCTGTTGTGTTCACATGGTTTTCTCCTGGACTCTGCTGTGATGCTGCAGGACGCAGAGGAGGGACACTTGTGGCTCTTTCACAGGATCTGCTGACCCTCCCTGACCAGTTCCTACACTGAGACCTTTGACTGAGACACAAAGGTGACTGAGACACTCAGTGGAAATGCTGCAGCAACATCAACTGCAATAGCTACAGAAAAACTTGAATTTCCCTTGGGATCAATAAAGTGTCTTTTCATATTTGACATTATATCCAGACTGACCTGCTACAATGATCCTCTCAGGCACCTGCATTATGGTGGTGTGGGGCAGAGGCTGCTGTAGAGGCAGGGGCCCCGGCTGGCTGTCAGGGGCCACTTTGAGTGTGTCTGGGATCCTCATGCGCTGGCTGATGCCCTCTGTGTACTCCAGCTCATAGTGGATACGGTTCATCTCCGCCACATCCGCAGAGGGAGGGGCAAAAGCTGGAACACTCATCCCGCCTGGAGAGGGTCCGAAGAGAAAGTTAAAATGGTCAAATGTTCTTAAAGTAGTATAAGCTTTGTGGGTAATTTTATGTCATTCCATTTGTCTGTACTTAAACCTCACCTAACACATGTATTAAAAATCTGACACTAATCAATACTAAAACTAGATACTAATTTGAGCAGGTACCAATACTAAAAAAAGTCACTTTCTTGGGACAGAAATGAAGCTTTCCTGAATAGTTTTAGAATGATATTGTGTTTGTAGCATAGTGAGTATAAGAGCACATAGACTAGTATACATACATGGACCAATATGGAACCTACCTGGACCACTAAGGGATGACACAGATAAAAGACCACATGGAAATATAAAAGGAAGTATTAACATATCACCCTCCCCTATTGTTAAATTTTAATAAATATGGTTGTCAGGTTTGTGCGTCCATAGCAGCACCATACAGATGAATGGAAATTAAAATGTATAGTTATATAATTCAGGACACTGCTACACTGACAATTCCACTGCAGAAATTAAATGTGGAAAGTATAGATCTGCAGCTTTCCATGATGAAGCCTGGATGCCAAAAATACTTCTTTATCTGTCATCAGGAGTGTGTAGTACTGTGTGTGAAATTACACAACGTTAGCTCATGTTGACACCTTCTTCAATGTCACTGAGAAATAGCCACATAGACAGAATTTTTGACATAAAATTTACGAATATATTTGAGCAGAGATGCAAATAAAATGGGAAATGTTTATGGACCCTGTTGCAGAGCTAAGCAGAAGTCATTCGTCCATCAATCAACATGTTAGCTAGTGGTTTGACAGTCGTGTTTCGTTTCATTCTTAGTTTGCCAATCGCAGGTAGCAGCCCTAATCCGTGTATATATTTACTCACCGCTGTGTTTTTAGCACCGGATTAAAATGGCATGTGTCCAGTAGAGGTGTGTACAGCAGCATCCACCAGCCGCACGAAGGGCCAGTGAAAGCTAAACAAGATACTGACCACCGCAGGAGCTCAGGAGACAAGTACCGGAAGTGCACGCTGGGGCGGGGCTAAGAGGACGTAACTAAAAAGTGCTCGCTGTGATCTTAACGGTGCGGC
The DNA here is from genome assembly GCF_026225935.1 of Boleophthalmus pectinirostris. Classification (NCBI taxonomy): domain Eukaryota; kingdom Metazoa; phylum Chordata; class Actinopteri; order Gobiiformes; family Gobiidae; genus Boleophthalmus; species Boleophthalmus pectinirostris. The sequence goes on from NW_026571095.1 coordinate 3,785,252, forward strand.
CTGGAATAAAAAACGAGCGCACAGTGACAGTTATATGTTTGTTGGGTGTTGATAAAAAAAATAAAATAAATAAAATTATTAATGTAATGTAATGTAAATATAAAAAAATCTTAAAATTTTTTAAAAAATTTTAAAATTTTTTTAAATTACCAAATCAAAAATATTGTGTATATGGATATATTGCATTCATTTATTGTTATTGTTCAGTAAAAGATCTATGCTGTTGTATTTCATCAATATTTCATATGCGTGTCTAACTTCATCCATTAGACTGACTGACTGTAATGATCATTGACAGAGAGTTAATAGGCTACTTATCTCTTTATGTTGAGGAAATAGATATCTTTAAACAGTTGAGTTGACATACTTGATTAAATCCCCTCTTTATCGATCCATACTGCTTCAAAAACAATATTTAGGCCTATTATTACACATAATAAACTTGGGGTGGAGATGGAGGTAGAACTGCTGCTCCATAGAGGATGCAAAACTCTGTCATTAGCATTAGAAATGCAAGAAACACACATGTTCAGATCATTTCATATTGTCAATATAAAGCTTTTGTCACTTGTAGACTCACAGTTGGAAGAGGAACCAAAACTTTTACTCAAATAATTGTGCTGCTACTTCAGTAAAATCTTATTCATAAAAGTATTCTGCTACAATATTACTCTGAAAACTATTCTTTCCTTAAAAAGTTACTCAAGTAAATGTAACTGAGTAGAAGTAGCCTAAGTACTACCCTCCACCACCGACACTGGTAGTGAACGGCCCCTCTTCTGGAAGTGTGTTGTAATGTAGAGATCTGTTGTTATTATTACACGATTATAAAGGCTTAATGTCTAGTCCACACAGCTGGGCCCCAAACGAAAGTAGTTTAAGCCTTCCGCTTAGAATACAACTCCCAGAATGCCACTGCCTGCTGAGACATCACGCATGCGCTCACCATCTGGGCCATTATTTTGTCCTGAAGCTTCAAATGAACAACAGGCTATGCGTTCCTTGAAATGAATTAAATATTAAAAACGCGGAAGGAGTAATTTTTCGCCCCGCTCGTCTCCGCGGAGCTCCATGGCGTCGCTCGCTCTTTAAGCCGCGGTGAGGGCTTCTCCGCCGGACTGACAGCCCATCCACAGCCCGAGCAGACTGGGTGTTGATCTACTGGACTAGCCGCCTTAGCTAACCACATCCAGGGGACAAGGAGAGCCCGAAGGAGCCTCTGCAGACGGCGTACGCGCAGAGCAGCCGCCTCCGGAGAACATGGCACACCTCCAGAGCCTCCAGAACCAGGTACAAAGCCCCCCCGGACCGGCTGTCACCCCCGGACAGGCTGTCACCCCCGGGTATGAGACAGAGGCTGGGTGGGGGTCCCAACATGTGTAGAGCCAGACAGCCAGAGCAGCTGTCAGTTCATTACTCATCTATTACTAATTCAATGCAACAGCCTTTGTGAAGAAGCTGTTCAAGCCATTATAATATAGTTGCAGGGTCTCTATAAATAAGGTCAACAAAATAGCCCATATTTAGCTGTATTCGTGATTTTTTGTTTATTAAAATGTACTGAGACACCTTATTGGTATTGCTACATGTAATAACAGAAGTTAAAGTAGTACAGTTATATTAGTACAGAAGTCAGGATTTGGATTTTAGGTGATGTGGTGGTCCATATATAAGTCTAAGACCAGAGTTAGACCAAGATTGGAGCTGGACTAGACCAAGACTAGACCAGGACTAGACCAAAACTAGACCAGGACTAGATTAGAATTAAACAAAAGATTAAACCAAGACTAGTGCAGGACTAAACCCAGACTAGACCAGGATTTCTACATTAGGACCTAAGTACTTAAGTAGTAGAAAACATGGTACCTGAAGTATGTTTGTCAAAGAAAATCAGATACTATCACATAATAAAACTAGTATTGAAACTAGATACTCATTTGATACACCCATGGACCACTATGAACCTGCCTGAACCACACAAAAAAGAAAGTGTTATGATTTAATGCTGAAAATCACATTCTATTGTCTAAGGAAAGAGTGTTTTTAATTGTCATTATGGTATCAGTATCAGTATTGGAATCTGTATTGAGTATAAACCTATTTCTTAGTATCAAAATCAAGTTTGAAATGTTAGTATTAACACTAATTTGAAGACTACTTTTAGAAGTATAATGTTATTAAATTATTATTATTAAACTAAGGACCCCCCACTCATTTACCTAAGTAGAGTTAACAGAAGTAATCTTACTTACTGTATATTTAAAATTCTGATTCACACCAAAATGTGTCATCTATTGTCCAAAACCCTGTCACTGTATTTTAATAATACACTTTGTAATGACACATTGAAGTGTATTATTCATGATTTCCAATAGAATAGTAATGACTGATAGTTATGTAATGATTTAGTATTAGTTTTTGCAATGTAGTAATTTTTTTGTCCATATAATACCTATACCTGTCACTATAATTACTATATTGACTTATTGTTTAATATATGAAAGATGGAACAATATTTTTTGGAGTTAGTATTTACTGTGTGTGTGTTTTCTTTTCACTACTTGGAAACTTTTGGTTATTTCTGGCTATATGATGAGATTTAAGCTGTAAAACGTTGAATTAATAACTTCATTACAGATGTAAACTAAATACTATAGTGCTATTTTTATTTATTTATTTATTTATTTTTACAATATTGTAGATTTAGATTTTTTGTGATTTAAACATGCATTTGTAACTTTTCTGGTGACGTGTCTGTTCAGTGCTTTTCTCCATGGAGATGTTATTGCTTTGTTTGAAATGTTTCCCAGAGTGGCATTAAACCTTTCTATCTTCATGGAATCCAAAGCAGACAAAGTTACAGGTTAGATCTATGGAGAGGTGACCCCGCTCAGTCATAATCTGTTTTTTCGAGGTATTTTGTGCTATAAAACCACCTGCAACTGAATAAATATAACATAGAGCTGTTTAAAGTCACACTGTGGAACATTCCAGGCAGGGCAATGACAAAAACATAGAAACAAGCAGGTGATGGACCCTTCACCAGAAAAGTTACAGAATGCAGCTTTAAATCTGCTTTTATGTTTTCGTGTTAGTGATATAAATTTGTTTTGATACGATCATTTATCATCTAGAATTACTTAAAAATATGTTTGCGTGACCTACCTAGTGTCGTAATTTTGTTTTGGAAAAAAGGAGAACTATATAGGTAACTAGACCAGCTCCATATCTCATCAGTTAATTCCACTCTTCTGACACGTACCTTTATTGCTTTATAGTTGCAGGTGGTGCCCTATTTTTTATCGTAAATATCTCATTTCATAAGAACCTTGAAGAAAATCTAACCCAGAAACTACACAAACTGACACATGTTCACACAATTTTCATTATTTGCATTGTATTTTCATTATTATTTTAAGTTAAATTAAAGGGAACAAAAAGCAAAACAAAACAGTACGATAAGATAAGAGGTCTTTAAACTCCCGTGCAGTAAACCTGAGTCATTAAACAATAAGGAAATGCAAAAGTCTAAAATCCATTGCTGTAATGTTGTCACCTCTTATATAGGCAAAGGTTTTCATAGCGTTCACATAACTGCTCAGTGCTCACTCGTTTTATTCTTAGGGGATGCCTGCCTACTTTCAGGTACAGTCTATTTTAATATTTTATTTAAGGCTAATTTGACCATAAAGTGCTCTAGTGTTGTCACAATGTTTAAATTTCAAACTCGATTTTGATACTAAGTAATAGACTCAATCGACTTAGTGCATTCTTACACTAACAACACTCTTTATTTAGACAATAGAATGTGATTTTTTAACATTAAATCATAGTACATCCTTTTATATTATATTGACTTAAATTGTTGTAGTCTTATATGTGATTAATCCTCAGTGGTCCAGGTGGGTTCTTGGTCCATGGGTGTATACTAGTCTATGTGCTCTTATACTTGTTCTGATACAGCTCAAGATTATTCCAAAGTTATATAAGGTTCATTTTTGTCTTGTAAATGTGACTTTTTTTTAGTATTGATACCTGCTCAAATGGTAGTTTTGATACTAGTTTTAGTATTGATAAGTATCTGATACTGTGCCTTGGCTATAGGTACATTATATAGCAGTTTTAGTTCATACTTTGTAAATTCAACAGTAGGGGTCTCAAAATGATTAGGCCAGGGGTCTCCAACCATTTTCCTCTTTACAAAATAAAAATGCCAAAGAGCTACTCATTTTAGCGGCCTCAAGAAACGACGATTATAAGAGAAAGAGCAAGCCTTGGGCACAAAGTTGGGTTTCAAAATGATACATTTGCAATGTTAATAGGCATGTAATTAACCACATTTTGGTTATTCAGCACAGTGGTAAAATTCCGAAATCCCTTGGCGAGCTACTTAGAAGGGGGTGGAGAGCTACTGGTAGATCCTGAGCTACAGGTTGGAGACCCCTGGATTAGGCTAATCCACACTCGTGTTTATTCATGTTGTAATATACCATGTTTCCCATAGATTGTGTTAAGACGACAGTGACACACATTATTTTTATTTGAATCATTTAATTTCATTCAGTTTGTGCAGTATAAATGTCACTTACTGCCTATATTGAATTTTTAAGCAGGCATTTTTGACCATTTGTGTTGTATAATGAAGCACAAAGTTTAACTTGTGATGCCATTATACAATCCAGTTTATTTTAGAGTATGGAGAAGAATCTTGGACAATGAGGGGGGCCACCACAGTGCATTAATACAAAACACTGATAGAATCGTAAGAGCTAAACATTATAATCATGACGATTTTAGAAGCAAAAGTAATTTCCATTCAGTCTGTTCTCCAAAAAAGTTAAATGAATGAAATATGATTTTAACTGGCTGTTTTTATCACCTCAATTTTACTCAGTCATTTAGAAAGTTTCATTTCATAAACCAGGTCACATTCTGTCACATAGAAACAGAAATATTTGTGTGTATTCTGGCTGAACATTATCCTGCTATTAAAACATACATTGCAAATCCAGTCACAATTGCTGTTTTAGTTTTTTTTAATCACAATTAAATATTTTCCCCAAAGTGTTCAGCCATAGTTTCATTCATGTGTAGAAGTAATCCTCCATATTTAGGCCGCTCCATCTCCAGAGCTCTGTGTTCTATTTACATCTTTTGATTGGAGAGGACTAAAGAGGAGTGAATCTGATCAGGATTTAGACCAGAGACTTGTTTCAATTCGATGGTTTTTAGCCTCATTTACACTGCTTCACTCCTCAGTGCACAACCTTGGCTAAGATCCAACATCAGTGATCAGCGTTATGTTTTTATATGTGTTTGTATTTAGATTTATATATCCACACACACATAGTATCTTCACTCTTGTCCTGAACCTAGTGGACCAAAATGTATATTAGTCAACTAATCCTTTTATTTAGATGTTAAGGACTGACCACAGCAGAAAGAAGAAGTTAGAGGGGGATTATCTGAAGAGTTGGTGTTTACATAAGTACATTGTTTCCTGGTACTTTTTCTATGTAAATAGTTGTTTTAGCACAAACTACAGTGCAGGTCTAGTTTTGTGAGTGCAGTCTGAGTCAGCCAGTAAATAGTTCATCTGCAAATATATTTATGATTAGTTTCTATTTTTAGTAATTTCCCCACTGTTGGACAAATAAAGGCTTATCTTAGCTTATCTAATTTAATTATTGTGCCATATGAGAACAGTGTGTCCCTCTTTCCAGTTAAAGACGGTCAGGTCAGTGCATAAATTAATCAATAGAAATATAAATCTGAACCCCACATTGGACACCTTTGTGAGAGATTTTCCAATATTCCCAGTATCCCAACATGCACCGTCACTGAACCCTCTTCTTATTTGTGTGAACAGAACTCGCGGCTGGACCCGGAGGAGTATTTCACCAAACAGGAGCGCATCGGCAAAGGCTCGTTTGGAGAAGTCTATAAAGGAATCAACAACCGCACCAAAGAAGTGGTGGCCATCAAGATCATCGACCTGGAGGAGGCGGAGGATGAGATAGAAGATATACAACAGGAGATCACTGTGCTGAGCCAGTGTGACAGCCCCTACGTCACCAAGTACTACGGATCATATCTAAAGGTGAGGAGGATACAAGGGAGAATGCACTGAAAAAGTATCCTGACCAGCCCGACCCTTCTACATTCTGTTCAAATACAGAAGGGTCTGGAATCGGACCATAGAGCGTGAAACTCCTCTGTCCAAACTTGAGATGATCCAACCACAGCTGCTCATTTGTATCATGTGTCTCTCAAATGTGGAAGACATCTCCTCATCCAAGTTTGTTTTTAATGGAAACTGAGCATGCGTCTTTGATTGGTTAATCCACCTGTCAGTCACACCCTCTGACATCAGGCAGGATACAGCTTCAGATCCACTCGTCTTTGTAAAGTTTTATCAAAGCGTGTGATTCTGGCTGGATGGGTAACTGAAAAAGAGGTCTGAGTGTGCATTGATCATGTTTTTTTTTGTTTGTTTATTGTTTTTCAGGGCACAAAGTTATGGATTATTATGGAGTATTTAGGTGGTGGCTCTGCTTTAGATTTGGTAAGTTTGTTTCTTAAAATTTCTATACTTTTATGTGTAAAAATGGACACCATGGAGACAAGCAAGTGACACCATAAGGCTAACTTACAGCTCGGGTCTATGGAGAGGCGCCCACAATAAACACACCTAACTGAATAAATGGAGGATGGATAAATAGACAGATAATACTATAGAACATTCTTGGCAAAGCAATATGGTAATTACTTTAAATTAGTGTTATCACAATTCTAAAATTTTGAACTTGATTTCGATACTAAAGAATAGATTCTATTCTCAATACTGATTCTGATACCCAAATGATCATTTTAAAAGCTCTTTTATAGATAATATTATACTTTTCAACACAAAATAATAGTACATACCATGTGATCTTGCACTGCCTCTGATAAAATCAAGATGGGATTGTTCAGAAAGGTCATATTTTATCCAGTTGTGATTTTTTTTTTTTAATAGCTTTTTATACTTGAGTTTTATCTGATTTTTGATACTTTTGACAACCTTACTTTAAATGGGACTTAAAATAATTTTGGAAAGTAACCACAATGATGTCATGTATTAATAATTCAATAAATATACGAGTTTTTTGCTGTAATGTTGAAACGCCTTGTGCTCTGTCCCAGCTGAGGCCGGGGCCTTTAGAAGAGACGTACATCGCGACGATTCTGAGGGAGATCCTGAAGGGGCTGGAGTATCTGCACTCAGAGCGCAAGATCCACAGAGACATTAAAGGTAAACTCATCCTAATGAGTCAGAGACTGTCAGAGATCATGCTTTTACAGGGAAACCATTAATCAACAATAAAAAATATAATCTCTGCCATGGTCTTGAGTGAGTGACAAGTGGATTTAAACTATTTCAGTGAATTCTGAACTTTCAGCAGAGCTTTAGTTATTTAAGTTTTTAGTTTAAGTTATCTCTTAAACTAGTAATTCTAATGATATTAAAATGGGTATGACATATTAAAATGGGTTTTGGCCCATTGTACTACAAGTAAATTGCAGCATCAAACATTGTATCATGAGTCCAGTTCATAATATTTGTATTTACCTCATCTCCAGCTGCAAACGTGCTATTATCAGAACAGGGCGATGTGAAACTGGCAGACTTTGGTGTGGCGGGGCAACTCACAGACACTCAGATCAAGAGGAACACGTTTGTGGGGACGCCATTTTGGATGGCGCCCGAGGTCATCAAACAGTCTGCCTACGACTTCAAGGTAAGATGAGACTTGGAATCTGGGATGGGCCATGTCACTTTCAGGGTTTTATACATCGATATCAGTTCAGTGTTGAAACTTTTAGTGATATTTGGCACTAGGCCTGTCACAATAACACATTTTGAAGAAAAATACAGAAAAATAACCCAAAAATCTCTACTTTTACAAAAAAAAAATTACCCATGATAAATACTGACCCCAAAAAAATATTTACTATTTATCGTTCAATGAATAATTAAATGTATTAATTGAATGATAAGTAGTAATTATCGTGAAAGGCGTATTTGGCATCAATATTTTTTGTAAGACTCCCCCGTCTTTGCGTGTCTATTAGTCCTTTTCAGGTTTTATATTTAGTCTATTAACTGTAACTAATGGTCCATTAACTTCAGTATTATCTGTGATCAGAGCCACACCCTGAACTGTCTGTTTCAGTACCTGCCACTGGGTCAAAGCTTAAGATCATTTTAAAGCTTTTCAGGAAAGGTTTATGTTCCTGTCCTGTGAATGTGACTTTTTTAGTATTTATACCTACTTAGTATTTAGTATTTATACCTAATCTAGTTTCTATACCTGTTTTAGTATTGATTCGTATTTGATTTTTATTACTTTTGGCAAACCTAGGTACAAATAAAGACTCCTTAACATAATCTTAATGTGATTTTCTGCCCTTCCCAGGCTGATATCTGGTCACTGGGCATCACAGCTATTGAACTGGCCAAAGGGGAACCGCCGAACTCAGACCTTCATCCAATGAGAGTCCTGTTCCTGATCCCCAAGAACACGCCCCCGACGCTGGAGGGGCCCTACAGCAAACCCTTCAAGGAGTTTGTGGAGGCCTGTTTAAACAAAGACCCACGATTTGTGAGTGAAGACAACTATACTTATAAATACACTCTACTCGTAAATGGCATATCCAAAGTAACTGTCAAGACTGAGGCATGTTTATTCATTATTATCAATCTATATTACCACGTCAACATCAGTTCTAGTAATGACAGTATTTCTTTACAATGTGCAAAAAAGATAAACAAATAGACACTTTAACACTCTTGTTTTTTTTTTATTCATTTAAATTATAAAGGTGGTCCCTATTATGGTAATTGTTAAATAATCTTTTTTCATGAGGTGTAAGCTGCATAATTCCATGGAAATAGAAAATTAAAACTGTACTTCAGAGCATTCTCCTTGGAGAGAGTAGAGAGCAAAAGGAACATCATTTCCTAGCAGTAGGAGGCCATCTTCCAGGTCTCATAGGGTCAGGACAGTTTTTCGTTTTTTAGTGAAATAAAATCATCCAAAATGAAAAAAAACACTGTATATTTATGGATAAAAACTTACACAGTAGGGCTTTAAATACACTGGGAAGTAAAAAAAAATAAATAAATGAGGGGTTGGTGGTTTGTATCCTTCTCAATCCTGTGCTGTACTTTGGTAAGACACTTCACCCAGTGTATCCAGAACAAGAGCAGCCCACAAAACAAAACATGATAAATACTTGTGCTTTCTATTCTTCTTTACTTATTGAACAGTATCAGTAAGAGTTTTGATATTCTACCTTTTTAAAAGCACTGTCTTTCTCTTGCATATTTCCAGAGACCTACAGCCAAAGAGCTCCTCAAGCACAAGTTCATCACACGTTACACGAAGAAGACGGCATATCTGACCGAGCTCATCGATCGATACAGACGCTGGAAGTCCGAGGGCCACGGGGAAGAGTCCAGCTCCGACGACTCAGACATGTGCGCACTTCTGTTCAGTTTTTTACTTTATAATATTACATGGGTTTATGCAGTTTGAAGGATCACATACCTTGTTCTTATCAATGCATCTGTTCGTTACCTAAATCCCAAATAATGCAGGATGGGCAAACCTGCTCCATCTAAAGTAGTTCTGACTAGAGCTCTGCACCCGCGGGACCCAACGCAAAACAGTGCGCCATGGGACACATTTTGAAAGCTCATTGTGGGAGCGGGACTGCACAATGCGGGAGCGGGCGGGAGGGATCACTAAACCAGAAATAAACCAGGACTAAAAACAGGATTTAGACAGGACTTAACCATGCCGCCGGACAGCCCACCGCGCATGATTCCTTTCACTTCTCCGTGTTTGATGGAGCTTAAGAAAGCAAAGGTTCCCATCCTGCGGGATTTGCGGGTGGGAGCGGAACAAAATATCGCAGATGCAGGCGGGAGCAGGACTGATAATTACAATTCTTTGCGGGAGCGGGTGGGAGCGGGACTGAAAATTCTGTCTCGTGCAGACCTCTAGTTCTGACCATGAATAGCTCAAGATCTAGAGATGGGTACCCACTGCAGTAGCTTCACATTGCTGATTATTCATACTTCTTATAGCTTTTTCAACATGTTCACTCTCTATTGGCCTAATGCAAGCATTGTGTACGAACAGATCTCCTCTAAAATTACATTTTCCTGAAAAATACATCATTTCAAGTTATATAATATCCTCCTGGGACCCGAAGAAAAAAAGTGTATTGATTTTCTATCTATTTGGAGGTAAATGAACACCTTAGCATTTATATTTTGGTCATTTTATTTTTATTTTTATTTTTATAACGTGTCCTCTTTAATGGACACTGGGGACATTTTGATGTTAAATCCATGTGAAGTTAACAACAAAAAACAACTAAAACATGGTGACCAACATCTCTGACAAGCTTCTACAGTCGCCTCAAAACATTTTTAGACTCTTAATTTTAGACTTTTAATTTCTTCTTTTTTTAATCTATCATAGTGCAGCCACAAACTAACTCCTATTGAGTTTTTTTATTTTTATTTTTTATCCTGGACATGATAGTGCCTTATAATCCCCCAGCCCTATTTAAGCAGAGGAACCTAATCCCCCCATTAAGAGTCGATCTCAAAACACGTAAAAGACAGACTGGTTAACTCAATGTCCACTATAAAGGACACAAATGAACGGGCTGGGTCTCCGGAGGATATAACAAACTGTATAAAGAAGTGGACTTAGTGAATGTGACATTATCCATAGGGTGTGGCTCCAGTCAAATGAAGCTCACTGAGGGTAGCAGTCCCTCTCTGTCCGTAACTGCTGCTGTCAGGCTCGTCAGGCTTTTGATCTTAAAATGTAGATTAATATACTGGTGACGATACTGGTGTTTTTAGGTCACAATTTTTTCTGTAAAGCAAGATGTTCCCTGAGGTCAGTCCGGCGAGCGGTGGGGCAGGAGGGAACGGGCGTTACCTTCAGCAGCCTCGCTCAGGATTGGCTCTTTGGTTGCTGTGATACTTGCAGGCAAAATTCCCAATATGGAACTTGGCTCTAGATTTGTCCCTTTAACTGCTGCCCTTGATGTGCTTCATTTGACTGGAGCTGAACGCTATGGTTGACATCACACACACCTCTTTATACAGTCTATGGTTTTGACTAGCAGAGCAAAATACTACTAAACATGCCTTTATTCAAACTGCATGTGGGGTGTTTTTTGTGTTTTTTCAGGGATGCCGATGACGTAGAGCCTGGTCCCATGTGGTCTTTCCCCACTGTCCGACCTTCGACCCTGGGCACACTGCAGCAGGACTACTCCCACACAGAACGAGAGGTGACGACATTCACACATTCACTCGTTCATATGTGTGGTTTCATCTGGTTTGAAAGTCACATTTACATTAAGTTTTTCTTTTTTTTAATTTTAGCCTTTGCCTGGAGAGTCTGTGCTACGGCAACCAAAATCCCAGTGCCTGTCTGCTTTGGTAACGCCCATTTTCAGAGAGGTAAGTTCAAACAATCACAGTTATTTAATTTAAAGGTTTTATATTACTCAAAATGGATCCTTGTGAACTTTAAGCCATGTTTTAATGTTGTTACCTGCAAAAACAGACCTAGAGTTGTGTTTTGTTTCATTCACACATGTTTGAATAATCTTTTATTGTTCGTCTGTCTACATCTCCAAAACTCAAAATGCTCTGTTCCACCTTGTGATGTCATGAAGTGGCAGTTTTCAAGTTAACTGCTACCTTTTACCTTTTGTTCAATAGTCTGGGATTCTTTTTTCAAACAGTTGTAGTGATGGTGTGTGGAGTTTAAAACACAGTGGAGCACTTCCTGTATCACCACGTGACATCACAAGGGGGAACAGGAGTTTGTGAGAAGAACTCAGCCTAAATCTGCAGGATTTGTGTGTTAAACATGTGAATGAAACAAAAAACAACTGCAGGTCTGTTTGTGATGAGGAAACATTATAACAGATTGGAAAATAGCATAATATGGGCCCTTTAACCTTTAATCAAGTGTCGTGATGCGTTAAGATGATGAGCCCAGATTGTGAGTGTGTGTCTGTGTGTAGCTGAAGGAGAAGCGGCGGGCGAGTGGAGGAGGTGTGGGCGCCATAGAGGAGCTGGAGAACGCCTTTAACCTGGCAGAAGAGTCCTGTCCGGGCATCTCAGACCGACTGGTCACGCACATGATGGAGAGAGTGTGCAGGTCAAAACTCAGAACACAAGTATTGTTTTATTAGTACTCAGGAGGCAGGTGGAGCAGCCAGAGATTGTACTCGAGTAAGAGTAACGTTACTTTAAAATAGTATTACTCAAGTAGAAGTACAAAGTAATACTCAAATAAGAGTGAAAAATTATTTGGGAAAACTGCTACTCAAGTAAGAGTAACTGTCAGGACGTAAGATCTGACTTACAATTTGAAGTTAATGTAATTGGTCAAAACATAAAATAATGCACGAAATCTGGTGTTTTCAAAGGATAGACACAAAAATGAGAAAACTGAAGGAGTGTAGAAAAGAAACAGAAAGGTTCAACTCATTTCACATTGTCAGCATAGAGTTTTCTATAAATAACTCAGAATCTCACTCCTCCCCTGTCATGGCTGGTGTCCCCCAAGGTTCAGTGCTCGGCCCCCTGCTCCTCATCATCATCATCTACGTGCTTTCCCTGATCCGTCACCGTGGTCTCCATTTTCACTGTTACGCTGATGTCACTCAGCTTCACATCTGCATCAAACTAATTCTCTCCACCATTTCAAACTGGCTGTCTGACTTTAAAACCTGGATAGACCATTTCCTCTAACTTAAGAGCAATAAAGCAGGAACTGCTCATCACCAGACCCAAAGCTCTCCTCCCTACTGCTCAGAACATCTCCCTCTTCATCGATGACCACACTGTTACCTCCTCTCCCTCTGCCTTGGCATCATCATGGACCCTACGCTCTCATTCAGAACCCATATCGCTAAAAACTCTTTTTTCCATCTCCCTAAGCATCGCTCATCTCCACCCCTCCCTCTCTCAGTCCACCGCACAAATCCTGATTCATGCCTTTATCTCCTCCAGACTTGACTATTGCATAAGCATACTGTACGCTCTCCCCTCCACCCACCTCCAAAAATTGCAATACATCCAGAACTCTGTCTCCCGCCTCCTCACCCACACCCCCTCCAGACACCACATCACTCCTGTCCTCAAGTAACTCTACTTGCTCCCTGTACAATACCGCGTTCAATACAAGTCCCTCACCTACATCACCGACCTCCCCCGCTTGTCCTCTCCCACCTACCGCCGCAGATCAGCCCACAGGAACCTCCTCACTCCCCTCATCAGGACGAAGCACCTCCTCACTCCCCTCATCAGGACGAAGCACCTCCTCACTCCCCTCATCAGGACGAAGCACCTCCTCACTCCCCTCATCAGGACGAAGCACCTCCTCACTCCCCTCATTAGGACGAAGCACTGGACCTTGGGGGACTGAGCCTTCGCCACCGCCTCCCCCTCCCCTCTCTCTAGAACTCATTCCCTCAATCCATCAAGAACTCGGACTCACCGCAGCACTTCAAATAACTACTAAAAAGTCACCTGTTCAATCTGGCATGCCCTCATGATTCCCCTCGTTTTCTCCAGCAATGCTTTATTTGTTTGTAAAGCGTCTCTGAGTGTCCAAAAAAGCCCTATATAAGTCCGATGTATTATTATTATTATTTTGTCACAGTGGTAAAAGTAACTAAAACTTCAATAAAAAATATTACTGAAGTAGGAGTAGAAGTTTGCTGCTCAAAACGTACTATTTCTTTAAAAAGTTACTTAAGTAAATCTGCAAACCCTTACCATTTTAGTATTCCTTTTCTTTTATTGTACTTTCCCTTTTGTTTTCCTGGCAGGTTTTCTCTGAACGGTAACACAGCCCCTTCTTCGCGATGAGAGCGTCACTTCTTCACATTCATCTTTGACCTTTGACCTTTGTCCATTCTTCGGATGTCAGACCGGGACCTCCGCAGGGTCCCTACATTCCCACCTCCCTCTGTTTACTGCCCATACAAACCAGACGGTGGATTAGCTATAATTAAATATTTTTACAGTTTTTTGTGTTTAAAAGAGGAGAGTATTTAAAACAGAGCCATGACATGTAGGGCGTTGTGTATAACTGTTAGACCAAGAGTAAAGATATAATAAAAGTCTATGGAAAATTACAGCAGTGTCATTCATTATCATTAAAAAACTATTATATATTTTTTTTCCCATACATAGTTCTATCTGATCTGGGGCATCACAGTCACCTACACATGCTCTGATGAACTACCTGGTCCAGCTTTTTTAGTTTTACTTTGATATATTTTATTTCTGACGTTTCAAAATTTGCATCAGTTAACACAAAGACACTTTAAGAGAACTGTTACTTTTCTGGGGCAAAAATAAACTCAAATAAAAGCATGACTTTTTATTATAGATGATTTTATAGCCCTGAAAAACTGAAACATGTGTCCCTACTGTGAGTGGGCTTGCATCTCCACAAACCTGACTCCTATTTGGCCTGGAGGTGGGCCTCATCCTGCTCGTTTCCATGGAAATGTTGTTCCATAGTTTACAGTAAAACTTGTTGATTTTACACCTCCAGAAAATGAAATACTATAACTTTAATTTTAAAAAGTAGGTGTAAAAGTGAGATGTTTGAAAACTACTCAGAGAAGTGCAAACATATGTAAATTTAACAACAGTACTACCCATTTCTCAAGTTTTTACCTTTTTTTTTAAAAAAGTTGATAAGTTAAGCAGACAATACTATATCAGAAAGGAGCTGCAGAAAACAGTTTGATTTTTTTGCACAAATTCACCACGTTTTTTTTCCTCACACACAAAGACGACCCACGAGTAAAGTTGAATAAAACCTTTATTACAATAAAAGCATTTGGAATTTCTTTGTATCTACCAGACTGTAGGAATGTCATTTGGCTGGTGACTGGGAAACACTGGCTACATCGAACTTTTATCTCAACCCCGCAGGATTTGGCAGTAAATAGTAACTTCTGACCAAAAATAGACATTAGAGTAACAGGAGTGGAGCTTCTATGGCAGAATATTCATACGTTTATAATACTGTTTCTTACAAAGGTAAAACTACAGCCCACGTACAACAGGGTCAAAAATGCATGCAAAACATATACTTCAAATGTTATGTTCCGAGTTCTTGTTGGCAAATGTATAAATATGAGGTACCACTTTAAAATAACAACATTTTAATTAGACTTAAAGGTGCACTATGTAACTTTTTGGTTGGGGATTAGGTAAAGCACTTTTCAAATATCTTAAAAAACATGAAATCAGATTTGACTTGTAATTTGGCATGGTAGAGTCACGTGCTTGTCTTCATGGAGACAGATACATTTAATGCCATACTGTGTAACATTTCAGGCAAAGCAATAACATAAGTAGATTGCGAAGCCTACATGAGAAAAGCTACATAATGCACCTTCAAAGTCACCGAAACAAGCCCTGATCCAGCTGGAAAACCGTTTTACTTTGCCATATGTTATTTTGAATATCTCAGGGATAAACAGGATAGACACATTTCATTTTCAATATGGATGTTTTTTTTATAGAAATTAAGAATGCCCCTTATTATGTAAAATTAACGCTTGTTCCGGTTGTGGACCCTACACCAGAAAAGTTACATAGTGCACCTTTAAGGCTATTAAAACTGTATTTATTTTAAAGTGTTGCCAAATATGCTACTCCCATTTCAGCCCTTCAGAGAGCAAAGGCGCTTTAAGGCCGACCGACCCAAAGCACAAGCAGCAGGACTTTGGTTTTTCAAACGTAAATA
Source organism: Boleophthalmus pectinirostris (assembly GCF_026225935.1). Classification (NCBI taxonomy): domain Eukaryota; kingdom Metazoa; phylum Chordata; class Actinopteri; order Gobiiformes; family Gobiidae; genus Boleophthalmus; species Boleophthalmus pectinirostris. The sequence goes on from NW_026571095.1 coordinate 3,801,115, forward strand.
AGGACACTAAAAGTAACAGCGTTTTTAAAAAGTCAGGTGGCCGTACTTCATTCGACTGCTTCATAAAATACAAATAAAAAAGGTCGTTAAAGCAAGCAACAAAGTAACATGGATAAAGAAACATCGTGAATAGACTATATGTCGTACAAAGGAAATCCCACTCTGGGCTGACGCAGGATAGTGGCAGTAACAGTCCAGGCTGAGACGTCTGGCCCAAATCTGGCAACAACTCAAAGATCTGAAAAGAAGAAAAATGTGGTTAAGAGGAGATATATGAGGTGTAGTTTCAGCGTTGCGATAAGGGCAGCAAAAAATCTCAGGAATTTTCTGAACTTTTCCATGGGAATTATACAGATGAACTGAATTATTTACAGCATTTTCCGCACTACAGGGCATGCTCATAAGCCTCCAACCCCATCAAAAAAACGACTGTGTGCCCCACAATCCAGAGCGCCCTATACACGAATCCACTCAGGTGTCCCAGCATGACTTCAGTAAACTACAAAGCCGCACCAACCACAGCGCACACAAACACGCCGAAAATCCGTTGGTCCCAGACAGCGCCCTCCCTACACGCCACAACTGAACAAAGCCCAGAGTCACCGTGAACGCACCAAATAAACAAAACCACTCACCCATCCAACTGTTGTGTTTCCTTTAAAGTCCAGTGCAGTCTATTTGTGAAAAAAGTTCGAAAATAGACCATTTAATGACCATATAATCCAGAGCGCCTAATAGTGCGGAAAATACGGTATATTCAAATAAATACTAAATTAATGAGATCGAGATTTGTAATACAGAAATATAGTATGTTGAAAATTCTGTTGAAAAAATATTGTTGAAAACTTAAAAAGGAACTGTATGTAAGATTTTGATTTTAAATGTCATAAAAAGGTCTATGTGTGTCCCTAGATATGTGGTAGACAATCAACTTTTTGTGGTGCCCAATTTATGACAGTTTGGTTCAAGACAATTATCCAATCCAATCCAAGTAGAATGAGCCTTACAAGAGTCTCTTATTAGGGTTGTCAGTTGTCAAAGCTGAAATCCAGTTGGCTAAAAAGATTCTAACTTGCATTTATGAAGGTATATTTCTTTAAACTTGACATAAAGAATGATGCTTTTAAAGGGCCCATCTCATGCAAAATAATTCTTTTCACATTGTATCTTCTGCACATAAACAAGCACAGTTTGGGCTTTGGAACATCCATTACACAATAGTTATGAAATCTTACTGATTTCTTGGAGACAGTCACAGACCAGGAACTATGAAAGGCCGACTATTGCTCCTCCCCCCGCCCGTCCTGAGAAAGCACAGGCTCCGCCCTCCAAACGTGACGTAGGCGACGAGTGAGCCGCCCTTCCTCCGCCCATCTCAGGGAGGGAGGGGGAGACAGACGTGCACCCTGATAGTGGTAGGAATAAACTTTTATTCATCATGGAGATACAGCGCGTTCAGCCGCATGTGTCGGACCCGGAATCGGACGAGGACTTTGAGGAGCACGAAGCTCAAGCACCGCGTCCACATCAGCTGAACATTACTGATTGGTAAAGTATTAATAAACACTAGTAGATCAACTTATTATATCGTGTTCACTGCAGTGGAGAACAATGAACTCATGCTGTCGCTTTTGTTTAGGTGTTCATTTCGGAAATGTGGGGTGGAGGCAGGGCGGAGGCGGTGGAGCGGGGGGAGTGGGTGCGAAGCGTTTTCTGCTACGTCAAATGCTTCATAGGTGTATCTGCCGCGTCATCGTTGTAGCAGAATAAAAACACAGAATCAATCTAAAAACCACTTCAGCGACATATACAAGGCCCACACATCACTCTTAGAAGGTAGAAAGCTCTGAAAAGTTGATGTTGCATGAGATGGGCCCTTTAATCAATTCACCAAAAACCCTGAGGGCCAAAAAACATCACTCAATCATCATTTACCAAACTGTGCTTCATTGTGAATCAATGTGACTAAAATGTGTCTTTACCATCTCCCTGCTTCTGCATCTGGGCCTGCATCTTAGCGATCATCTCCTGCATCCGTCTCAACTGCGGGAAATAAGGAACGTCAGTGAAATAAGTCATACATGTATAACGTGATTTAAGCGTCAGTGAAGGCTCGTCTCACCTCAGCCTCCTTCTCCTGCAGGATCATATCTTTGTCCATTTCCTCCGGCTCCGGGCCCTTCCTGGAGCAAGAGTCAGTTTGAGTTACGATGAAAATAAAAGTGACTGTATTGATACTTTGCAGCTGACATCAACAATATTCCCTGGGGGTGTGATGATAACTGTAGGCACCGCTCCTTCTGAAGCTCTGTTAAAGATTTAAATCTGTCCAGAAAGTACTGATTCAGATTTTAGAACAGCTATTGATAACAGGCTCCTGAAAATGTGCTTTGTATTCTGAGTTTTCAGATTATCTAAACTTTCTGGCAGTGTTTGCTCATGTTTGCTCATTTTGTCACCACAATAACTGCTGAACTTTCAACCACAGACAAATGCGTAGAACACCCCCAGCATGGTGTCACTGCAAAGTATCAATTGATTTGAATCATTGTATGTGCCAGTATTAATCGTTTGTTATAAGCTGTGTTTACATGTAAGCTCTGTGTACATGTTTGAAGCCAAGACAAAGCCACATGGAGAAAGTGAAAGCGTCGGCGGGAGCGTTAGTTTCTGGGCAACTAAAGTTAGGAAGAAGTAAACTCTACCACAGACTTCTACACAGGCGTGAAAAGAGAGAGAGAGAGGGAGTGGGCGGGGTCAGGGGAACAGCGGGACCTCCCCCTGAGTTACAGACAAAATAAAGAGAATACCTCGACTGCTGCACAAACCGGTCCTCTGTCCTGTTTTGTCTTTAGAAGATGGCGACGCACTCAAAGACGTGATATGGAGTGAAATGGTAAAACTCACTATGTTAATGCACAAAATCTACAGGATAAACCCAACCTACACACTGCACAGATGAACCCCATTTCCACCATCTTCAAGTGTGTCACGGTGCTTCAAATATTCAAATGCAATTCCATATCGATGTTTAGATTCTACATTTGACCAAAGGTAAAAAAAAAACAACTACTACATACAGTTAAAAAAAAATGACAGTGTGGTGGTGGTTAAACTTAGGGCTGGGCGATATGGCCAAAACAGTAACATCAACCTTTTTTTGCACAAACTAAACAATTATTAATCTTTCAAACAGGGGAAGCTCTTTACATTCTTATTCTTGGTATTATTTAAAACATTGTAAACTGCCTTTTGTATAGATATCTAATTGTAATTGCAAGTGAAAAAGTCAGGAATAAATGTGTTTCATAATAATCTGCAATTTCACGATTTTGCATTTTTTCCCCAATATTGCTCATCAAAAACTCAAACTAATCAAATTAATTTGATGAATTGGGTAAACTAGTCAAGCGGTCTAAGGCATTTCATCTGAAATCAGGACGATTTCATGCGTTTTTCAGTTGGTGGAAACAAGATTCTAATAAACTACAACTCTGTTAAACCTATGAATGAAGTTAACATGCAAAATGATGAATTAAAGATGATCTTCTAACTAATAAAAACCTGAAAATGGATGAACAATAAAAGAAGGCAAATGTCTTCATTGTTGTCTGCTTCCATTTGCATCTATTTAAAACACCTACAGTTTTCTCTAGTTATCCATTTGTAAAACAAACTTGCGTCATGATTCCTTTTCATACTCTAATCTCTGGCTGTATCAAACCTAAGTCGTCTGGCTGGTGTCTGGCAGCAGAGTGCATTGTGGGGGAGGAGGGAGCAGCAGTAGCAGACAGTACATACACAGGAGACAGAGGCAGAATGTAGCCGTGCGAAGACAACCTGCCCCCGCGCTTCAGCCTATCGGAGCGGAAGTTCTCGTAGTGCAGGTCCTGGGTCACTTCCTGGAGGTCCTGCATGTGTGTGCTGTGGGAGGGGAAACAGGAAGTCAGGACTCAGCGTGAAAATACAGTGAGGAGAAGCTACTGCTACAACAACACGGGGTCTGGTAGTCCAAATACAGCAGGGATTATGAAAGCAGTACGCACAAGTTTTTTCAATTTAACCAGTGTATCCCCAGGTTTGATTACCCCAAATTTAAGACTTTTTAAATACCTTTTTAAGACCAACATTGCACTCATTATGCGGTGAAAAACACCAGATCCAATTCTAATAAACAAACTACTACAAACTAAACAACTACAGTACTGTACCTAATCGTACATCCATGATCCATCCAACGTCTTCCTCCACTCTGATTTTTACTCATTGCCGCCGGCGCCAGAAACCAAAGTATTGTTTGCACAAACTCCAAATTAGACGTTCATTCATGTTACATGTTTTCACGTTATTGTTTTTTTTCCTCCCTCCATTTAACATCACACTGCAGCCCGACTGAGTAAATAAAAAATTAGGCTAATGAAATCTAAGACCTTTGTGGAAAAAAATAAGACTTGGACAACAAAATGTCAGACTTTTTAAGGCCTTAATTTAGGAACATGATATTTAAGACCTTTTTAAGACTTTTAAGATGGCTACCCTGTTAACAAAAAAAACAGTTCTCCATTGGTACTGAAATATGACAAATACAAACCAGGAAACTCAACCCACTAAAGAATTACTAATATACTGTATTTTCCGCTCATAAGCCTCTAACCCCATCAAAAAATAACTGCGCACCCCGCAATCCAGAGTGGAGAGCATACACGAATCCACTCGGGTGTCCCAACACAACTTCAGTAAACTACAAAGCCACACCACCTGCAGCGCACGCAAACACACACGAGGAATGGAACGAGCTGAAAAAGCGAGTGCAATGTGCCACTTCTAGACACAACTGAACAACTGAGTCACTGCGAACACGCCAACAATCCGTTGGTCCCAGACAGCACCCTCCCTACACGCCACAACTGAACAAAGCCCAGAGTCACTGTGAACGCACCAAACAAACAAAACCACTCACCCATCACACTGTTGTGTTTCCTTTAAGTCCAGTGTGGTTTATTTGTGAAAAAAGTTCGAAAATAGACCATTTAATAACAGTGCGTCTTATAATCCAGAGCGTCCTATAGTGTGGAAAATACGGTACAAGATCTCAAACTCAACAAAAAGTATCAACAATAATTCAAACTCATATATAAATCAACAGTAAAAAATATATGCAGTATACATATGAAAAAACAAACTAAATCAGTCACACTCACACATTGACATGTATCTATGTGTGTTCATTTTTTCTATAGACTTTTCAACAAAAAAATATTGCGCAACTATTTCTAAATCTACACAAAAACACTTCCAAACGTGAGATTTCTTTTAAGACTTGAATGACAACAGAGCTGCTCGTGTTTAGGTCATATTCTCCGGCTGATGGCACTCACATGAGCATGGTCCTGAGTTTGAGGAAGTCATTGTGCTCGGGGTTCTCCACCTCCACCACGCCCCAGGGGTACAGCCGCCCGCGCACCTTCTTCCCTTTGGCCTCGATCTGCTGGTTTGAGCCCACCACCGCGAACGGGATACTGGCCTAAGAAAGGAGACACAGAATTTTTAAAGAACTGCATTAAAAATTCCTATATTAACTAACACTGACTCTTGTGAGGTAACATTGACCACGTTGCTCCTTAAGAACATATCCTGAGTTGAGTTTTGTTTCATTCACATGTTTGAGTAATCCTTTATTATTAGTCTGTCAACATCTCCAAAGCTCAAAATGTTCGGTTCCATCATGTGATGTCATGAAGCGGTAGTTTGAATTACTTTTTACCTTTTGTTTCATAGAGATTGGTAGTTCCAGGGCTGAAATCATCCAAATGATTCTCGTGAAGGTGTATCGATTCGTATTTAAAAACACAGTGGAGCACTTACAGTATTACTATGACATCATAAGGTGGAACAGTTGAGGCCGGAACAGCACTAAGCAGCCAAGACTATTACAGGACTAAGCTAAAAATAAAGCACATTTCAACAAAAGGAATTTCAAGCAGCCATCTCCATTCTCAATATATAAGCATGAATTTTACCTGCTCCATCACACGTAAATACAGATTATTAATAACTGAAATATTCGATGATGTCGTATCGTCAAAGTTCTCACAATAGTATCGTGGACCATCACAATATATCAAATTACAAGTTTCTTTGCTTAAATGAAGAGTTATAGTGCAGCAATAGCTCAAAAAAGACAGAGGGAACTACATACACCATGATCCTTTGCTCCATTTCAGTGCAGACTACAAGAAGAAATAACAGTTCTAAGCACTTTTAAGACTCTCTTTAAATTCTTTGGATTAAGTCTTGTCAATTCAGTTTAAGAGGAAAAAGTAGCATATTCACACTTTTGTTAAACTCCACAAAATATCGCAATAAATATTGTACCGTGTGATGTATTTCATGAAACTATCATTGTTACTAGGGGTGTAACAATATCCAAGTCTCAAGATACGATATTGTCACGGTATGAACCTCATGGTACAATGTTTATTGTGATATCGTGGGAAAGCTCACGATATAGTGGAGAGGCTCATGATTAGGAATGTAACAATATCCAAATCTCTCTGTACGATATTTTCACGATATACATCTCACGGTACGATATTTATTGTGATATTTTCTGGAGGTAAACTGTGAATATTCTACGTTTTCCTCTTAAAATGCCTTGACAAAACTTAATTCAATGAACTAAGACTTAAAAGTGTTCGAACTGTTATTTCTTCTTGTAGTCTGCACTGAAATGGAGCAAAGGATCATGGTCTATGTAGTTCCCTCTGTCTTTTTTTTAGCTATTGCTGCACCATAACTCTTCATTTAAACAAAGACACTTGTAATTCGATATATTGATGGTCCACGATATTATTGTGAGAACTTTGACGATACGATATCACGATATGTCGATTCTTGTCACACCCCTAATTGCTACATCCCTAATCGTGAGCCTGCCCATCATATCGTGAGCTTTCCCATGATACTGCAATAAATATCGTACTGTGAGGTTCATACTGTGACGATATCGTATCGTGAAACTTGGATATCATTACACTCCTACAGATTGTTGGATATTTTGGTGTAGAAGGAATACATGCTTTAAAGAGAAAGCAATGCAAACATCTCTAATGCAATAAATGCAAGAAAGACAAGTTTAATGCCATGCTGTAGAACATTCCTGTAATTAACATCTCCATGGAGACAAGCAAGAGCTGAATGCCCACCAGAAAAGTGACAAAGTGCATATTTAATGAGAGAGTTAAAATAAAAACTTGCTACATAAACTACGTCTGGTCAAAGAAGTGGTCTACCTTCAGGATCCGGGTCTGCTCTTTGAAATCTTCATCTTCATCAGATTCGGCGTCGGGGAGGTGGTAGATCTTGATGCCGTGTTCGTCGATCTCATCCAGAATCTACGGAACAGAACGGGAAAATGACATGTGACCTGGGCCTTTTTGGCAGTAGGACACTCTAAGTACATACAGAGTATATATGTCTAAAGTCTGTATGGAGAAGTGTGTATGTCTCACCCTGCGCTTGAGCCGCTCTCTCCTTCAGGGTGAGAGTGTCTGCTTTGGCGATGACCGGCACCACGTTCACTTTGTTGTGGATGGCCTTCATGAACTGCACGTCCAGAGGTTTGAGTCTGTTTGGACAAAAGTGTGAGGATTTAATCTGAAGATTTAAGACATTGTTAGAGACAGCTGCAAAAGTGACTTGTGTGAGCTTTTAACTACTGTATTTTCCACACTATTAGTCGCTTTGGATTATAAGGCGCACTTGTCAATGAATGGTCTATTTTCAAAAGTTTTTCACAAATAAACCGCACCGGACTATAAGGCGCATTAAAGGAAACAACAGTGTGATGGGTGAGTGGTTTTGTTTGTTTGTGGCGTTCACGGTGACTCTGGGCTTTGTTCAGTTGTGGCGTGTAGGGAGGGTGCTGTCTGGGGCCGCTGGATTGTCGGCGTGTTCGCAGTGACTCAGTTGTTCAGTTGTGTCTAGAAGTGGCACATTGCACTCGCTTTTTCGGTTCGTTCCTCTGTTCCGTTCCTCGTCGGCGTGGAGTGATGAGTGTGTCTGTGGGTGTTTGTCGCTGTGTGGTCGCTGTCTGCTCCGTGTGTGTTTGTGTGTTCTGCGGGTAATGTGGCTTTGTAGTTTACTGAAGTCGTGCTGGGACACCTGAGTGGATTTGTGTATAGGGCGCTCTGGATTGTGGGGTGCGCAGACGTTTTATGATGGGGTTGGAGGCTTAAAAGCGCGCCCAATAGTGCGGAAAATATGGTATGCTACAATCATCGCCCCCTCTAATTTTCCTGCCCCTGTATGTTTGAGTCATCTTTATTGTCCTGCATTTAAGACACTTGCTCCAAAATATAATCCTGAAACAACTGCTGGGTTACAACTGGTGCAAAATCCATAATTCTGTGTCAGTATTCACAGAATTCTATGTGATTTGACTTTTCCAAACTCTATATGATGACTGGGAAAAATAAGTGAATAACCAAACAATACTTTTGGAAAAACCTGAAAAAAAAAAATCTGACCCGTGTCCCAGTGGGGAGATGAAGTAGAAGCAGCAGTGGACTCTGTTGTCGACGATGTGTCTTCTGTTCAGTCCGCTCTCATCGTGGAGGTAACGCTCAAACTGGTCATCGATGTAACTGATGATGGTGCTGAAACTAAAGAGGAAGCATGCATAATATGAGTTTTTGATCTGGTTCAGACCTGCTTGAAATCTGGTCTAGTTGTTTCAGCTGTACCAGTCTTGGCTGTTGATGGCGTCTCCATATCCAGGCGTGTCCACCACAGTGAGCCTCAGCTTCACTCCTCTCTCCTCGATCTCCACTGTGGAGGCCTCGATCTGCACCGTCCTCTCAATCTTCTCTGTTTCATCAAAGCACGTTGAAACACAAGCTCAAAGACAACAATAAAAACATAACGGCCTAAGTATCTCACTCCACACGGGCCCTACCTGCTGCTCCTGGGATGACTCTCTCTGGGTAGAGGTCCGTCAAGAAAAGACTGTTGATCAGAGTAGACTTTCCAAGTCCAGATTCACCTGGGAACATGACGAAAAATACACTGAGATAAAACATTATACGAGATGGTTCTGCTGTGGTATCAAGGTACTACTATATTATACTATGGCAAAAGGAGAAATTCAATTTGTCAACTGGACTGGATTTTTACTTTTGTCCAGTTGACAAATTGAATTTCTCCTTTTGTCATGGATTCTACCTAGTCTGATTCATCAGCTGGTTTCACTTCGTACAAACCCTCGGACCTTGCAGTGTTAGAATTCATTCACTTAACAGTAGGCAGGTACTTTTTTATTTAACCAATCGCTGCTATTTGGTCATGACGTATGTAATGCACCGCTAACGGGGTTACTGGTATATTAAGCTTTTCCCAAATCACCTAATCCGTCTTTCCCCTTGATAAAATTCACCAAACATTCTCTTTGTTCCAGCTTTAAATCCTCAATCTCAGGAATCGTCGATAACACAGAATGTATGACTCTTCGCTGATTGGCTGGTGCCCGAACTCGCACTTCTGGGGTTTTTGCGAACCGTCTAGTGTATTCTGATTCCTGATCTAGTCGCTGGAGAGAAATTAAATTGAGCGGAGGCACTAGGTGGCACCAGCTTGGCTAGATTCTACCTGGACAACTGAGGGATTTTACACAAATACTATACTATGGTAGCCCTGCAGCATCATGGGAAAAAAATATATATATATATTAGTTATTAGGTTTCATATTCCTAAATAAGAAAAGAAAGCTTATTTTTCCTTCAATTATAGGACAAAAACATTTAATGGTTGTGTACATTTGTGTTTTTCATTGAAAGGTTCATTGTGTAACTTTACTGGTGGAGGGCTTTGAGATGCTGAGATGTTTCACAGTATTAAACCTTTGGATCATCACGAAAACCAAACCAGGTCAAGTTACAGGTCAGATCTGTGGTGACGCGACCCAGCTCAGAGTCATAAAGCCTGTTTTTCTGTTATTATTGAGTATTAAAACCACAAATTGCAATCAAATACATGTAAGGTAGAGCAGTTTAAAGTCATACTGTGGAACATTTGAAGCAGAGCAATGACATAGCCACAGAAACAAGAAGGTGACAGACTCCCAACCAAAATGTTAGACCTTTAAATATATTTGCCCATTTATTATTGATGCTTGAACTCCCAAAGATGAATTATAAATGTTATATCACGTTAGGAAACAGCACCACAGTGACGCACAGCAGGACCACAGGGAGAACTCCACCTCAACAATGACCCACCTGATACTTATGGGAAAAGCAAACAGGACCCAGGAGCCACATAATAAGAACCAACAATTAGAAAAGGTACACCTGGTCTGGGCTGACTTAAGGACTCAAAGAAGGCGTTGTGCTTTCAAACTGCTCTAAAAATAGATTAAACTAGAGCTGTTTTTTCATTTTTTCATTTTTTTTTATTTAAAGTGACTCAGCAGCATCCAAACAGAACTGTACATGAAGAGAAAAAGGGCTCATATTACACTATTTTCTAATCTGTTCTAATGTTCCTCATCACAAACAGACCTGGAGTTGTGTTTTGTTTCATTCACATGTTTAACACACACAAAAAAACCCTGCACATTTAGGCTAGGGGTGTTCAAAAATATTGAAATATCGATATATTGTATTGTTTAATGTGATGATTCAGTATCGATATCGTGGGCTGCTGTATCGATATATCATCAAGAGTATTTTTTGGTATATTTGACTAAATTATTTTGTTACAGAGATACAGTTTTGTTGCTTGTTTAGTGGAAGGAAACTTGTTTACGTGACATATTTGACATTTTCACCGTTTTGATGATTAAAATGTTTGAACTTTGCACAGGAAGTGGTTTAACAAAAACTTTCAGTATCACAGCCATGATTTAACCCTTATTTTTTATTGAACTGTATCGAATAGATTTTTAATATAATCGTACTGAATCAAAAGTGCGCTGTATGTATCGTATTGTGGCCTGTGTATCGTATCGGCAACTTCTTACTGATACCCTGCCCTAATTTAGGCTGAGTTCTTCTCTCAAACAGAAAACACTCTGTTCCATCTTGTGATGTCATGTGCTAATACAGGAAGTGCTCCACTGTGTTTTTAAACTCCACACACCTTCACTAGAATCATTTGGATCATTTTCAGCTCCGGAGTTGCCAATCTCTACTAAACTTAAATTAAACGGTGACTTAACTTGAAAACTACCAACTTTGAGTTTTGGAGACAGATTAATAATAAAGTTATACTCAAACGTGTGTGAATGAAACAAAATACAACTCCAAGTATGTTTTTGAGGAGGTAAGAATATTCTAACATGGCTTAGGTGGAGTTAAGTTTTTGCCTTTAAAGACTAAGTTGCCGCAAAAGTGAAACTGGTTGAGGAAAGTGAAACTACTTTTTTGTCAGACATTCATAACAAACCTAAACATGATTCTTTCTGCTCAAATAAAATAATAACACGAACTAACACTAATAAGGAAACTGACAGTCAAACTTTATCATAAGTGTAAACTCAGTAATAGTAAAGTAAACTCAGTCGTAGTAAAAGTTCTCTGGGAACTTCATAACTCTGTGGAGCCAAAGAAAAAAAGTAGAAGAGGAAGCCTGTAGTTTATAGCTCAGGCCAACAGTAGGTTAAACCAACAGAGGGGGTGGGCCCGGGTCCAGCAGCCCCCAGCCCCATACACTGCATTCCTCGCCTTAATTTAGAGACAAAGGATGAGCTCCCACCCTCCGCCTCTCTCCTCCCCCTCTCCTCCTCCTCCTCTCTCCCTCCATCTGCAGCTGGAGCTAACATTAGGTCTACATGATGATTTTCCAGTCAGCAGAGGAGGCACACCTGGAGAGAGAGACGTGCCAGCCCTGGTGTGGAGCGAGCTGGGGCTTAAAGAGGGAGTATTATGCGAAACAGATTTTTTTTTTTTTAGCTTTCTACCGTGTTATAACACTGTTCCCTCATCAAAAAACATGCCTGAAGAGGTTTTAGACGTCATTCATGTTTTAGTATTTTAGCAATCTCTCCTGGGTCCTGTTCAAACGATAATATGTGGATTTAGCAAACTGACAAAAGAAATGTGAACTATCAATTACAAATCACATGTATTTCAGAACATGTCCAAATCTAAATGAATAATAAGAAGAATAAGAAAGGAGATTTTGTTGGTTGTGAGTACTTTTTAAACTGCAGCCTTTTGCAGTGATTTCCCAGTTGTGTTAATTCAAATTCTAATTTCGGTTTGCTTTCCCCAGAGAGAGCAGAGTGTAACAAAGCAGGTCAGAGTGTGTGCGTCATGTGACCCAGTTGTGAAGAGCTGAGATCCTGTGTCCAGCAGCTCTGTTGTTATGTCAGAACAAGACTGCAGCAGACCAGGCGCTGCCACATGCACTTACATCACTCCAGACATGTACAACTGCTGCTGCCACTGTAGAACAAGTACTACAAGAGCTCGAGGGTTTCAACACAGCCAGAAATAAAGGCTGGGAAATATATTTGGACGGAAGTTAATATATAGTTAATATAGGGATATTTGAAGTTTTGTGATGAAGCACAATTATCATGAACACCACAGCAACCACTGCAGATGCTAAAATCACTAAACTCATCATTTGTGATTTGTGGAATAAATTGAACAGGCTAAAACAAGCTGAAGTTAAGACATATTATAATCTATATTTACATTACAAGCTTCAAATTCTTTCAAATTGAATTATTTTCACCAATTTTCCCTTAAAAATAAAAAATATATATTAGTATAGTAATTAATTAGCAGTAATATTGTATTAATACAGTTTGTAATGGCATTCCTATTTAGGGCTGGGTATCATTAAGAAGTTGCCGATACGATTCATACATACCGATACAGTGCACTTTCAATTCGATACGATATATTTCAAATCAATTCGATACAGTTCAATAAAAAATAATGTCTAAATCGTGTCTGTGATACTAAAAGTCTTTGTTAAACCACTTCTTGTGCAAAGTTCATATGAAACACAAACATTTTAATCATCAAAACAGTAAAAAAGTCAAATGTGTCACATAAACGAGTTTCTGTCCTCAAAACAAACAACAAAACTGTAGCTGTAACAAAACAACTGAGCTAAAATATACCAAAAAATACTCTTGGTGATATATCGATACAGCAGCCCACGATATCGATACTGTATTATCACATTAATTGATAGGATTTATTGATATTTCAATATTTTGCACACCCCTACTCCTATTATTTACCACAAGTTAGAAGCACTTAATAATTTTGAGGAGGCCAAAGTGAAGCTTTACACAACTGCTAACAACAACTACCATGCTAACAGCGCACCAGACTTACTTCCTGGTTCACGGCCAATAAAAATACTTTATAATTATATGCAGACAGCACAGTAGTCTTATTTTGAGAGCTGCTTTAACAATACATATGTCCTGGTTTGAGAGAGGTTCTTACATTGTTACATAAGATCTCGTACAGTCCCTAATATTGTAGTACATAAAATAAGACAATATCTATAAACTATATTATACAGTGTGATATTATTGGTAAGCTTTGGCTCTATAAATAAATCTGCTTTTGATCTGATATTTCTTTGCTTTGTTTGAGTAGTGTAACAATTTGGATAGGGTTAAATTTTTACACTAAACAATAAATCCAACTGTACATTGGGTTATATTATTTTCCGGACCTCTCTATTGTTTTCATGTGCTGTATTGCCCTGCACATGCACACAAAAACTGGCAAAACATTAATATAAGTTTTGTATTCTTTGGACACCAACATCTAGAAAAGTGAAATTTGAACTGAAATATAAACTATCATTTTCTAAACCAACCCTGTGGCAGTGTACAGTGATATGAAACAAAAACCACAGAACAGTCCACACTCACCGACCACCATCAGCGTGAACTCAAAGCCCTTCTTCACGGACTTGCGGTGAACCTGATTTGGCAAATTAGCGAAGCCCACATATCCCGGGGTCTCTGGGTTTGTGAACTGACCCTGCTGCAAATGAGAAACAGGAAGACAAGGGTTAGTCTGGCAATCATCATCCACACATGTGTCCCTGAACAGCTTCCTTAGTTATGAGTAGACAATGAACAATAATTTTAGCCAACCTGACAAAAATATGTATATTTTCAACTGTGATGAACAAACCTGAGCTAAACAATGACTAAAACCAGTACAATATAATGGCTGCAGCAGGACACTGTTATTAGGTCTAAACCATGATTAAATCTTGACAAGACGACTGTTTTCACACTTGCTCACACCACATCAAAGCTGGGACTAAACTGGGACTAAACCTGGATTCAGAGAGATTATTTCAAATGCTCTGTGATCAAAATACAAAGTAAAACTATCAATTAGGGTTTTTCTGTCACATGAACCAGTCCTGCCTGGACAGAGTGTGACAAGTGACAGAACCAAAGCAAGACCAAAGCAAAGCTAGTTGGCACAATCATTTTCAAATGCAATACTAAGAAACAGGCTCAATACTCCAAACTAGGGGTGTAACAATAATTGAAATATCGTGATATTGTATCGTCAAAGTTCTCACAATAATATCGTGAACCATCACAATATATTGAATTACAAGTCTCTTTCCTTAAATGAAGAGTTATGGTGCAGCAATAGCTAAAAAGAAGACAGAGGGAACTACATAGACCATGATCCTTTGCTCCATTTCAGTGCAGACTACAAGAAGAAATAACAGTTCTAACACTTTTAAGTCTTAGTAGCATAATCATAGTTTTGTTTGTTTTGCCTCCACAAAATATCACAATAAATATCGTACCGTGAGATGTATATTGTGAAAATATTGTACTGAGAGATTTGGATATTGTTGCATCTCTAATCGTGAGCTTTCCCATGATATCGCAATAAATATCGTATCGTGAGGTTCATACAGTGACGATATCGTATCGTGAGACTTGGATCATTACACCCCTACTCCAAACCCTTTTCAAATCACAACGATCATTTAAAAACCCTCTTATAACTCTCAATATAATGAGTGAGAATTGTGTAGGTATATAGTATCATTTCTAAATCAGAACTAAATCAAAAGGAAATCAAGGACTAAATATGACCTAAAGACTAAACTAATATCAGATCAAAAGTTAAACCAGGACTCGACTGGGATTTGACTCAACATGACCTAAATACTAAAGCAAGACAATAAAATCATATCTAAACCTGGTCTAATCGAGGTCTAAACCAGGACTAAACCAGGCCCGGCCTAAACCAGATCTAAACCAAAAGGAATACAGGATTAAACATGACCTAAAGCAAAAGACAGCCCTTGAACCGGACCCACTGGCCCACATGTTTTCCCACAGACACAGGGTTTTCCCATCGTCATGACGACGCTGAGGCTGTACAGACTGAACAGGGCTTATCAGACATCTGCACTCAGAACACTTTATTATGCAGCCAGGACTTCAGCAAAGAGCAAACTACACACGCCTTTGTATCGCGTTCGCCATTGTGTTACTCTGCTAAAGGACCGCTTCAATACAAGGAAATGCAAAATGGCAACTTGAAGGTCCAGTATTACACAGAATTGACTTGTAACCTTTAAGTGTTTTTTTATGTTGTTATCTCATCAGAAACAAGTTGAGCTTTTCTTCATTCACACATGCTTGAGTAATCTGGCATTATTAGTCCATCCACATCTCCAAAGCTCGAAACGCTCTATTCCACCTTGTGATGTCATGTAGTTACCACTTTCAAGTTAACAGCCTTTAGCTTTTGTTCAGTACAGATTGGCAATTCAAGGGTTGCTATCATCCAAATGAGGGAAGGTGTATGGCGTTTAAGAACCAGAACCTGTATTACCACATGACATCATAAGGTGGAAAGGTGGAACAGACTTTCAGTTTAAGAGAAGAACTCATCTTAAATGTGCAGAATTTGCAAGTTAAACAAGTGTGAATGAAACAAAACACAACTACAGGTCTGTTTGTGATGAGGAAACAGCACAACATGTATCAGAAAACAGTGTAAAATGGGCCCTTTAAAAACTCTGTGGAGAAGAGCCATAAACATAGAAGAAAATCCCAGAGGCAAAGACTGTGCGAGCGGGTGACTCTGAGCCGTAATAACTAGCTGTCATGTCTCTTTGTCGAAATTACAGACTGTGCTTTTAAGTGTAGAAGTTATTATAATAGTAGTGCTATGCTAAAACTTTTTGATGTACAGCTTGTAAAATATTTCTAATTTTAAATGTGCACAACTTTATAACACGGTATTAAATGAATATTTAAAACAGGAGAAATACAAGAATTCAGCAGTAAATACAGCTTAAAAGACATCAGGAATTGATGGAATATAAATATGCAAATCAATAACTTTTATTAAAGGTGCATTGTGTAACTTTTCTGGTTTCCATCATATGCTTTTCTTCATGTAGATGTTATTGTTTTGTCTGGAAGGTTTCACAGTATGGTATTAAAGCGTTTTATCTTCATGGAGACCAAACCAGACCAAGTTACAGGTCAGATCTATGGAGATGCTAGCTATATATATATATATATATATATATATATATATATATATATATATATATATATATATATACATATATATACACACATATATATACACATATATATATACACATATATATATATATATATAAACAATAATGAGTGATTGAATTAATTAATTAATACACAAAAAATGTTGAGTACAGAAGTGTTATCTATGCATTTCTCTTAGTAAGGAAATATAACACTAATGCATACTAATGAAAAGATAACAATTAGCCTGAGTTTTATTGAAGATTTTGAAGTAACAGCTACATGATCATTGGCCTTTAGGCCAAATACAGTTTTTTAAATAATCTAAAATCAGTAAAACAGATAATATCAGCCTGGAGATAAAAAAATGGTCATCAGCTGGTAGTCATAAACGTCTGTAAAAATGTGCAACTCAAAAATATCCATCTAACCAACTTTTTAATACAAAAACCTTGTCAAATTAGCTTCAGCAGCATGTCGGTCTAAACTGCAGCCCAGCTCTATTCAACCAAACAGGCATCTGGAACAATTGCATAACAACTCTTCATCAACGTAGTAATCATTTCCTCCACACTTACCTTTAGTTTTTCACCCTGAGACATTTCTGTTCCCTTTGGATCTATAAAAAAAAAATATACAGACAAAAACCATCAGAGCATTGTTTCTCAAATCTGTGGTATGCAAGCTTCTTTAGGTGATACTTGAACAGCTCTTCAGTTTGTCGGTTTCTTTAATTTAGTATTTTATCTTTGCAACTAGGGTTGTCCAAAATATCACAAATCAGGTACTAATCTATACTAGTATACTAGTCTCGAAACAAAATACTCATTTGAACAGGTATCACTACTAAAAAAAGTCACATACACAAGGACAAAAATGAATCTTTCCTGAATAGTTTTAGAATAATCTTGAGCTTTATCAGAAAATATGTGGAATTATGAGTCAATATAGGCCCATGGACTACTGTAGAAGATACCTGGATGACTGAGCGATTACAGAGATGAAAGGTCACATGGTAATTAATGTTGAAAATTACCTTATATGGTCTAAATAAAGAGTGTTTTTATTGTAATTATTGTATCATAATCTGAGTTTAGAGCCTGTTACTTAGTATCAAATTTTAATATTATGACAACACTATTTAGAGCTACAGTGGAAATGATGTAGTCCACTTTAATACCACTTTTAGCCCTAGATTAGACCCGGAATAGTCCTGTTATATTCTTGTTTTAGATCTTGTGGTACTAGTAGTCAGAAAGCCAAATATTTTCTTTAATGGTACTTTGTGTGAAAAGTTTAAGTGCCGCTGTATTAGAGAACTGTAAAACAAAAGCCAGGGGAGCAAATGTGGCTAACTTTAGTGAGTGACTGTGAGACAGGAAGTAGACAGAGTGAGAAAACTAGCAACACACAAAAAACACCGCAAACTCTTGTTCAAAATCTAACTGAAAACTTTTACGTACGGTTTTAGAACGTTTTACGCATTTTAACCTCAGCTCTCCACGTGAAACTACATTATTAAAGATTAATGACACGCTACAAGTGAATCAGAGTGTTGGTAAAGCTTAAATATCGTGTTAGATTTGTTGTAGAATGCAAAATGATATTGCAATTTGTAAATCTAGTCGGAAAAGTTACGATCGACTTCCTGATATGGCAATTTTATAACGGGATGAGTCGAAATGGGTGTGGACTGAGTGATGCTAGTATCATTCATCGCTCATGTTTTGGTTAACTTGTTTAGTAGCCAATTATAATGATTAAAACACAAATCGCTAATGATTAGATCAAGCTAAACCGACCGATCTGGCCACTCTCTGAGCCGTAACAAGCCTTTAGCCAAGGACGCGTAAACTTAACGAGCTAATGTTAGCGTGTGCGCGTTTCAATGCGGTAGCTAAACAAAAGGCGCAGAGGAATATGTGTTTTAAATGCGATCTGTGCGAAAAATGTGGAGATTATTTTACCTTATAGTGGTGGTGGAGAAGAACAGCGGAGAGCACGATCCAGACGAGGCTGAGCTGGCGGCGGAGCACCTCAAAAATTCTTCAGATTCCACTACAACAGCTTCCTCTGGGTCAGAAAACTACCAAGACCAGAATGCAACGCGCCAGGGACATACTACAAGAGCGGAGACGTCCAAATTATCATGAATATATATATATATATATATATATATATATATATATATATATATATATATATATATATATATATATATATATATATATATATATATATATATATAATATATATATATATATATATATATATATATATATATATATATATATATATACATAATTTATATATATTTTACACATAATATAGTACAGACAGAGCTGGGTAGAGTAGTCAAAACGCAAAGTACAAAGTAGTGGTCCTAGAAATTGCTCAAGTAAGTGTAAAAGTGTTTGGAAAAAATACTAGTCAAGTAAGAGACAAAAAACACAATGTTCAGATAATGTAATAGCCTATTCTGAACAAGCTTTTGTCACTTGTAGACTTCCTCACAGTGGGAAGAGTCCAACCAAAACTTTCACAGAGTACTGTTTCTTCAGTAAAAATAATACTCAAGTAGGAGTAAAAGAATGCTGCCAGAAAAACACTTTCTTAAGTTTATTTAAAAAAGTTACTCAAGTAAATGCAACTGAGTAAATGTAAGTAAGTACCCATGTGAGTACCCACCATGTTCTATGGTACTCACCTCTGAGTACAGACAGGATGTCCGGGCTAGCAGTGACTAAAATACCAAAACAGAAGGTAGAGAGATTGGCTACAAAAAGGGAAATTTTCATGAGAAATGGGAACAAACAAAATTCCCAAGTTATATTTATAATTGTCGTCTGCGAATGAAATGAAGTATTAAGAGTAAAGTTGTCCTGTTTCTGGTCCATAGAGGGCGCCCTTTCACACTCTTTGAAACGTGATTTTTTAAAACATGATCAGTTTGGCGTTTTTGGTATGTATGTCTAAATAATAACATTAACAGAAAATATAATTTAAATGTGTGTTTTCTATAAATCAAGCTAATAATAAGTGTGCTTTAGCAGGTCAGTTAGAACCATGTACATTCTATGGTTAGCTCTAGAACGTGACTCTTGTAGAATATTGGCCTTAAATCTGTATATAATTGACAAGCAGCACATTAGCTAGGCTTATTGCGAAGTAGTGATAAATTTAATCACTTTTCTATGACATATGTAAAGATTAAATCATTTCCGTGTCTATACCGTCATAAACTCTATAGTTTCAAGTCACTGTAGGCGGCTCGTTGGTCTAGGGGTATGATTCTCGCTTTGGGTGCGAGAGGTCCCGGGTTCAAATCCCGGACGAGCCCACTGTTTTCTTGCTAGATAAGATGCTTCTTTATTAATCTTTTGACTTAATGCTTTAACGTTATTAGAAACAGCTTAAGAGTTTAAAAAAAAAAATTATAAACGCTCTATTTTTTTTTCAGATTCAGTGTTTGGTTGACCTCCAGTGGATTATATTGGTATTGCACTCCAAAGTCTCCAATAATAATATAACGGTGTAGGCGAGTCTAAATATACAGTGAGTATTATAAGTAGAGTTGTTAGAAATACTGAAAATCAGACACCAATCAATATTTAAACTAGTACTGAAACTCGATACTCATTTGAGCAATCAATACAAAACAAGTCACATTCACAGGACAAAAATGAACCTTTCCTGAATGATCTTGAGCTGTATCAGAAATTTAAGAGCACATAGACTAGGAATACTATGAAACATACTTGGACGACATTTATATAATTACACCTTATTTGGCACTAGTCTCTTGCTATACTTTTATCATTATTATTATAATTTATATATTTGCTCTTTGTTATTATAATAATAAATCGTGACGTGTGAGCTACTGTGTCCAAATAATTTCCCTTTTGGATCAATAAAGTTTGTCTAAGTCTTAGTTAAAATTTTTATGTCATGGCAGCACTAGTGGGTGTGTTAAAGAAGTTCCAGTCATGTTTGTAAATGTACTTTAACCCAAATTATACTATCTTGCTCAGTGATATTGGCCCTAACAGTGACATAAACGGCCCCCACCCTCCAGGGCTCACAGCGGGGGGCTTGTCTTCTCTTGTATCTCTGCTCCCCCTCCCTGCTGTCTTTAAGCTCTATCACTGCCACCGGACACCACTACACTCATTATTCCAATAAGCCTCTTAGCAGAATCACCCTGTCACTTATAATGTGCTGTTATGGGCCTATAAAGCTTCTTCAATATATTTAATAGATCTCCACAGTAGTATCTGTTTTTTAGCAACCTTTTCAATCTATCAAAAACTGTACTGCATATGGAAGATGTACTGTTGAATTAGATGGATATGATGCTATTTATGATTGTTTATTTATTTTTTTACTTTTTTAACAATATGCAGTTTGAATGTGTGTTCACAACATACATAAGAAATTGTATCTACCATTTCATTCTCAGATTGCCATACAAGTAGTCTATTAGAAAAGGTTGATAGTTTGATCCTGGCTCCAGTCCAGACATACCCATGCATAATGCAAAATGTTGTTGGGTCTTTGGGCAACCTTGTATGACATGCATGAACAAAACACATGGTAGTTATCAGCTTAATTAATCATATAAAAATCTGATTGGTTATTTTATTTCAAGCAAGCAGAACACAAAAGAAATGTCTACACATTTCAATTTACATGACATAGTGTATAGACACTGGCTGCTCAAAATGGAAGTAAAAATACATATTTACTACCATCCTCATTCAATATTTACACCTGCAATTACAGCATATATATTACCTTGATGTTATGTTATAATATATATAATATAATATAATATAGATTCAGTCAAACTCTTATATTTCTGCTGTTAAACAGTGAAACTATTATCTGAAGCATTATGCACTTTATTTTCACACAAGCAACTTTTAATTTTGTGACATTTAAATTGTCTTGGTCACAGTTTCAGTTCAGTTATTGTTTGTAATCACAAAAGGCACAGCACAGGCCAAATCACCACTAAATACCAAAAGGAGAGTCTGAGGCATAAAACACATAAAAGACTAAAATGAAACTTCTCTCACCTCAGATTAACATACAACAGAAATCTGTCATGTTTTACAGTCCGTTTGATATTTTTTCCTCAGAAGCAGCTGTATTTGTTTTGACGTGGACACACATGCATGTCTCTTTTTGGCCTTGTTGTATCTAGTCAAACATGTAGTTAGTGATATAAAAGTGGATTACTGTAAACTTTAATACAAGATTTCCTCCCTCGTCAGTCCGTTCAGTTTATTTATTCTGTTGTGATTCTTTGGTTTTGAACTTCTACTGGTCTGGTACAAGGTGAATGATTAAACAAAGAAAATACCAGGTTCATACATAATGAGGGTTGGGACTTGATTAAAACAATTAATCTCATTCATTACTGGCTTTATAATGAATTAAGATCAATTAATCGCATAACAATATTTGCTCTATTTACTGCTTTTCTTCCTGAGGCCTGTCATTTGAGTTTGGGTTGTGTCTTGTTTGGACTCGGAGCAGCTTCTCTTCTGTCACAGGTTTCATTTCAGTGGTGTCGGAGGGTTGAGGTGCTTCTGTGATATCAATCTCTCCTCTGCACAGTTTGCAATAAACTAGTCCTTTGCCGATACTTCCAGGGTCGTTTTTGGAATAGAAATGTCCCGTCCAGCAGATCCACAGCGCTTAAAAAAACAAATGAGCACCTTTATAATAACCAAATACAACAATATTCCCAAACAGTAAAACAGGTCAAAAACAAAAAAAGCTATTAAAACATACAATATCGATAGGAAATACTTGTAACATAAGATGTGATACTGTTCTAATTCTTTTGATTTGGTTAAGTAGACTTGGTTTCGTGGTCTTGTCTTGTTTTTATTCTCTCTGTCTCTTGTGTAAGTGACTGCATATCAGCCCAGGTGTCCTCTGTGTTAGTTCTGTGTTTTTGTGTGTCTTCGATGTCCCTGTCCCTGAACATATTGAATTAAAAAAAACAAAACTCAGACCCAGACACTTTCCTGCTCATGTTCCTGCGCCATTGTTGTTGTCGGAAGTGTGTGCGTCAGTATAAGTGTCGTACCAGAATTTGGTAAACTGAGAAACGTTCCGCGTTGGTTGACAAACCGCGATCAAATGCGTTCATATTTTTAATGCATTATTTTCTTTGTAGTTAATGAATTAATTGCTGGTGCTCAGAGTCATGACTAAACACGGGGAGTCAGAGTTTCAGATTCATGCAGCTAAAACTTGGAACAGTCTGAAAATGTGAGACAGACTCGACTTTGACTCTGTTTAAATCCAGACTCTGAACACTTCTGTTTAACTGCGTCTGACTGAAAGGTTTTCATTTTTCATTCTGCACTCTTCTCTCTCATTTATTGCTTTTTTTCTCTCTTTTTAATTTTATGATGATTATTTATGTTTTGATTTGTTTATGTTTTGATTTTAATATATTTCTTATTCTGTAAAGCACTTTGAATTACTGTGTGTATGAATGATGCTGTACAAATAAACTTGCCTTGCCTAATTAATCACAATTAACACGTTAATGTCCCACTCCTATAAATAATAATTAATAACAGGAATTAACTTAAGTCTGGCTTTGTTCACAGCTACAAGATCTTTGACGCAAGTGTTCAGTTAGGGGATGGAAAGTTAATACTTTTTTAAACTCTATTTTATAACTGCTACAAATGCTGCCTTACTGTTCAAACATGAGTTTATTTATTTTACCAACTAAGTAAACTGAAAACAGCTTCATTTGTAATGAGAAAAAGTGTTGGTGTTGGAGAATTAATCAAAATAATAACTGCCAGAATTAAATTAATTAATTGCTAGAAAAAACAAATGGGATTTTCAAACCTTATGCTTTTGTAATGGCATAGAATAATAATTTCAAATAAAAAATGTACAAGAGTGCATGTTGTCTTGTGTATCTTAATGCAAATTTAAAAGTATTTTCTTTTCTTTCCACTTTTCTGGTGGCAGCCTGCTTGTCTCTATGAAGATGTTAGTTCTTTGCATGGAATATTCCACAATATGGTATTAAATGTATGATTCTTGCATCAGTTTAAATGACAAATGCTTTTATGGCTCAAAATATCTGGAAAAACATGGATTTCTACTGTGAGCAGGTTCCAATCTCCTCTGATCTGATTGGGAAGTTGACTTGTTTTCTCATCTTCATGGAGATAGATAAGTTCAGTGTCGTGTTATGGAACATTCTGTAGTCACAGTAATTGCATCGCCATGGAGACAAGCAGCTTGCCAGAAAAGTGACAAAGTGCACCTTTAATTCTTCACTATACTGTAAGCCTCATATCATCATCTCTCTCTTTTTTACTCCACATCCAAAAAAGTCCATCTAGTCTTGGTTTAGTTTTGGTTTAGACTGTTGACTGTAGAAATAAATGGACATAGCTAACGCACTAACTACAGCCTTCCAAATAGGACGGAGTTTGGCTTCAATTTACTTGACATTTAAAACTGTCACCCCTTTCCCTAGAAATGCTGCAGTAAACCTTGGCATTATGGTTTTAAAATGTTCATATCAATGTGCTCTACAGAATCCTGTGGGGTTTTTACTTTGCAGTTTTGTCTGTGAATACATTTATATTTTAATATGGATCTCAGCTCCAAATTTGCCCTTATAAACACTAGCCTTGTGAGCTTCATTTGTCACACTCCCTTTGTCCATTTCTTAATCCAGCCTATGGTTCAGACCTGGTTTAGTCCATCTCTGAACCTGGAAATTCATACACCAGGACTAAACCAGCATCAAACTAGGACCAAACCAGGACAATACACCTTTCATTAGTCCTTCTAGTCCTGGTTTAGATCTAGTTTAGACCTGTTCTAGTTTAGTCCACCCACTATGTTTAAAGTATCCTGGTTACACCCCCTACTTGTTTTCATGGGGATAGAAAATTTGAAAAGTTGAATG
Organism: Boleophthalmus pectinirostris; assembly: GCF_026225935.1. Taxonomy (NCBI): domain Eukaryota; kingdom Metazoa; phylum Chordata; class Actinopteri; order Gobiiformes; family Gobiidae; genus Boleophthalmus; species Boleophthalmus pectinirostris. The sequence continues at coordinate 3,825,618 of NW_026571095.1, forward strand.
CGTAACTGTGAGACATTATAAATAACATCTTTATGGAGACAAGCAGCTGACAAACCATCTACCAGAAAAGTTGCATAGTGCACCTTTAATTCTCCAACGGACTGCAAGTCTCATATGGACCTGGTGTGAAACAAGGACAATTTTTGGGTTAGGTTTCTCCCCATGCAAATCTGTCAAGTCTTGTTTTAGACCTGGTTTAATCCTAGTTTAGACCTTGAGTAGTCCTGGTTTAGTTGCATAGACCCATTCTAGTTTAGCCCACACAAATCCTTGCAGTATCTTTAATGCTCTTTTAAAGGCTTGGAAAATCACTTCTTAATGAATGAAGTGCTCTTCTTGTCTTCAGTTCAGTGACTACATTTTCACAATTAACATGTTCTGAAAATAGACCCAGGATCTAAGTAACTCTCCCCTGAGCTCCTTGTGTCAGTCGCTGTGATGGACTTGGACTATCATATTGTCATTGTGGTGACAGAGATTCATGTTTTACACAACAAAAACGTTATATAAATGGAAGAATGACTTTATTTCTTCCAAAAGAACAGGCAAATATACTGTATACATGTGGACTAAATCAAACTGATGGTTTAATGTATGATTTTGGAAAGGAAAATGAATTGGATGATATCATAGTTGAATCTGCATTAGTTCTACTTATTCCTTTTCATTTTTTGTATTTTTGTTTTAAGACTACATCAAATATTCTTATTCCATTCTTAACAAAAAAGTATTAAACCAGGTCTAGTCTAGGTTTCCAATTGTGGAACAAAAATGTGTGTGCTATTGTCTGGAACCGTGCAGCTGGTGACAAAGAACAGCATCATCTGTTTGTTTAAAGGAATTTCTTAAAACTGAAAGAATTCAACTCAACAGATGAAAAAAAGACTTAATGTGTGTGCTGGTGCTTTATTTTGCTGTTTGGTCTGCAAATCAATTCCTATTCCTAATTCCAAATGGGCTCCAAATTTGTCCCTATAACTGCTAACCTCTATGAGCTTCCACCTGTTTTGTTTTGACCGTGTAATGCACAGACAGTGTGTAAATATCTCATTTTGACTGACAGAAGTGACTTCTGTGACTTTTGAACATCATTGTAAAGTGATGTTTGAGAAGGATGTAATGTGTACAGTTTGTGAACATCAATAAAAGTGACAGAAAGCTCACATTTTCTCCCTCCTTGTTCTTTTCACTTCATTTATACTAAAAGAAGTTGTGATTATTCTTTGTTCTTGAACTTCTACTGTTCTGGTAGAAGGACATAAATTTGTGCTGTGTGACTTGGATCTGGCAATAAAGAAGGCTCCTCAAATTTCAGTACAGCCATTATTTGATATGATATAATAAATATAATATAATATAATATAGCGATTACTATCTTGTTATTATTTCATATTAACTGTTACTTACAACATATAGAACAGATACAACATACAGGCCTAAGGTAAATAACACAACAATGTTCAGATCATTTCTCCTGCCTTATATTGTATATTGTAGATTTAAAATATAATTCCAAAAAGAGTGTTGTCATGTTTGCCAGGACTAAGGAAGATCAAAAGTTAAGCGTCCCGTCATTTTATTTAAATGAGAATCAGCTGACTAATGTAACAAGAACAAAATAGTTGGGTCATATTATTAGAAATGACTCCTGTGATGATGGTGATGGCATCAGCATCAGTGCTGCAAACTCTATTCACAAATGAATATGCTGGCACACAAACTCCACATGTGTATGATGTCAAATGATGTCAAAACAACTCTTTTTAGATCATACTGTACCCCACTGTACACAGCTCACCTGTGGTGTCATTACAGCAGCACAAACATGAATAAGATTACGGTGGCAGATAATGATGCTAAAGACTCCAAGGTGGGAAAGTGCCAGTGCTTTGTTTGTTACTGCAAATATTCCCACGTTCTAGGCTCTAATAAGGAACCTCATGTATAAATGTATGTGGAGGTTAAATGAATCAAGAAATGAAATTATAACGTGCTTGACTGATATTCAGGAAAGTGACGCCCAATATTACTCTGACATCTGGAAATGTATATATTTTAATTCTACTGGACCTTATGTCACTGTAGTTTTTTTTTTTGTTTTTTTTATGTGTGTGGGTATATGTGGGTTTTTTTTTATATATGAATGTAGTGTATTGTGGGTGTGTGGGCTTTGGACCCTGAGTCTGTAAATATATATATATATATATATATATATATATATATAGTATATGTGTGTGTGTATGTATGTATATATATATATATATATATATATATATATATATATATATATATATATATATATATATATATATATATATATCAACCATAGACTGTAGAATACAAAATGTTCTCTGGCATCAACATTACTTTATATTTTGAGGAGTTGAACTGATGAATGATGAACATTACTTGAGCATTTCTTTTTCTTATTTTTTTAGAGATTCACCAAACTGAACTAAACATGTTTAGAGCCCACCCCCGCCGCCCTGTAACACCTCTTTAACCACATTTAAGTAAGTATCCTCGTGCTTAGCTGGCACCTTTCACTTTCTCAAGCAGCTCTTAATTTACCACAGATGACATTTTAAATCTTGAGCTGTGGAGGCCCCGTCAAACGCCCTGCGCTAACGCTACTGCACTGTAAAAATATGCTGCTGACTGAACCGTATTAGAGGCCCCTGATTGGCTGGAGTGTAGGCCCCCAAGTTTAACTCGCCCTCCTCCCAAACAGATCTACCAAAGCATATTCTCCTATCAACGTGTCGGGGTAAAGCTATTAAAACGGCTTTACTTTTGGCTAAGTATCACGAGAATAAGCACAAGATTGAGTGAAATCCCCCATAGTGGTAGCAGCAGTAGCAGCAGTAGCAGTAGTAGGATTTGGGCATAAACTGAAGGGCCAGTCCGAGGTGTCAGGAAACTGGGGTTAGACTACGAGGAGTTTTTAAAGAAGTCTTACAGCACTTAGATGTGTTTGAACAGAGCTGAGGAGGCAAGAACTGGAGCGAAACGAAGGACGAGGAGGAGGAGGAGGAGGAAGGATAACTTTTAGAAACATATTGTACAGTGAATAGTGTGGACAGTATTAGAACAGCCAGTACAACCCAGAATATCTGAAATGACATATACAGAAACATATACTTTTGAGGCAAAGCGTAGCAGCTCCACAAAGTCAAGAAGGTGGTGGACCCTCCACTCTGAAAGTTACATAGTGGACCTTTAAGTTCAAACTGTGACATGATAAAAATGTGTCCCTCATTGCTCAGGACTGACCGGTCCCTGTAGGACCAGAGCAGGAGCTGTCGTCACATTTCCAGCAGTAAGTCAGACCTGTTCCAGTGCATGTAGGAGTCTGTCCTTTGTCCTTTCATCACCTCTGTTTGCAGATGATGTTATTCCTGATGGCTTCATCAAACCAGAACCTGTAACAGGCACTGGAGCGGTTTGCAGCTGAGTGTGAAATGGCTGAGGTGAAGATCCGCTCCTCCAAATCTGAGGCCATGGTTCTCAACCTGAAAAAGGTGTCATTTTTTTTCCAGTTTACCGGCCAGTCTGCGTTCCTCCTTTTACCTGTGGTCATGAGCTCTGGGTAATGACCAAAAGGACAAAATGTAGGATAAGTGGTTGAAATGAGTTTCCTTCGCAGGGTGTGTTGGTGCTGCCTTAGGCTCCGTTCAGACTGCAGGGCTTAACGCTCAATTCCGATTTTTTTGTGCAATCCAATGTTTTTTCGAGGTCATTCACGTTTCCAATTAAATGCGACTTGTATGTGACTCCAGTGTGAACATTAAACGGCCCGAAAGTGTCCCACATGTGACACTGGAGACACGATGACGTCAACTGCAGCGAGCGTGCTCTGTGTTTATGGAAGTTGTCCAAACATGGACGCAGCATTGAGCACCTGGAGATTTTAAAGTTCCTCTCGTACCGGAGCCAGAACATGAACAACTTACTTGTTTTAAGGAGGAGATTGAGAAGGAGAAGGACGAGGTTTTTGGTCGTGGTGTTTTGTGGGACAGCGGCAGCGACGTCCGTTGAAAGGAACGTGTGGATGTGGAGACGGAGCCAAGAGTGGTGAGTGGTGATGTGCTTCACTTCAGTGACATGGAGTTCATTAACAATTTTCACCTACTTCAGCGCAGAATAGTGACGTTTGTGGCTTGTTGATAATGTGTAGGTGGATGAATGTGCTTTGACCGTTCACACTGAAGTTGCATGTCAAAAGATCAGATATGTATCAGTTTCAGGAGCACATATTCGCATTTGAAAAAATCGGATCTGTGTCGTTCAAACTGTCATTAAAAGATCAGATACAGGAACATAGGGGCCAAAAAATCGGATTTGGGTCACTTCAGGCTGCAGTCTGAACGTAGCCTTAGAGATAGGGTGAGGAGCTCCGTCACACGGGAGGAGCTCAGAGTAGAGTTGCTGCTCTTCCATGTTGAGAGGAGCAGCTGAGGGGAGGACATCTGTTCTGATGCCTCCTGGATGTCTTCCTGGGGAGATGTTCATGTCCCGCTGTGAGGAGACCCTGGGGAAGACCCAGGACACACTGAAGGGACTATGTGTCTCTGCTGACCGGGAACGCCTTGGGGTCCCTCGAGAGGAGATGGAGGAAGTGTCTGGGAAGTCTGGGAGTCCATGCTCACATTGCTGCCTCCGGCCCCAGTCAGCCAGATCGGCTCTGTCAATTTATTTTATATCTGATCTGACAAAATCCAAGAAATTTTATAGCAACTCATGAGAAATGCACAAAACATCCCTGTAAAGGTTTCAAATAGTGCACAAAAAGTGAATGCACTGTAAGAAGAGCAGAAATGAAATGCTTATCAATAATTATATAATGTACACAACAAAAAAGCATTACAATTCTGTCCATTTTCTTGATATTTCCCATGTGCACTGTGAGCTCCTCTGTGCCTTCTTCACACACTCTACACACACATGTTTGACCCCACAGCCCTCTGGCCTCTGCTGTTACCTGTTGTGTTGTTTTGTGGTGTGTGCAGGTCTATAATCCATGTGAGTGCACAGAGGACACTTTTGACAGAAGCAGAGGAGACGTCCTGAGGAGAGGCTGTATCTGTGAGCCCGCGGATAACAGGATTACAGCGGCCATTTTGGACCACTGGCACTTCCTCTGTCTTCTCCTGAGAGTTCAGACGATGCCCTTTCACTTAAAGTACAAAAAGAGTTCAGGCTTTGGACAGAACAAGAGGGAACAAATAAAAGTAAAACTGGTAAAAGATGTTTTATAGATGAGAGCAGAGAGGATTTATTCACTTTTATAACTTCATAATCAAAGTCAAAAGTATACAAAACAGATACTAAAAAAACTAAACTACTAAAAAAGTCACATTCACAGGACAGAAATGAAGCTTTCCTGAACAGCTTTAGAATGATGTTGAGCTGTATCAGAAGTATAAGAGCACATAGACTAGTATACACCCATGGACCAACATGAACCTACTGCACCACTGAGGGATTGACTAAAAGTTGCTCCAGAGTATAAATCGCATCAGCCAAAAAATGCGTAATGAAGGAAAAAAATATACATAAGTCGCACCAGACTCTAAGTAGCACTTTTTTGGGGAAATTTATTTTATAAAATCAGAGACAGAAAGTTAAGTTCTAGTAATAACAATAGAAGAAAGAACAACAGACTGTTAACATCACATATGAACAGTGTTGGGGAGTAACAGATTACATTTACTGGCGTTATGTAATCAGAGTACAAATTATGAGTAACTGTATTCAGTTACAGTTACTGTTTCAGTGAGTGGTAATTGGATTACAGTTACTTTGTTGAAATAAATGGATTACATGGTGGTATTTTCCTGTTTTCACATTTTGGGCTAAACTAAGTCTAAACCAGGGCTAAACCAGGACTAAACCAGGTCTAAACCAGGACTAAACCAGGACTAAACCAGGACCAAACCAGGTCTAAACCAGGACTAAACCAGGACTAAACCAGGACTAAACCAGGACCAAACCAGGACTAAACCAGGACCAAACCAGGTCTAAACCAGGACTAAACCAGGTCTAAACAAGGACTTAAACCAGGACTAAACCAAGACTAAACCTGGTCTCAACCAGGGCTAATTTGAAGAAAACAAACAAGAATTTTCAGGATGTGGTTGGTAAATTCATGTAGTTTTAAAAAAAAACATGACAATATCAAGTAATCCAAAGTATTCAGATTACATTACTCACTTTAAGTAATTTAATGGATTATGTTACAAACTATATTTTGGGGCATGTAATCTGTAATCTGTAGGGGAATACATTTTAAAAGTCACCTTCCCAACACTGCATATGAACAGTTCTTCAGATAACTTTAACATAAACAACAGAACAGAACAAGTTTCACCAAACTCTCCATCTCTCTCCAAATCACTAAATCCATTCAATTCTTCATCCTCGGTGTCACTTCTAAACAACTCCCATAGAACTACAATTATTATAGATACATTGCAACTCCGAGACCTCCGGAGGTAAACAATATCCGTGTCTAAATCCAGTTTGAAATTTTAGTATTGCAACAACTCTAGTTTACAAACACAAACAAAATGCTGCTTATCAAAAACCCTGGTGACAAGTCTCAGTTAATCAATAGATGTTTAACTCTTTAAAAATATATTAAAGAAAATGTTGCTTTCTTGTCAAAATCTGCACAGCTGTGAACACTCTCTAAGAAATCAGATTACTCACATCCCATGTAGCTGTATTATTCCTAACCCCTGCAAGATACAGCTTGACAATAATTATATATTTTCTGTGTTGGGAAGGTTACTTTTAAAATGTATTCCCCTACAGATTACAGATTACATACCCCAAAATGTAGTTTGTAACGTAATCCATTAAATTACTTAAAGTGAGTAACGTAATCTGAATACTTTGGATTACTTGATTTGCTGTAGAGAAGCAAAAACTGGGATACTTAACCATATTAAAAATATTATTGATAGAAGAGGAAGAGACACGTCCGCCCAGCATGGTTTAGTCCTGTTAAATCCTGTTAAATCCTGTTTTAGTCCTGGTTTAGTCCTGGTTTAGACCCGGTTTAGATCTAGTTTAGACCTGGTTTTAGTACTGGTTTAATCCTGGTTTTAGTCCTGGTTTAGTCCTGGTTTAGTCCTGGTTTAGTCCTGGTTTAGACCCGGTTTAGATCTAGTTTAGACCTGGTTTAGTCCTGGTTTTAGTCCTGGTCTAGTCCTGGTTTTAGTCCTGGTTTAGTCCTGGTTTAGACCTGGTTTAGATCTAGTTTAGACCTGGTTTAGTCCTGGTTTTAGTCCTAGTTTAGTCCTGGTTTTAGTCCTGGTTTAGTCCTGGTTTATACCTGGTTTAGATCTAGTTTAGACTTGGTTTAGACCTGGTTTTAGTCCTGGTTTTAGTCCTGGTTTAGACCTGGTTTAGATCTAGTCTAGACCTGGTTTAGACCTGGTTTAGACCTGGTTTTAGTCCTGGTTTAGTCCTGGTTTAGACCTGGTTTAGATCTAGTTTAGTCCTGGTTTAGACCTGGTTTAGATCTAGTTTAGTCCTGGTTTTAGAGGCTCACAGGAGGGAGCGCGATCTACGCAGCGTACGCGAGAAAACACGATCCACACGCGGCGCACGGGAGGACGTTGGTGTCCGTGCAGTAACTACGGAAGGAGACGTGGTCCGAGCGTTCTCAGGTTGATGACGATAATGAAGGTGTGTGTTTGTGTTTGTGTGTGTTTGTGTCCGCGTCCCCTCGTGTGGCAGGTCACTATAGGACAGTACTGCAGATATCATGCAGTTTGTTTTCATCAGTGGCAGTAGCTCCGGTTAGACATTTAACTTGTAGGTGATTATGTATATATATATATATATATATATATATATATATATATATATATATATATATATATATATATATATATATATATACATAATCACCTACAAGTTAAATGTCAAACCGGAGCTACTGCTAGCTATATATATATATATATATATATATATATATATATATATATATATATATATATATATATATATATATATATATATATATATATATATCACATCGGGAGAAGAATTTCCAAGACACAAATGTGTTTTTACCTGTGCACTGCTGACTCTGTTCTACTGGCTGTGTGGGTGTCCGGCAATGAGTGGAATTACTGAAATAAAAAAATACATAAATGGGAGGTAGTACAGAATGTGAAAACAGGAAAATACCGCCTTGTGATCCACTTATTTCAGCAAAGTAACTGTAATCTAATTACCACTCATTGAAACAGTAACTGTAACGGAATACAGTTACTCATAATTTGTACTCTGATTACGTAACGCCAGTATATGTAATCCGTTACTCCCCAACACTGCCAATCTGTGCCTTTAATCTCTCTGATCACCACCAATAACCACCATCAAACTCACACTTGCTCAAGGACACACCAACAGCAGGCAGAGGCTGGAGCTCAGATCAAACCCTTTAGCTCGGCGGGCTTGACAATGACACAAATGTTTATGCCTTTTCTTGTGAATTTTACAAAATGACACAATAAAAGCTCACAAAAGTTGAAGTAGCAAAATATGTCTTAAGGTGGAAAGTAACAGATCCACCTTAAAGTCCCATAAGGGGCTTTTGACAGTGCAGAGGTGGACAGAGGTGGACCGAGCAGCACATATCAGCGCTGTGCCATAGAGGAGGGCTTTATTCTATTTACTGCTCACAATCGCACACTCCACAGGGCTCCTCAAACAGCGGATCAGCTCACACAAAGGATCCAGCGAGGCTCACGGAGATGATAAACCCGCCCCAGACCCGGGCTTAGGCTCAGGGTGCTGGGGTGGTCCGGAGGCAGGGTCCCGTGGGTGGCTGTTATCTCCGGAGCTCACACCAGAGGCCCATACCTTCACACGGAGAGGATGATTAAACGCAGAGAAGACAGGGCCGAGACAAAAACAAAAGCAAGATTACATCAAAGAGGAGAAAGAGATTTTAGGTAGGAAGTGAGAGACATCAGGAATCCTTGTGTCATTTGTTCAGTCGTCTTTCAAAATAAAACCAAAAATAAGAAAATGAAAAAATACCCATTTTCTTCATTATTTGTCTCCAAAACCAAATGAAAAAATGGATAATGATTTGGTTGTTCAGATTTAGATTTTGTGTTTAAATGAATAATGGAAAAAACTGATAATGGCCGTTTCCCGTTTCCGTGACTTAAACTGCGATGCTGAACTTTTGCGCCGCATACGGACTGAACCAGGACTAAACCAGACTAAACCTTGTTCAGTCCCGGGTCTGGTCCCAGTCTCAGTCCTGGTCTGGTCCTGGTCTCAGTCCTGGTCTGGTTCTGGTCTCAGTCCTGGTCTGGTTCTGGTCTCAGTCTCAGTCCTGGACTGGTCCCGGCCTCAGTCCTGGTCTCAGTCCCGGTCTCAGTTCTAGTCTGGTCCCAGTCTCAGTCCCGGTCTGGTTCCGGTCTCAGTCTCAGTCCTGCTCTGAGTCCCGGTCTGGTCCCGGTCTCAGGCCCGGTCTCAGTCCTGGTCTGGTTCTGGTCTCAGGCCTGATCTCAGTCCAGGTCTCAGTCTTGGTCTCAGTCCTGGTCTGGTCCCAGTTTCAGTCCCGGTCTGGTTCCGGTCTCAGTCTCAGTCCTGGTCTCAGTTCCGGTTTCAGTCCTGGTCTGGTCCCAGTCTCAGTCCCCTCTCAGTCCTGGTCCTGTTCCTGGTCTCAGTCTTGGTTTCAGGTCTAGTCTCAGTCCCGGGCTCAGTCCTGGACTCAGTCCTGGTCCTGGTCCCGGATTCAGTCCTGGTTCAGTCCGGCATCGCAGTTTAAGTCACGTTTTTTTTTCAGTTTGGGTTTGGAGACAAATAATGTGTTTTCGTTTTCTTATTTTTGGTTTTATTTTGAAAAACAAATGAATGAATGACACACGGTTTATCAGGTACATTTACATAGTCTGAAAAAAACTAAAATCCGTTATTTATGGTTGTCAAAAGTATCAAAAATCAAACACTCATCTATACTACAGGTAAAATCTGAACAGCTTTAGAATGATCTTGATCTGTATCAAAACAAGTATAAAACCATTAATATACACACGAATGGAACCTGCCTGGACCACTGAGGGATTACACACAGATAAAACCATGTGGGAATATAAAAGAAAGTACTAGGAGTTAGAGTTAAAAATTACATTCTATTGTCTAGTCTTTTCATTATAATATCAATATCGAGTCTATTCCTATTGAAATCCAGTTTGAAATTTTAGTATTGCAACAACTCTAATTTACAAACACAAACAAAATGCTGCTTATCAAAAACCCTGGTGACAAGTCTCGGTTAATCAGTGGATGTTTAACTCTTTATAAGACAAAGTATAACAAAGAAAACTTTGATTTCTTGTCAAAATCTGCACAGCTGTGAACACTCCCTAAGAAATCAGATTACTCACATCCCATGTAGCTGCTCGTGTGGGATTTCAATAATCTGATCACTCCAGACCAGAAATCAGACAGTGACTTTTGATGTGCATGTAAAATCTGTGTATCATTCGTTCATTCATTTTTTCAAAATAAAACCAAAAATGAGAAAATGAGAAAACAGCCTCAAAAGACTTTTTCTTTGTGATAATGAGCATGACACAAGTCAAAAATGCTTCAAATTTGAGCAAAGAGGAGAAAAAAGACTAAACAATTTGCTTAAATAAATGATCAAATAGCTGCTATTTTATTCCTGAAGTCGACACTGATGAACTGTGAATGAACAAAATAATAATGTTTATTCTACGAAGGGTATTTGTTAGTATTGAGGGGCGTGATGCTGCTGTCCATCCACAATGCACATGTTTGGAGTCTTATCGTCTTTAAGTGACTTTTACTGAAGGGATTACCGGGTCACTCTCTTCGCCATTGGCTCCTCGCGGCTCAGCTCCATCCAAAAGGCTCCTCGCGCTCTATGAATGCCATTCAGGCGCAGCACCTTTGACCACTCTCCTGCTTCATAAAATAACTTTGGACAGAAAGAAACAAAACAGAGAATCAACTTTGCGCGTAAACTTCTTGGTGCGTAATTTGGTCTTTACGCACAAAGCCTCCATGGAGTTCTGACAGCAGAGAGGGAAAGGGGGTGTGATTTACGCAATGGCCAAACCTCTGGATCACATCAAGAGACCCATGAACGCCTTCATGGTCTGGTCCCGGGGTCAGAGGAGGAAGATGGCGCAGGAGGACCCCAAGATGCACAACTCAGAGATCAGTAAGCGGCTCGGCGCGGAGTGGAAGCGGCTGTGCGACGCGGAGAAGCGGCCGTACATCGATGAAGCGAAGCGACTGCGCGTCCAGCACATGAAGGAGCACCCGGACTACAAGTACAGACCGCGGAGGAAAGCGAAGAGCGCGCGGAGGGAGCGCTACCTGTTCTCCATCCCAGCGCTGCTCGGGGACGCGCCCGCGGCTCTGCTCGGGGACGCGCCTGTGGACTCGTTTCTGACGGCGGGAGAAAAGGCGCGAGGGCTGCTGGGACCGCGCTCCACGTCTCTTCTGGAGCAGAATGTGAGTAAAGATAATCCACTTTACAATGATCATCGACTTTACAATGACTTCATCAGCACGATTCATGGTTTATGAAGTTATAGACTGTGCGTAACCAACTCACTGACGCACAGAACATTTACATTTACAGCAGTTACCACGGTCAATAAATGTCCATAAATGTATAAATGAGTTTTTGTTCATGTAAATCTTTACATCTCTGATGTAGCTCTGAGAAAGCATAGGCCTATTTTATTTTAAGCAATTAAACCTCGATGAGCCACCACCAACACTTTCACAGTGTATGAGACAGCCATTTGTTTTGCCAGACCGATCAAAAGTAAAATCTTCACCTGTGCACGTGCTCCAGACTGGGCAGGTTTAGTCATTCCTCACCTGAGCTTCTTCTAACAACTTAACTCAGAAAAAAAGGACAAGTTGTTGATTCTGGAGGGATGGACTTGGGGAAATGCAATTGTTCTGAAATAACATCATATATATATATATATATATATGTGTATATATATATATATATATATATATATATATATATATATATATATATATTATTTTTTTTTTTTTTTTTTTTTTTTTTTTTTTCTCAAATCTAACACAGGAGAGATTCCAAAGAGATTTGAATCACAATTCATGGGATGAGGACTTTTTTCCATTCAAATAATATATTTCTTTTGATTTGTTAACCACTATGGCAATGTCCTAATTTCATAAATCTGACAACATATTACAACCTTGAAAGCCAGTGCACCCTAAATGTTTAGATTTATGACAAATAAATGACCATGTTTTCAGAGACATTCTCTAAATAAGTGGATGAGGGACAGTGTGTAAATGGCTGCATAGAACAATCAGAAATAGAACAGGTGAACATCTAATGGAGCGTTCTAATTAATGAGACTGTGATTCAATATTTTCTCCTCCTTCTGCTCAGATGATGATGGGTCACTTCAGCCCCAGCCCGCTCCCCTTCAGTGCATTCGGGCTCCACTCTCACCACCACCCTCCTCCTCCGGCCCATAGTAGTCCTCTGGGAGCCTGTCCCGGGGCCCACAGCGCTGGCTACATGGTGCCCTGTGGATGTGCCCCTCCCTGGGCCTCTCTGCAGCCTCAAGTGGCCTACATCCTGTTCCCCGGGCCAGGAGGAGGCGCTAAAGGACTGGAGGGGTACGGACCATCCACCACCGTGTGATCAGAGGACATGTAATAGATCTGTAAACACAAGACTATGGGATTTTAAACCAAGCGCCAAGGAAGAACAATCTGCTGTTTTTAAACGTACGAGGTACCTAACCTACAATTAAAGCTCCTATGTTACGCAAAATGGACTCTTGTGAGCTTTTAGCCATGTTAGAATGTTTTACCTCATCAAAAACAGACCTGGAGCTGCGTGTTGTTTCATTTATTATTAGTCTGTCTGTATCTCCAAAGCTCAAATGCTCTGTTCCACCTTGTGATGTCATGAAGGCACAAAAGTTTATCGTTTATGATCGTACAAAATAAAACGTAATGTTAAAGAAAATGTTTTTAAAAAAGCATGCCTTTAGTAGTTAATAGTAATGATTTTTTTGTTTGTTTTGTTTTTTTACCCCCATCCCACTAATCCCACCCTCAAAATTTACGCCCCACCTACCCCCCCAGCTCCTACACACAATACAGGTTATATATAAATAACTTTTTTTCCCCTATTTATACCATTTGTACCCTAAATGAGAAATGTGCCTTGCCACTTTCTTGAGCAGGCTGTAAAGTTATAATGATTTGAGAGTTTTTGTATATTTGATTATAGAGTCCCATACTGTGTAAAACTTAGTCGGTTTGGCTCTCAAGTCATAATTTATTTTTTCAAGGTCAAGAAACGACATGAGGTCACTTTGCCACTGTGAGGCTTTTGGAGCAGTCGGTAACTTCCATTCTATTCTAACAGGATTCGTGTTCTGGCTATAGGCAAGTTTCAGCTGACGTCATTGTTATTAAAAACCCACGTTGCATGCTGGGAAATATTTTGGTCGGAGGCAAGAAACACGGTAGTGGTCAAACACAGTGCGTAACCTTGCGTATTTATCCCTGATAATGGTAAATTCCTGCTGCATTATCAGATGCACAAATAGAAACACGGAAGAAGGAAAATGTCTTTTTCGTATTCTGAGTGAAAAGAACCGCTAACAGTGAATTAAACGACTTTCAAACATCCGCAGAGCAAATGTAGAAGATCCTAACAAACCGTGGACTCCAACAAGTTCAACAACACATCCAGACTCTTGGAGGTTTTCATCTTTTCTGCTGTGAATGGCCCAGGAGTTTCCACCAAGTCATTGTGGATATCGCCAAAGTGAATATTTGTCCAGGTAGTTGGTGATTCTGACCAGAAATTTGGTTTGGTCCACCTTTTGTCGGGGTTGAAAAGGGTGATTTGTCGTCCGTCGATGCTTATGACCAGTTTCTGGTCAAATGGTCTTGGGTCCTCTGCCGTTAGAGTGGATAAATAACCGGGATCAATACCCTTTACGTGCTTTCTCGCTCCGTCCGTCATGTTGAATTAGTGTTTCTTGCCAACCAAAATAATTCCCAGCATGCAACGCGAGCTTTTGTCTGACCACCACCACCACTCACGCACACACCACTTTCATACTAGGCAATGTGGGTGAAGTGTCTTGCTTAAGGACACAAAGACAGTTTTCCATAGAGTAAGTTAGTATTCCAAATATAGCCAGACTGAAGGGGTCAAGACAATTTCCAGACCATCTGCAAGGTGTCTGCAAATAGAACATGTGCATCTGTTACATTCATCTTTCACATCAGAATACATTTTGGAGAGTCTATGGTTAGGATAATAAATACGGCAAACTAACTTAAATTGTATGAAATTAAGTTTGCAACACGAAGAACTGTTGTTTATTTGTGAAAGTACACGCTTCCTCTCATCTTCATCTAGTTCTTTACCAATTTCATCTTCCCACTGTTTTTTATTTTCTCCAAACATTCATTTTTAAGATCTATTACTAGACCGTAAATGTTAGAGAAACCACCTTTTTGTATTATAGTTGGATCAAACACTTTGTCTATCGCTGTGTTTGGAGAAATGGTTGGGAAGGACGGTAGTTTTTTTTTTTTTAAGCATTAGTTTTCAAGTTAACAGCTCCTTTGACCTTTATTTCAGTTGAGATTCGCAACTCCAGGGATAAAATCATCCAGATGATTTTAGTGAAGGTGGGTGGAGTTTAAAAACACAGTGAAGCACTTCCTGTATCGCCACATGATGACATCACAACATGGAGCACAGTGTTTTCCCATAGTGAGAAGAGCAGCCTAAATGTGCAGGATTTGTGTGTTAAACATGTGTGAATGAAACAAAATAAAACTCCAGGTCTGTTTGTGATAAGGAAACAACATCATAACAGATCAGAAAAGAGCGTAATATTGTTTTTTTACTGGAAGAAAACCATGGATACAACGTAAGGAAGACAGCTGTTTACATATTTAATTATGGAAAACAAAGTGTATAGTAGTATTGTCTTAGTTTTGTACAGTAGTTGTCAACATTTCTGACTAACCTGGCTAATCCTCCAGCTCGATACTGTACTCCTACCTCACACTCCCACCTGCAGCTGTCCACATCACTCATGTTTGGAGAGTTACTCAACTTTGACTCTCAAACATATGAAAATGTTCAAAGAAATGTATATTTGAAATGTGAAATGTGAGAATGAGTAGAAATGAGGATAACGCAGTCTTCCTGTATTCTATAAACAATCATTATCCAGTTTATTCTGACAATTATTTCAAGTATTTTTAATGTGTTTTATATTGTGTACAGACTTTAAACTTGTTGAGGTGTATTATGTGTCCACTGTGTATTCAAGTTAAAGGGGCACTATGTAACTTTTCTGAGAGTCTGGAATGTTCTACAGCAGGAGTGGGCAAACCTTCTGACTCGTGGGCCACAGAGAGTTCTAAAATTTGGCGAAAGGGCCAGACCAGGAGCATGGATGGACTTTTTTGGTAATCCACCTCATAAAAAAAGTCATATGTAGAAAATATATCCTATGTTATTGAAATATCCCATAATTGAAAATCGGTACAAAGCATTACAACAAAATATCTGTCTTTCAAGTCCCTTGGTATTTACTATTTATTGAAATTACTTTTAAAACTGAAAATTATTAATATGATTCAAGTTCTGCGGGTCAGATTAAAAAGATTAAAGGGCCGCATATAGCCCCTGGATCGTAGTTTGCCCAGGGGTGGGCAAACTACTTCTACAGTATGGCATTACTCTGATCTTGCATTCATTTATTATTCAATTGTATTTATTCAATTCAACTTTTTTTTTGTTTTATTTTTCACTCAAAAATACCTTTAACACAGGCATTTTGAGTGACAGCCCCTCCCCAGATTTGCCTGCTGTCGTCACCCAACACTGTGGAACATTCTAGGAAATCAATGACTAGGTTGCCCCGGCGACACTGAAGGATGGTACAAATGCAGAAGAAAAAATAAAGTGTATATAAGCTTTAACAATGTTGTTATTAAAGGTGTTTATGAAAAACTACAGAGGATTTTCAGACAACATGAGATCCCGGTCTATTTCAAACCTACGAACACTTTAAGACAGAAATTGGTACAACCAAAGGACAAAACACCGAGCCACAAACAAAGCAATATGTTCTACTCCATTCAGTGTAGTGAAGACTGCAGTGAACACTACACTGGAGAAACTAAACAGCTACTTCACAAGAGGATTTATCAACAGAGACAAGAGAGCAGCAGTGGACCTCAGTCTGTTGTACATCTCCACTTAAAAGTCACGGGCCACTTATTTGAGAACAGCGAGGTACAGCCATTTTTGTTAAGAAAGAGAATCCTTCTCTAAACAGAAACAGAGACCTCAGACACCATCTATCTCCTATTTACAACTCCATCCTCAAAATTAAATCAAAACAAACAAGAGAACAACAGGTGTAGTCAGGTCAGGTCCAGAGGTGTGGAAGCTCCATTATGGCCATGAATGATTCTGTTAATATGACCCACACTCAATACAGTTCAACAGACCTAAAAACTATCAGAAACTGTAAACAAGTAGATGTGTTAGTTTCAGAGTTGTTATTAAGCCCTTTCCTGCAGACAGATATAAGGAAGTGTCCACCAGCGTCTGACCAGAACTGAAGAAGCAGCTTGACTGAGCTGAGAAACATATTCGACCAAATAAACGTTTGTCCAGTCGACAAACTGAATTTCTCCTTTAGCTAAAGCTGCATTGTGTCACTTTTCTGGTAGAAGATCTGTCCAACACTTTTCTCCATGGAGATGTTCTTGCTTTGTCTGGAATGTTTCACAGTGTGGCATTAAACCTTTCTATCTTCATGGACACTAAACCAGACCAAGTTACAGGTCAGATCTGTGGAGAGGTGACCCCGCTCACAGTCAGAATGTCTGTTTTTCTAAGTATTTTTAATCTTTAAAACCACCTGTAATTGAATAAATGTAAGATAGAGCTGTTTAAAGTCATACTGTGGAAAATTCCAGGCAGAGCAATGACATATCCATAGAAACAACCAGGTGACGAACCCTCCACTAGAAAAATTACACAATGCACCTTTAACAGTGCTGTTTTTCATAAATAAATTGATTCCAAAAGCACATGAATGTAGTAAGCGGAACAGAAACTGGTGAAATGGCGGCGCTGAATAAGTCCTCTCACTCTTGAATCCAAACGCTGATAAGAGCAGAAGTGAACCTGGTGATGTTGACAAAACGATAACTCAGCTCATGAATCACACACAGTAACAGCACTGTTTGTTTCACTGACTCACAGCTGCTCTCCAAATTACAAGTCACCTCACACTCAAATATATCAAAGGGAGCCTGGGTTATAATGATTTTAAATGAGTCTTAATGGACAAAAAAAATTAACATTCTGAACAGAGTCAATACAGCAGGAGTGTACACTGGTGGAGGGCATTACTGACATTAACTAAACCCCCCAAAAATCCTAACCCTGATCTTAAAGCTCCTATATTATACAAAATTGACTCTTGTGATATTTGAGAGATGCTATAATAATGTTACCTGATCAAAAACAGACTCAGAGTTGTGTTTGTTTCATTCACATGTGTTTGAGTAATCCTGGTTTATTAAACCCTCACGCTCTCCTAGGGGTCACATAGACCCGAAGATTTTTTTTTTCCTTCCCATTCTCTTATTTTCAAATAAATTCTTGCCAGGTGAGAAAATACATTTTAATTTATTAATTAATTTAATTTAGTCTAATTTAATTAATTTAGTCAGTCTACATCTCCATCCATTCATTCATTTTCTTCTTCTTATCCGGGGCCGGGTCGCGAGGGCAGCAGCCTAAACAGGGACTCCCAGACTTCCCTCACCCCAGACACTTCCTCCAGCTCCTCCGGGGGGACCCCGAGGCGTTCCCAGGCCAGTCCAGAGACATAGTCCCTCCAGCGTGTCCTGGGTCTTCCCCGGGGCCTCCTCCCAATGAGACCTGCCCAGAAACCTCCCGAGGGAGACGTCCAGGAGGCATCAGAACAGATGCCCGAGCCACCTCAACTGGCTCCTCTCGACGTGGAGGAGCAGCGGCTCTACTCCGAGCTCCTCCCGTGTGACTGAGCTCCTCACCCTATCTCTAAGAGAGCACCCAGACACCCTGCGGAGGAAACTCATTTCTCCGCTTGTATCCGCGATCTCGTCCGTTTGGTCATTACCCAGAGCTCATGAACATACGTGAGAGAAGGAACGAAAACTGACCGGTAAATCGAGAACTTTGCCTTTCGGCTCAGCTCCCTCTTCACCACAACTGTCCAATACAGCGACTACATCACTGCCTGTCTACATCTCCCAAATTCAAAATGCTCTATTCCACCTTGTGATGTCATGCAGTGGTCGTTTTTAATTGAACTGCTCCTTTGACCTTTTGTTCAGTAGAGTTTGGCGATTCCAGAGCTGAAATTATCCAAATGATTCTAGTGAACGTGTGTGAAGTTTGAAAACACAGTAAAGCACTTCCTGTATTACCGCATGACATCACAAGGTGGAACAGAGTGTTTTCCGTTTGAGAAAAGAACTCAGCCTAAATCTGCAGGGTTTGTGTGTTAAACATTTGTATGTGTATAAAACAAAACACAACTCCAGGCCTGTTTGTGATGAGGAAATGACATTAGAACAGATCGGAAAACAGCGTGATATATGCACTTTAAAATTCTCAAGTTATTACATATTTAGTGCAAAAAACTAAGCTGGTAAATGTGATGTGACAAGTGGAAAAATGTCAACAAAATGTCAAAATGTGAGACCGGATGAGAAACTTACTAGTATCAGGATAACTGATACTGAATTTGAAAGAACACATGCGTAATAGAGTTGAAAAGAAATTTGTCACAAGTCTTTTTACACTTTTGAATCGGTCACTACCTGCCCTGCCCCTTTAAGCCAGTACCACTCTCCCCTATCACCTCTGCCACACCTTCTCTACAGTTAAACCAGGTCACCACCCAGCCGCTCCATCACTCACATCTACTCCACACTCCTTCTCTTTTCGTCCTCTGCGCCCGTCCTCTCCATGGCCCCCTCGATTCTGCAGAACGGCGGCTTCGCGCTGGGCCTGGTGGGGTCCGCTCTCCTGATCGCGGCCACGGCGATGAACAGATGGAGCGTGAAGGATCGACAGGGAGACCTCCTGACCTCCGTCTACACGTACAGGGGGCTGTGGCAGGACTGCGAGACCACCACGGCGGGCATGACCGAGTGCAGGCCTCTCTACGGGCTCCTGGGCTTCTCAGGTGAGGAGGACGAGGAGGAGGAGGAGATGATGGAGGGATTGCTGTGTTGTTATTCTATAGGCCAATTCTATGTAAAACAGATGAGAGCAGATAGATTTAATATTGTTAAAATGCAGATTTTTTTTGGTAATACAGTGAGTTCTTGGGTCTAGTCAGCAGACCCGTCAACAGAAATTTTGGGGCCTGAAGCAAGAATCCTCACGTGATCCATAGCTAAGCTAAATTAATAGAAAGAGGGTCCAATTTTGTTTGTAGAGCTTCTTTGAGTGTACAAAAAGCGCTGTATAAGTCTGATGTATTATTATTATTATTCAAACCCTGGGGCCCGGGACAACAGACCCCTTTGTCCACCCCGTCTACTGACCTGTTAGTCAATAGTCTAATCACACACAAATGAAAAGAATTCTAACTGAAACATCCATCAGAATACGAATTGAAAAGTTATAACTTCAAGAATTACAATCACAAAATGAAATGAAACGGTTACACTTTCTTCATTACAAAGACAAATTCACAGATGCGACTTTACTGTCAAAACTACATCATTACTTCACAGGCTTTATTTACCGAGTAGAAGAAACACTGACTGAGATGCCGGACTTTTGCACCGCACACACCACCGAACTGAATCACGACTAAACCATAACTGAATCAGGAGGACTAAACCAGGACTGAACTAAGACTAAAACAGGACTAAACCAGAACTGAACCAGGACTCACGTTCAGGATCAGCTCGGAGGGGTGCCCACGTAGATTGTCGGGCAGGCGAAAGGACTGGCGCAGAGCTTCACGCCCCATGGAGGTAGACGTCACGCAGCCGTCACCCAGTCACCCTTTGCGGACACACTCTCTTAAGTCCAAGATTAGTCCTGGTTTAAACCTGGTTTAGACTTGGTTTAGTTAAATTGAATCTTTTTATCTGATAAATAAAGTAACTTGCCATCTATTTTGGCTTGGTAAATATCTGAGGTTTCATTTAGAAAACTTTACTTTACATGGAATTCTTACTAGAAGTGAACACAGAGACAAAATCCTAACTTCCCCAAACTTCTCCAAACTTTTGCAAACTTCCACAAACTCCCATAAACTTTTGCAAACTTCCACGAAATTCCACAAACTGCCACAAACTTCCACAAACTTTTGCAAACTTCCACGAAATTCCACAAAATTCCACAACCTTCCACAAACTTTTTCACTTCTCATTTTTCTGAGCTCAGATGATTTACTCATGTTTTCAAGTTACGCCGCCTTTTATTAAAACACAAACTTAACGTTGAACTTTACGTACATGAAATTTTTCGCACGTACACCCGCTTCATCAACAAGAAGTACAAACGAGAAGCACAGGAACAGGAACATTTTGGCTTGAAGTTCCTACCGAAACGAACAAATAAGAAGAAAATCTAAAACTTGAGAGAAAAGTTGATGACAAATATACAAGTTAAAACAAAATTGTCAGAAAACTTTTGCATTTCATTGTTGTCAAAATATACAGATGAAATTCGTTTTAGAATTTGGGGACATTTATTTACAAAATAAAAATATTGCGTTTCAACAAATATATGCGAGTTTGTAATATTATTTCTGTAACTAGGTAAAAAAAAAAAACTACCTCAGCAAGATGATTGAAAATAAAACTGTAAATATGATGTCATTTCCTTCTCTTAGTCATTGTACATTATATATTCCATACATAAATCAAACACAGACTAAGGCTTGGTTCACTCATTTCTACTGTAATTCTCGTCTGACTGTGGTGTGTTTACCTTTATTACCCATAATGCACTTCAGCTCACTTATCAAACAAGAACAAACAGTAAAACTCACCCATAATCTATCCACCTATGCAACGAAGAGGTGCAGCCAAGTCTGACCTGGTGTTGCCTTCCACTATTGAACTCCGAATGTTAACAAATGAGAACCACTGTCACTGCAAAGAACATTTTAGAACAAAATGTTATGTCTTTGATTGAAAAAAGTCCTCCAAATGTCACCTTTAGTTGAAAAATAGGTTCTAAAAGTGATATTAATTTGCTTTTTGTCATGAATTGTCAATTTGAAAGTAGTAAGAGCACTTTTCGATAGTAACATTTGCCTGCTCTTCACAAGTGAATGGGACACAAAGACATTTTTACTTTGACATGTTTACGCTGTGAATAAAACAAAATCTGGAATATTTTTTTCCCATTTATACTCAAAGCTGCCATCTGTATTTATTTTCTAGGAGTATAAGTTGCACCAGCCAAAAAATGTGTAATGAAGAAGAAAAAAACATATATAAGTCACACCGGACTATAAGTCGCAGTTTTTGGGGGACATTTCCTGTTGAAAGTCAAGTTCTAATAACAATAGTAACAGTAACAATAGTAAGTAATAGTAACAGTAATAGTAAGTAATACTAATAGTAACAATAGAAGAGAGAACAACAGACACACATATGAACAGTTCTTCAGATAAATCATAACATAAACAACAGAACAGAACAAGTTTACCAAACTCTCCATCTCACTCCAAATCACTAAATCCATTCGATTCTTCATCCTCGGTGTCACTTCTGAACAACTCCACGACCTCCGGAGGTAAACAGAGCGCCGCTTCCTCTTCTGTGTAGCTGTCTTCAAACTCAGTATCAGTTCCAGTTAGAATTATTTCGGTCTTTCTGAATTCCGACGGGAGGGTTTTGGTGTCACTGAAGTCCAGAGTGTGTCGATTCATCCTGTTCTTCATCCTCACTTTCCACCAGTCCCTCACAAGTTTCTCACTCCAAACTTTCTTTCTGCTGCTCAATTACCGTTTTCAGCTGAATATTTCACTAGTTGCAGCAGGACAGAGGCTCTTTCTGTAGGAGACATGTGCAGTAGAGTGAAGTGACAGTGGTACAGGATTAATAGGAGCAGCAGATACTGACAGACAAGACTAGAACCTCTCACCGCTGTCAGTGTGAAAATGTTAATATATAAGTCGCACCAGAGTATAAGTCGCAGAAAACACCCAAACCATGAAAAAAAGTGCAACTTATGGTCCGAAAAAATACGGCAGTCACTCTCATCTTTTTGTTGAAAATCAAACTCCTAAACAGGACCATGAACGCTCGTATCAGTCACAGGCTCCTGAAAATGTGTTGTGTAATTCCAGTTTGTATTAGTTCTTGAGTTTTGTGTTTGTTAGTATGCATTATCACCATGGTAACTGCTGAACATTCCGTCATAGGCATGCAGACAGAACACCTTCAGCGTGATGTTACGGCAAAGTATCAATAGTTAAGCTTGTTTGTACTTACATTTACTATTTATACATATTATCAGGCCTTTTTTTATCAGCTCAGACTAAAACGATAAAGGATTATGACTCATTTTCCTCGAAAGATACATTTCTACTACATTAGAAACGACTTCAATACAACTTTGGCTACTCTGACCCACAGGCCGCGTCTCATTTCTCTTTCCTCGCTTCCTTCGCCTTGATTCCTCTCCTCGATTCTGAAGGAAATGGGTGAGGAAGTCCCGCCCACAGAGGAGACACGGCGAGGAGAGAGGATCGAAACTCCTCACTGAAACCGATAAAGTTTGATTCTTTTCTCCGATGTCTGCTCCTGAAGCCTCCTGCAGACATATTTGATTGAGAGCTGAAAGATGTAGGATCGAGGAGAGGAATCAAGGAAAACGAAGACTGTATATAGACTGTATAATGGAGTGATCTGTGTGTTGCGCCCCCTGCAGACTCGTTCCAGGCGGTGCGTGCCCTGATGATCGTCGGGGTGGTGTTGAGCACGATAGGAACGGTGCTGTCCGTCATCTCTCTGCAGTGTCTCACCATGAACAAGATGGAGGACAGCTCTAAGGCCAAGATGAGCCTCACAGCCGGCATCATGTTCATCATCGCTGGTAACACAAAAATAAAATAAAATAAATAAAAAAGATCTTAAATGTGCAACTTTTCTGGTCTGGTGGAAGGTCCGTCAAATGCTTTTATCGATTGAGATGTTTTTGCTTTGTCTAGAATGTTTCACGGTGTGGCATTAAACCTTTTCATCTTCATGGAGACCCAACCAGTCCAGACTAAGTTACAGGTCACATCTGTGGAGAGGCGACCCCGCTCACAGTCAGAATACCTGTTTTTTTGTTTTTTTATTAGGTATTTTTGAGCAGTAAAACCTGTAATTTAAAAAAAAAAGTAAAGCAGTGCTGTTTAATGTCACACTGTGGAACATTCCAGGCAGAGCAATGACATCTCCATAGAAACAAGCAGATGAAAAAGTTACACAGTGCACCTTTAATATATATCATCTAATTTGAGTGATTTTCAGTATGAGTGGTTCAGCTGGTAAGTGGGCGCCTTTAGACCAGAGAGTAACTAGTTGAGATCTTGAGTTAAGTGCAGACTGTGCTTACTGAGGTAACACATTTTACCCTGGAATGTTCCGCAGTACGACATTAAATTGATCTATTTTGGATTCATTCAGTTACACAAGTTTTTGATGCTTAGAACACTCTTAAAACACTTGTTACTGTGAGAGGGGTCTGTAACTTGGCCTAGTAGCATCACCTGCAGTCTCCATGGAGATGGTAAATGCCATACTGAGAAACATTCCAGACCAATAAATAACAGACAAGCAGATGCAGTATCCTTTATTAGAAAGTTACACAGTACAGCTTTAAATATACCAAATGAAAATGTGTTTGTTTCATTGCTTATTTTTAATTTGTTATATAGTTTCTCAAGAATTTCTGTTTTGTTTGTTTTTTTAATTCACAATCGCAATTTCTCCTCAACTTTTATCTCAGATTCAAAGATATATATTTTTGTGTGTAATTCCATTTTGCTGCCTGTAAAACATAACTGAACAAAATTATACTCAATATTATCTATAACACTCCTACAATAGAATTATTTTAAAATTCCATGTTCATTCCTCAGGTATCTGTGGCATTGCTGGAGCGTCTGTCTACGCAAACCAGATCGTGTCCAGTTTCCAAAGTTCAGTCACCACCAACTACAACAACAACTACAACAACAACTACAACAACTTTGGACAGGAAGGATTTGGAGGAGGGATGGGCATGGCGGCCGGGGTACCAACGTAAGATTTATTCATTATTTTAAAATGTCTGAAACTGTATAATCCATACAAGCTCATCTAGAGTTTAAATGTCATGTAATAATGAGCTATAATCACTGTATATGTCTTTATACAGAGGCTATAATGAGGAACTACAGATATTGTTGCCATGGTAACCTATAGTAAAGAATGTCCAGTTGCAGTAAATATGTTGTGACTGTGGAATTCTTCTCAAGCATTCATAGAAATCTATACGGAGCTGAACTTTTTCATTCTGGTTTTCCCTTTAATACTTTCATAATTGTTTTGTTTTTTTGTACTTTATTTAATGCCCATGTTCTACCAAACGACATCTTTAGGCAGTGTTGGGAGTAACAGATTACATGTACCAAAGTTATGTAATCAGAGTACAAATTATGAGTAACTGTATTAGTTACAGTTACTGTTTCAGTGAGTGGTAATTGGATTACAGTTACTTTGTTGAAATAAATTGATTACATGGCGGTATTTTTCTGTTTTCACATTTTGGGCTAAACCAGGACTATAACTAGGACGAACACCAGGACTAAACAGGACTAAACCAGGACTAAACCAGGTCTAAACAATGACACTAATAGTAGGTGGACATAATTTAAAGCAGTAGTGATCTCATATAAAAAACATTTCTCTATCAAAAATATTTTTTAATATGCTTAAGGAAAGACTGGACATTTTCTTTTCTTTTAACACATAAAACATCTCATGTTAAGATTTCTTAGGCTTTGCTTCTCTACAGTAAACAAATGCTTCTTCATGGAGACTTGGGCTCAACAGACAATTTGAAGAGAACAAACAAGAATTTTCAGGATGTGGTCGCTACATTCATGTAGTTTTAAAAAGCATGACAATATCACGTAATCCAAAGTATTCAGATTACCTTACTCATTTGAAATAATTTAATGAATTATGTTACAAACTACATTTTGGGGTATGTAATCTGTTATCTGTAGGGGGATACATTTTAAAAGTAACCTTCCCAACACTTTCTTTAGGTAATAAATTATTCTTTTATAGTAACAGGCATGAAGTAAACAGAATAATTATCAGTGGTTGTGTTCATATGATATACTGACACACAATTAGTTCAGTTTAAATCTGTGTACAGTATTGAGGATTTGCGTGTGTCGTGGCGGTGACGGGATTTAATGTTTTGGCGATGATACTGAAGGTCAAGATTGGGATTATTCACTTTATTACAATATAATCATGGCGACTTTAAACAGCACAAACGACATAAAACTTTCCGAAATCTCCTGCTTGTTAGATCAGCGTCATTAGAAAGGTGTAAAGCTAAAGTCGTCCTCCTGGGTTGTGGAATAGATCCTGATCTAATTCCGACAGAGCGCTTTGTTAGTTTAATCAACGCTCGCTCTGTGTCCAACCTCCAGCATCTGTTTTTTCATGTTGGATCTTCTTTCATAGGAAATAAGTGAACGTTTTGCTTTGTGTTTCACTGGTGATGAGGTGTACGTACATAATGATGGGACATAAACTGGTGAAAGTAGATTATCATTCTTCATATCTACAAGAAAAAGATAGTTTTAGTTCTTCATTTGTGTGGAGATGGTCCCTCACCAGAAATTAAATGTTGACTGCACAGACGACTCTTTTTTTATGTCGTCTCCACGTCTGTCTGTGATCTTTAACAGCCGGGATCTGAGAGAAAGATACTTTGGCCTCCTTCTTTAGCAGATTGATTGATGACAGAACATCCAACAGCAACACAGCTCAAAACTTGTTATTCAATTCAACTGTTATCACACACAAATACTACACGTTGGTCCAGATGGATAGTTTGACTCCAATATGGCCACATAAACACCAGGTCACGTAGTTTTGTGATGTAGATGCAAAACCTTAATAGTGCAGTGTTTTATGGTGAAAATAAGCTTTTTTTCCTGATAAAATTCTTATAAAAACTGTCCTGACAGAGACACGATTCCTTGCACTATTACGACCACAAATATATTCAAATATTTCCATTTAAAAACTTAAATCAATGCATTTTCTCACCCCTTTTACATTCTTTTCAATCAAAATTTTGCTCTTGCTTTAATCACAAGATAGCTGCTGTATTTACCATGGCAACAGAAGCCTTACAGTACATCATAGTAGTGTAACTTGTGTACCTTGTGTACCTGTGTCTGCTGCAGTTACACGTTTGGCCCCGCCCTCTTCGTGGCGTGGATCGGGGGAGGGGTCCTGCTGATCGGAGGAGTTCTCAAGTCTTTGGCCTTCAGGGGGATGATGAAAGATGAGAAACCAAGGTGAGACACTCGAAATATGTCCGAGCATAAATAATACAAAAGATGACATAAAAATAGACGCCATTTACATGTGAAGAGATTGTTGACTGGATCGTGTCTGCTGCAGGTATCCAGGGGTGGTGTACAAACCTCAGTCTCACGCCAAAGGAGAGGACCACCCACTAGAGGGCTCCAAAAACTTTGTGTAATTTGACATCTTTTTTTTTATGCTTTTGCCTTGATAAATGTGTTTGTATAATGTGTGAGCTTAAATTTTATACTGTATTCAGAAATGTCCCATTAAGTGATTAACTAATTCATAGTATTGATACTTTGTAGCTGATATCATCAACATTCTCTTGAGGTATGATGCTAACTGTAGGCACTGCTCTGTCTGAAGATATGTTACTCAGGTTAGTTTTAGTTTAACAAAATCTGACCAGAGAATTGACTTAGCTGGAACTTCAACAGGAGAGTTCCTTTCAGCACATTTATTGTCACAAGTAACCTGATTCATCAGCCAGGTTCATTTTGTAAAAACCGTCTGATCTCACAGCATTAGGATTCATTCGCTCGACAGAAGGTGGGTACTTTTTTAATTTAACTAATCGCTGTTATTTGGTATGTAATGCACCGCTAATGAGACTAACTGGTATATTAAGTTTTTCCCAAATCCCAATGGAAGAAGGACAATAACGTCTTTCCCCTTGATAAAATTCACCATTCTCTTTGTTCTTCTGTTTTGTTTAAATCCTCGATCTCGGGAATTGTTGCCAAAACAGAATCAAGTCTGGCTGGTGCCTGGATTTTTGCGAACCGTCTAGTGCAGACATGTCAAACTCAGGCCCAGGAGCCAAATTTGGCCCACAATATAATTAAATTTGGCCCGCGATATCATATCAAAGTTGTATTAGAGCTGCCCGCCTGCTACAGATCGACTATATTTACATTATTTATTTAAAATTTTGTTATTATTTTATATTCTGCTTGTTCTGGATTCAACATTTATTTTAATAAGAAAAGGTTTAACATTACATATCTTGAAAGAAGAGAAAACATGCAGATGTTGTTGAAATTTTTCTAATAAATTAGTTTGGCCCATGACTTAGTCCCAGTTTTTAATTTTGACCTTTAATTTTTTTAAATGAAATTGAGCAGAGGCACTAGGTGGCGCCAGACTGGGTAAGTCACTTGGGTTTCAGACTTATTTGGCAATGTTTACCAATATGTGCATTGTGTCTCCATGGTGAACATTCTGTCAATACACATACACATAGAACACCCCCAGAGCGATGCCACTGCAAAGTATCAATAATTCTAATTTTCTCATGTTGTCTTTATTACATACTGTTGCGTCATTGTGTGCCAGGCCTGTGTATCATGACATTAAATGAGTGTTGTGTACATGTATCGATCTGCAGTCTCCCCTTTGTGGGACTAATAATTGCCTTCTTTTCTATGAGACACTTTTATCTGACCATTTGTGACTTCCATTTCTACTAAACTGTTATTACGACTTATCTCTATAAATGTTGGATTAAAAGAATTTTTCACAAAACGTGTTACTTGCCTGCAATCTTTTTCCCATTGAGTGAAATGAAAAACACTGCATTTTAAAGTCTTTCTGCTATGTTATAGTAATGTTGTTTCCTCATCAAAAACATAATCTGGAATTGTGTTTTATTTCATTTACACATGTTTAACACACAAACCTGCACATTTAGGCCACCTTGTGATGTCATGTGGTTATACAGGAATTGCTCCACTGTGTTGTTTAAACTCCACACACACACTACAATCATTTGGACCATTTCATGTCTGGAATTGCCAATCTAAACTGAACAAAAGGTACATGAAACTTTTAATAGACTACAGATTCTACAGATGTACAGATTCATGACATGTGTTTTCCTTTTGATAGAAAGGCTAAATATGCAGGGTGTCGTGTGTTAAACATGTGTAAATTAGAGAAAAACTAGAAAAGCACTCAGAGAGCGCAGACCTCCGCCAAGGACTACCCCCATTTTTTATATAAATTGCGATAAAATCAGTCTTCTGGATCAGATCCGGATCGCAATGTTAACTAAAATTTCAAAGTGATCCAGAATCCAGGATTTCTTCCGGATCACCCCCAAAATGAAATCAGTTCTTACCTGAAAATTTTATCAAAATCGGTCCATAACTTTTTGAGTTATGTTGCTAACAGACAAACAAACAAACAAACAAACAAACAAACAAACAAACAGACAAACGCCGGCAAAAACATAACCTCCTTGGCGGAGGTAACAAAACTCTAAAAATGTTTTTGATGAGGAAACGACATTATAATATCATATTATATATGAGAAAATAGCGCAATATGGGCTTTTTAACTGAATGAATTTAAACTTCCACTTCCTCTCCACTAGATGTCACTAGAACCATAACTTTACAACATGAAAACCTCTTCTCTCCCTTCTTTTTCTAATTAAAAAGACAAAAACAAGATTACATTTGTTGGTTTTTATTGTTGCATATTTCATCCCTTTACAAACCAAACAGACAGCGTTCCTTTACAGATCACAGTCTCTGCGCGGGGCCTCCAACATCAGACGTCACATGCCAGCGCCCTGGTTTACTGCGACCTCTTCACTACGGCAGGCCCCCACAGGACTGCTCCTACAGAGGAACGCCGCCTCTCCAGTCTGACTACAAATCCCACAATGCCGAGCCATATAAAAAATAATTATACAAGAATATCAGACGTACAGGACAGGGGAAAGATCCAAAAAGACAAGAGAGAAAAAAATAATCTCAAAATCAATGCTTACAAAACAGTTAGTGCTTGATAGTCAGGTCTGGAGGGACGGACATGATCAGTAGCTCTGGTTGCCATGGTAAAGTGTTAAAACAGGTCTAAAATGTTATATATATTTATTTTATGATGTGAAAATAGTTTTAAATCTGGCAAACTTTTAGCAGTTTGTGGATGTTAAAGGCATTATTAGTTATTTCTGTTTTAGACGAAGATGGTCCCTCCTTATAGTAATTCATTTGTTTACACGTTGCTATGGTGATGCTCACAGCGTAGTGATATAAAACAGTGATTAAACATTGCCAGAACTAGCTGTGCAATAAAAAAATCATGAAGTTAAGCATTAGAATTGTCACTGGTGTAAGTTAAGGTGGTGACAATTTAGTATTTTAAAGTGACTTCTGTTTATGTATCAAATAACCCAAAACATTACAGTAACATGATCTGTTTCATAATTTAAAGTGTACTGTGTAACTTTTCTGGTGGAGAGTCTGTCAAATGCTTTTCTTCATGACATTCAAACCTTTCTATCTTCATGGAAACCAAACCAGAGCAAGTTACAGGTCAGATCTGCGGAGAGGCGACCCCGCTCACAGTCATGCCTGTTTTCCTATGTATTTGTGCTATAAAATCATCTGTACTTTACTAAATGTAAGAGTGAGCTGTTTAATGTCACACTGTGGAACACTCCGGGCAGAGCAATAACATATTTATAGAAACAAGCGGGCGATGGACTCCAAACCAAAACGTTACATAATGCACCTTTCTTTAAAAAAAATGACTTTGCTCCTAAACTTCAGCACTTTGAATGGCCAATCGCAGCAGAGTGTCCCTCCAAACCACACATTCCAGCATTAACCATACAAAAACAGTCTGAATCTTACAA
Organism: Boleophthalmus pectinirostris; assembly: GCF_026225935.1. Lineage (NCBI taxonomy): Eukaryota > Metazoa > Chordata > Actinopteri > Gobiiformes > Gobiidae > Boleophthalmus > Boleophthalmus pectinirostris. The sequence goes on from NW_026571095.1 coordinate 3,855,949, forward strand.
GGCTTAGTAGAATTCTTTAAATCCTAAACAGTCGTGAAGAATTATCAAAATTTCAGGCTAAAAATTCAATTGGTACGGAGTCAAAGTCGAAGAGTCTTTGTATTTGTTTTTGATATCGTGATTATGTCTGAAGTTTAAGTCCATGGGTTAAGATGGCGGGGTCTATATTCGGTCCAGTTTTTCACTAAGAAACTCCTCCACGCTGTCCGTGTTCCACTTGAGGATACTGAGCTCCTCGGCGATGTTCCCAGAGTCGTCCAGGAGTTTGAGGACCGGGTCAGAGCCACGGACGTACTGCAGATACAAGACGGTTATATTGTATATTGTTATATTTTATTTTAGTCTACTTTTATATTATTATGCCTTATTGACAGAAGTCTCTTGACATTTTTGCCATGTATTATTACCATTATCATTTTGTTCTATTTTATTATATTATATTGTGATGTGTGAGCTACTGTGTCCAAATCATTTCCCTTGTGGATCAGTACAGTTTGTCTAAGTCCAAGTCCAAGTCTAAAACTCATTCAATGTTGTATATGATCTGAAAAGTATATTAACAATTATGTTTTTTTTTTCTTTCTTCCTTTTCTGACAAGTTACACTACAATTTTACTTAAATATAATGATAACTGCATTTAAGATTACACATAAAGTCTGCATATTTCTCTTTTTTAATGTATTATTGTTTTTGTATTATATTTTTCAATTTAATATAACAAACATTTACACTGGAAATCTCAGCAAAAATAGAAAAAAAGAGAACAAAAACAATAATAGTAACACAAATACAAATTATAATCAAAGGTCATATTATAACAGTAAATTAAATAGTAAAAACTTAAACCCAGCAATTGTAATTGCCGTGTTGCATCACCACATTCTATTAGACTTGAAAAAAGTATCAAAAATCAGATACAATTCGATACTAAAACTAGTATTGAAACTAAATACTCATTTGAGCAGGTATCGATAGTAAAAAATTCAGAAGTTACATTCAGAGAACGTGAATGAAACCTTTCTGAATAGTTTAGTTAGTTAGTTTAGATATAGAATGATACGCCCATGGACTATAGAAGCTACTGGAGGGATGACACAGATAAAAGACCACACATCATCATCAGTCAGCATTCATCATGCTGAAAATCACATTGATTGATTGACTGATTTGTGTGTTTTTTTATTCTTATTCTTATTTTTATTGTGTTTTTTATTCTCTTCATAGAATCGGAATAGGTATTGAGTATCAAGTCTATTCCTTGAAAACATTTTTTTCGTGACAACACAAAATGTTACTAAATGAGAAAAACAAATAAGCGTCCTGAAACATGATTAATGATGGGTTAGGGGAGGCATTTCAGGTTATGTAATGGCTGCCTGATTTGCAGTTTTTCCAGTTTTAAAAATGCTGGAGGGAGACGAGTTCATAGATGCAAATTTCCCAAGTTGTTCACACAGTTTCAAGTAGCAGCTTTGGCAGATTTGACTCTGAATTATTGCATTGTTATTTGTACTAAAGGAATAAAAATAAACTCAAGAACATAATCTGTTTGAGTAGCTCAGATGTGATTTTGAGACTGTTCCACTTCTACGGGTATTAACAGCCCAACACAACTTATTTACATCACCATGTTACCGTTTAATGTTTTGAAAATGCTATATTTGGTAAAACAATGCATTAACATATGTAATATGTTTTGCTCTCTGTGCTAAGTTCCTCACCCTTCAGAGCGTTATCACATTACAATCAGCATGTATCTTGTTAATGGTTTGTAAAGTTGTAGTGTAATATTTTGTACCATGCTTTTATTTATTTATACAAAATTACCATGTGGGAGCATTGAGGACGTAGCCCTAAACTCTCCACTCTTCTTTTTAATGTTCATTTTATGATGATTATTTATGTTCTGATCTGTTTGTGTTGTGATTCTAATGGCTTTATTCTGTAAAGCACTTTGAATAACGCTGTGTATGAATTGTGCTCTTGAAATAAACATGTCTTGTCTAGGCTTGTGGGTTTGCTGTCACTGTAATGTTAACAATAACTAGCATGCTAACAGCACACTTCCTGATTCAGGACAGTTTACACTGGTCTTATTTTGACCCTAAGAACTGTTTTTACAATATTTTAATTACTGGGGCAAAACTGTTATTACTGTTTTATTGCCCTTTAAAGATCTTGTGAATCATTTCTGTTCTCACCTTGATCTGAAGACCTTTGAACATCTTGGGCTTGTCGCTCCTCACAAATGCTGAAAAACATACAAACTCAGTTAAAACAACATTCTCATGACATAACCCCCCCCCTCTTCCCCTTTTACACAGAGCTATTTGAGTCCTGAGTCAGCTCATAGTGACAACTGCAGGGCCTCTGAGAACAGAAAAGCAGAGGGACAGACCACAGCTGAGGCACAAATGGTGGAGAGGTTAAAGTGAAGAGACGTCTCTGTTACAGAAACATGACATGAATGCTAAGTGAGGGTCTGACGGACAGGACAAGACCACTTCAGAGGACTGTTTAAAGATGGACAAGCCTGGGCTGATATCGGATGCACTGGGAAAACAACAAAGAACTCACTTTAAACTGTGTGAACAAAACAAAGTTAGAAAAGAGCGATTTGTTTAATAACATCAGAAAGTACTGCATTATTCAACCCTAATGCGTAATTGATGTCAGCTGAAAAGACCTAAGATTAATTTACCAAGTTTGTGTAGCCATATGCAGCTTGTGTTCTGCCTGACTTAAAACAAAGTACTACAATCAGAACTGAACTTGTGTTGCCAGTGCCTGAATCTGCAGATAGAGGACACATACAAGTTTTTCCTCATTCTCAGTTTATGGACATGTGAGGCTCAGAAGTTGCAGAATTCCCTCACTGAGCTGCAGAGGCTGCACTAGCACTGATTCAGAACTGGCTGCAGGTTCTGGGGTTTAAGTAAAGACCATTCAGATCAGAGAGAGTCACTTTAGGGTTAACACAAACTGGCAACCCAAATGAGACTCATGTGAGCCGAGTGGATAATGGTCTCAAGCAGTGTTGGGCAGTAACTCATTACAACGCAGGGGGTTACTGTTATTAGATTACTTTTTTAGTACTTTCAGTGAAAACTGAGTAATTAGATTACAGTTACTTGGGCTGGAAATGTTACTTTTTCCCTGAAAAAATGTATGTTCTCCATTAGAACTGTGGTAAAAGAGTGAAAAGATAAACAGGAGCGAAGATCTCCTCTTCTACAGTCTGACGCTGTGAACCAAAACATCACAAACACTGGTTTAAGGAGGACTGTGCACATCATCTCTACCTGAAGTTAATGAATGCTTTTCATCAGTCGTTTCAATATTTCAAAGTAACTTACAGTAATTAGTAATCAAATTACTAATCTAATTATTGTAAAGTGAAGTAATCAGAATAGTAATTAGATTAATTTTAGAAGGAATTATCAATTGTAACATAATCTGACCAACACTGGTCTTGGGAAGCAAAACCAAATCATAACAAACAAAAACATTGGACCATCATGTCCAGTGTTTTTGTCATTAAGAATAAATCAGCATTACAGATGTTATCAGTCAGATCTGAACATGTCTGCTTCTGTCTGGGGACACAGCTGGGCCATGTATATGAAATCTATGAGATCAGAATCTTACACAGTTCTTTTAAGTCAATTATCTTTTAATGTAAAATGGAATCATAAGAGGCAGTTGGAATCATTTAGAGCAGCTCATAAACAGCACTGACTGAAACAATACAATAAACAAACAAATAACGCAATAAATTCTCACCTTGGACTTGTGGGAACCTGCCCAATTTTCATCCACAGACCTCGAGGATGGCTCCTGGATAGAGCTGTGGCGAACAAACACAAAACCCCTTCAGATCAGTGTATATACGAGCCAACGTGAGGCTAACTTTGATAAATGGACAGTCCCACTGCGCTGCTGTAATAAAACCTGGAGCACCAGAGCGGATTAGGTTAGTGGGAATTGAAGTCACAGCAGTAAAAGGCTCCTCGCTGTGTCACGGTAAACAACTTAGCTTGTGAGGAGGTTTATTTGAATGGCATTTGAATAACTCTAGAAAGCACCGTGACTGAGCGGATAGGATTTAAAGAGGGTATTACACTTCTATTGGGTATTAATTATTAATACATTACAGATTTCGATAAATAAATATTGTTTTGAAAATGCAATCAGAGTATCACCATGTTTAATAAATTTCAGTTTTGTTTCCGGTACTTTGAGTCTCTACTCCCTTGGCTCCCCCTTCAGAGTGCTATCACAGGTCTACGAAGTTGTTGTGTATTATTTTGTATATTTATGAAAAAATTACGGAAGCATGAGCGAAGTAGACTTGTGGGCTGAGAATCATACTGTTAACTGTAAGGAGGGTTCAAACAGGGCCTGGGAAAGATCACTATAATTATTTAAACATGCATGGGTGACACAAAGCCACTTCAGGCATGTTTCTGATAAGGGAACGACATTATGACATGAAAGAAAGCTCCAAAATGTTTAGCATAATACCACCTCTTTAAGTGATTTCTTTCCTATTTACAAGTCCACGTAATTAAATTTTTTTCATAGCAGCTTTTAAATTAAGTTTAATGGAGACATTTCTCTTATTTTTAAAAACAGCCAATAAAAATGTGTCTGAAAAAGGTACATGAATCATTTTGACAGCCAGACAAAGAGCGGGATCTCTTTTGTTTAGCTGGTTCCATTTTGTCAGCAGATTTTTATAGATACTGGGGGTGGATACAGATTTTACACAGTAAGCGAAAACCAACCTAGAGCTTGGTTTTATCAGATTTATATTGCTTCTATTGTATTTGAATTCTGCAGGGCTGTTTCATCATTGGAGCATGAACAAATGGCGCTTTCCATTTAAAGTGTGTATATCACCAAATGAAATATATTAAGTTTGTAGTTTGAACATTGTATGCGTTTCCTGTCTTGATGTGAAGCACTCTGAATTGAGCCAGATCAAACTTAACTTCAGTGAAACCCAGTTGCAGAGAAAAGCACATCTTTTCAGTTCACGAATGTTCAAACCGCTTCCCGTTGCACAGTTTTCAGAAACAAAAATAGCCTATTTCTGGTAAAAAAGGTAGAAAAACTTCAGTTAGTCTTGGCGTGTTTGTTTTAGTTCGTTTGGGCGCTTCAGTTCTGGCTTTAGCCCAAACCTCAGCCCTGCTCCGATTGGTCTGAACCACTGGTGCCCCGGGTGATCGAAACAGCGGGAGCAGAGCCAGATGGATTCTCAGGAGTTTGCGAACTAAACAAAATAGCAGAGTTCGTGTGGTTGGCCGTAGACTTGTGCGTGCGGCTGGCCACAGGTCCGCTGGTAACGGCTCCTCCACCAGAAAAGTAACACAGAGCATCAAAGACATCCAAGAGACATGTAATTTGAGAAAATATGAATAGTTATAATAATAAACAAACCTCAGTCGTTTCAGAACATGGTTGTGGAAATCTAAACTACAGGGTTAGGTGTAAGAATGCACCAATCCTGCTTTTTACAGTTTCCATACCAATGGACAAGTATCTGTCGATTCCAGATAGAGAGACGGGTAAGAGCATTTATTTCCTTAAAGGTGCATTGCGTCACTTTTCTGGTGGAGGGTCCATCAAATGCTTTTCTTCATGGAGATTTTATTGCTTTGTCTGGAATGTTTCACAGTATGGTATTAAACCTTTCTATCATCACGGAGGCCAAACCAGACAAAGTTAGAGCTTAGATCTGTGGAGAGGCGACCCCGCTCACAGTCAGAATACCTGTTTTTCTAAGTATTTTTGAGCTATAAAACCACCTGTGATACAATAAATGTAAAGTAGAGCTGTTTAATGTCACACTGTGGAACATTCTAGGCAGAACAATGACACATTCATAGAAATAAGCAGGTGATGGATGCCCAGACATAACGTTTACACAGTGCACCTTTAAAATTAAAATAAAATAAGACTAAACTGATTCAAATATGTTATGTAGCTGTTATTTATCCCTCAAATTTTGCATGAATAAAAAGTTTAAACATTATAAGACTTTCTGGGCCAACTACGATCAGTAAATAATCTTTCAATCAATTTTACTACATTAGCAGTACTAAGAGTACAGAGTCTCTGCTTTGAGCTTTAGCTTCTGCCTAAACCTGGTCATTGACTTATTTAGTGTTTGATTTGATTGTGAAGCTCTACAGACTAAATATGTTTTACTTTATGGGCTGAATATAATATGCGTAGATTGTAATGGGTTAAACGTTCAAATAAAAATGTAAGAAAAAGTATATATATTAAAATGAACTGCTACACACTTGGCTTTACCACCGTCAGGTCCTGGCTTCTGACATTTTACCTGGAAACCTGGTCTCCGGTCCCTAGAGCTTTTCCCTGTCTAGAATTACCATCAGCGGCTGTAATGAGGCGCGACTGTACTACGCGGCGCTGAGGTGCTGTTGCTAAGATACCTACGCGCTGCAGGCTTAACAAAGGACAAATTACATTGTTTTTTTCTCTTTTTGTCATCCTTTCATGAGTCAGTTTAATCCACCAAAAGCGCAGTAGGTGTTTTCAATGCACAGTAATAACTAGAGTATAATAATGGGAGAAATGCAGTGAGCAGGTGGAGGTGGTGGTAGTGGGGCTGGTGTGGGGGGGTTTAGAGGACATTTTAAAGGATCAGACAAAACAAAATGGGGTGTGGGTGGCAGGACGGCTGGTGGACATATGGCTGGAGACGACAGTGCAGTAAAAGGGATTCTGCCCAGACGTCTTCAGTATATGGCTGTTGACCTGGCAGTTAATTCAGATGCCCTTTCAGACACAGGTATAGAGGTGGACAAATGCCTAACTAAAAGGTCCTTTGCAGATTGTGCAAAATTGATTCTTGTGAGGTTTAAGCCAAAACCAAGAGTCGTGCTGCGTTTTATCGAGTAATCCTGCATTATTAGTCTGTCCATATCTCCACAGCTCCAAATCAAGAGGAAATGGAAATTCAAAGCTATTTTAAAAAATATATATTTAGTTTTTTCACTTTTGCTTCTAATCAACCAATATGGGTTTTTCATGGCTGATACAGATCGTTTTGAAATCCAGAGCAGACAAGCAAACAAAGACTAAACCCAGACTTAAGCTGATGGCCAATAAGCTCTGCTGATATTTTTAGAGTTGATAATTTTGGGCAAGTTAGATCATTTTCTCCAATATTGTGTAATTTAAATGTACTACAAACTCATCCACAAATGTGTTTTACTATAAACGGGGTAAGACAGCAGAGCAGTCACATTTTGTGCAGTAACTCCTTCATAGCATAGAAGTGTTCAAATAAAATTTTACATATATCATTAAAGTAGCTGGTTGACCCAACCAAAATATCGGTTTCTGCTTGAGATTTAAGGCTGATAGCTGATGTGTAAAAATGTACATTGTTGGTGTATCTCTGATGTACAGCTCTCGGAAAATATCATGTTAACAGAATGAGCTATATAAAGCAAGTGGATTGGATTAGACAAGTTACTTGGCGGGGCAGAATAAGCACTAAACAGACAGACTGACCACCGGATGTGACCCTCCCACCTGCCCCTCACCTTGCGCCCCTCCAGTTGCGCCTCCTGCTGGCAGCACCTCCGACAGTCAGGCTGCAGAGCGTTGAGGCTGAACTCTCCCAGCAGATCACAGCCACTACACAGCAGGTTACTGGAGAAGCCCATCTCTCGGCAGGCTTCAGAGGACAGCTCGGCCCCATACGCTGACAGCTGACAGAGCACAGCAGGGGCACAGACACAGACACAGACACAAACGGAACAAGTTAGAGCCAAGGGTGAGAGGTGATAACACAATATTGGATGACAAAGCTAACACAATAGAGCTTGGGATTGTAAAGTCCTCATAGAAACCAGTAGAGATTTTAAGATAATAAATACTAGGTTTAGCATTCATTCAAAACTTTGCAGACACTACAGAATGATAGATGTAAATTTAGTTGTGACCCAGCAGTTTATCATGCTATTCCACTGCGCTTTACTTTTTAAATGTTGTTTTGGCTAATTGGTGGTAAAGGTAAATGAAAAAATGTTGAACCTGATCATTTTTCGATTTGTGACTAGACCCAAGAACTCACTATATTATCACAATAATCAGCATTTTAACAGTATTAGTTTTATCTACCTCCACCTATATTAAATATTATAGTCCCATAGAATATGAGAAAACACAATGACGTCTCATCAGCCATTTTGGTAAGAAAAAAAGTGTCCGTATCAACAAGTCAACATCAACATCGTCAACAGTTATCACCGTACAACATCAACAATCGTCATACAACACTACAACATCGACATCTTCAACAGTTAGATGAGTTTTAACTTTTCAACTTAACATTTTTGATCCTCAACATTCAGCGACTTATAGAGCAAGATGATGAAGTCATGTCAAAACAATTAAATGCAAACCCTACTTTAAAATAAGAGGAGTTATCTCATGACAGAAATACGCAACACAACTGTCAACACAAACAAGCGGCCCCACTGACTTTTTGCCTACCAGCCATGGTGCACGTGTGGAAAAGCCAGATGTAAACAAAATATATGGAGTGGTGGCATCAGAAAGCCAGCAATAATCACTATTTGAGTTTTGCGCAACTACCACAAACATGGTATATTTCCATGGTATTTTTTTTACATCCCCCCCAAACTCTATAGGAAGACCTGATGTTATATTGTCCTGTTCACACATGCATCCAGACCCGCGAATTTACGTGTATTTTACCAGAACAGGGTAATGTGTGAACAAAGCACAGAACTGTTTTCCCTGCATTTCATATCTAGTAAGTTCCCCAGTACACTACCAGAAATGTGTATAGAAGGCTTCTGTGTGACTTTAAAAAAAGACAATACTCTTATGGTCTATGTAGTCGTTTATTTTATTTTATTTATTTATTCAGTATTTTACCAGGTAAGTCAGTTGAGAAGACCTTCTCATTTACAATGACGACGTGGCCAAGAGGCAATATAAAACAAACAGGAAACGCTCACCCATCAAGTTAGTTGTTAGTTGTTCTTAGGTCAATCTCAGGACAATGCAAGTATAATCTCCTGTCTTTCGTCCTTTAAAGCATGGACAACTGGTACCACCCATTCATTCATTCATTCATACTTCTTTCAAGGGCACTGTTGTCACTTAAGTAACTTTGCACATAACGTTGTACAGGCCAAACCCAGTGATTCTCAAGCTGTGATATGTGGACTGCCTCAGGAGGTACAAGCTCTGGCTCCTATGCATCTCAGTGATTTCTTAATTCAAAAGTCAACTTCATCCAAATGTGTCTTCTTGTTGGTTAAGTCCTTATTTGGAACTATTCTGTGGCAATGTTAACTTATACATATACAGTCTATGAGTTAAACCTTATTAATAATACTGAATAATCCTGTTATAGACCTGATCTAAATCTGGTGGAACTCCAGATGCAAAATATTTTCTTAGTTGTCACTTAATATGAAATGAAATCCACTGCTCCAGTCCAGGATGTGCTGACACATGAGAACAGGCCTACAGATATATCATATAAACATTAGGCCTAACATAACATTAGGATTTCATTGAAAATCATTGCCTGTGTTTAATTCACATCCCAGAAACAGTGAAGAATAACCATGGGCAAAGAAAAGGCGAAGAGCAAGTAAAAATCAGTCGGATTTTGCATATTACAGTATAATGAAACAATGAGAGTTGCTGCAGACACAGAGGATGAGCCACGTCAGTGTAAACGCCGCACACACGGATGTGGCTCACCGCGGCTAACAGCTAACAACTAACCCTTTAGCTATAATCTCCAGGACTTATTCAAAGTGTCCACTAATGAAACTACTAATAAATGTATCTATTAAAACTCACCGTTTGTAAAAGGGACAGGAGCCACAGGAGATAAACCTCTCCCGACATTTTGAAGGCGGCTGCTAGCAACCAAGTGCTCCCAGGACCTCTTTATTGGAGCCAAAGCGCTGCCCAACGAGCGCCTGAAATAAAATCACTTTCATTTATTCTATAAACACTGATTAATTCTCCCAGTTCTGAAAATGTTACAGTGTGATTTAGTTTCAACCTGTATTCAAATAAGACAAAAGCAGTCGTCTCATTTTCTCATTATTTTACTGAAAAATTCAATCGTGAAATATTCTATTAATAGCAATTAGATAATAAAGCCTTTAATGATACCTCAATTATTGTTAGACTTACAGTTACAGCATTCAAAACACGTTTGTATTTTGAATAATAATTTGTATTTTGAATAATAATTTGCATACCAGTAGAAAATATTGCAATATATTTAACAATTCAAAAAAAAAAAAAAAAAAAAAAAAAAAAAAAAAAAGACAATGGGAAAAAATAAATAGACTAATTTGTATTATATCTAAATGAGGCAGGCCCACTTGATAATCATGACAAACAAACGGTGATAAAGCAGGGTGCAAAAATATGAACTTTGCATATTCATGAGATAATATGTGTGTCGCTTTTCAGTAATAATTAGAAAAATATGGGACATTTTATTTGCTTCTATGTGTAATAACTACACTACTGCACCTTTGTAGCAAATAAGTGTGAGGAAGGGAAAACATTATATTTATTAATAACTAATAACGACGCTCCACCGCTTTCACTCGAGCGCGCCCTCTGCTGTCCAAGTATGGTCCGGTGTCGGTAAAAAAGGTCCAATCCCGTTTGCTGAGGCTGTGATTGGGGGCGAATGGCGAGGCTTTGCGCTGTGGTGGACTCCCGCTACATCCAATGACCTGAGCGCTTGTATTTGGACAGCAGCAGTCAGTGCGTAGTGCAGTGGCAAGCACACTGGATGGGACAGGACCGCGGCTGTGCATGAAAATACGGGCGAATAACGTTACGAGAAGCCGGGCCATCCAACAGGCTCGTTTTGTTGGGAATAAGGACATAAAACACTACGAGCATGAGAATTTTAAGGTAGCGAGTGGATTTTACGCACCTGGAGGAGACGTACAGACAGAGCGGAGTGTGCGCGCTTGGACAGGGCCATGCATTGACACTTCTTTGTAAGCAGCGTCGTGTGTCTAGAGCAGCATGGAGTGACCAATCCCCTTTCTAGCGTGGATGATTTGATGGGGTTGCTCCGAGTCATGATGCCGCCGAAGTTGCAGCTGCTGGCGCTACTGGCGTTCGCAGTGGCCATGTTCTTCTTGGAGAACCAGATCCAAAAGCTGGAGGAGTCCCGAGGAAAGCTAGGTAAGTTCACCCAGTGTTGTAGCTCCAAACGCGGGCAGCGGGCAGACGGCATGTGGGTCTCTCCGGATCAATGGATCACGATGTTGCACAAGAGTCAGTATCAAACAGTTTGAGCAATGGTTTAAATGTTTTGAAGTCTGTTCCATTATTAAAAGTCTTATATTACGCAAAGTGTATTCTTGTGAGCTATAAGCCATGTTAGAATTTGTTACCTCCTCAAAAACAGACTTGGAGTTGTGTTTTGTTTCATTCACACATGTTTGAGTAAGCCTTTATTATCAGTCTGTCTACATCTCAAAAGCTCAAAATGCTCTGTTGCACCTTGTGATGTCATTAAGCAGTAGTTTTTAAGCCAGCAGTTACCTTTTACCTTTTGTTCAGTGGAGATCGGCAATTCCAGAGCTGAAATCATCCAAATGATTCTCGTGAAGGTCAGGTGTACGGAGTTTTAAAAACACAGTGCACCTTCTGTTTTACCCCATGACATCACAAAGTGTTTTCTATTTGAGAGAAGAACTCAGCCTAAATCTGCAGGGTTTGTGTGTTGAACGTGTGAATGAAACAAAACACAAGTCCAGATCTGTTCGTGATGAGAAAACAACATTAGAAAATCGATCAGAAAATGGGGCTCTTTAAATGTTTTATAGACTGTTCCATTATTAAACTTTCAATGAATCAAACAGTCTTTTCAGTTCCTTGGTGTCAACAGGAGGATAGCTGCTGTACAGGCAGAAAATGCAAACTGGTGATTAGTGATAAGCTTTTTCAAACTCTAGACATACTTGATAAGGAAGCGGGCAACCACATTCGTGCTACAAGTAGTTGTGTCTGTTTAGAATGCATGGATAGTTGCTGCTCACAGTGACATCATCGTGTATTGTGTTGTAAGACGATTTGAAGGAGTGAGATCACCTTTACGTGCGAGGGCTGGAGTATAGTTGCGAGGAGGTGTTGCTTTTGAATGACATCGTAATTTTAAAGTTATTGATATACTGGATTCTGTTTAGAAGATGGTCGACAGGCTCATGTGGGTGGTTGTGGTTCTATTTAAGGCGTCCAGCTTTTTCAGTTCCAATACTGATTTCAATACTTTAGCTTTAAAGGTGCACTGCTAAGGGCTCGGTATCATTAAGAAGTTGCCGATACAATACATACCTCGATACATAGGCCACGATACGATACATATCTCGATACATAGGCCACGATACGATACATATCTCGATACATAGGCCACGATACGATACATATCTCGATACATAGGCCACGATACGATACATATCTTGATACACAGGCCACGATACGATACATACCTTGATACATAGGCCACGATATGATACATACCTCGATACATAGGCCACGATATGATACATACCTCGATACATAGGCCACGATACGATACATATCTCGATACATAGGCCACGATACGATACATACCTCGATACATAGGCCATGATATGATACATACCTCGATACATAGGCCACAATACGATACATACCTCGATGCACAGGCCACGATATGATACATACCTCGATACATAGGCCACGATACTATACATATCTTGATACACAGGCCACGATACGATACATACCTCGATACATAGGCCACGATACGATACATACCTCGATGCACAGGCCACGATATGATACATACCTCGATACATAGGCCACGATACGATACATACCTCGATGCACAGGCCACGATATGATACATATCTCGATACACTGCGCTTTTGATTTGATATAATTTAATACAATATGTTTCAAATCAAGTCTATATGGTTCAGTAAGAAATAAAGGCTAAATCGTGGCTGTGATACTAAAAGTCTCTGTTAAACCACTTCCTGTGCAAAGTGAATGTGAAAAACACCCATTTTAACTGTGAAAATGTCAAATGTGTTGAAAAAAATGAGTTCCCTTCCACTAAGCCAGCAACAAAAGTGTAGCACTGTAACTAAATAATTTTGTCAAATACACCAAAAAATACTCAGCAGCCTGCAATATCGATATTGTATCATCACATTAAACGTCGATATCAATATATCGATATTTAAATATTTTTGCACACCCCTAGCACTGCTTCACTTTTCTGGTAGGGGTCCAACCACAAATTTGTTTCCGTGGAGATATTATTGCTTTGCCTGAAATGTGTCTCAGTATAGAATTTAATTTATCTATGTTGCATTTATTCAGTTACAGTTGTTTTTTTGCTCAAAAATACTATGAAAAAAATCCATTCCTTCATTGAATGAGCTCACCTCTCCACAGAGCTGACCTGTAACTTGGCCTGGAGGTATTGTGGGCTTGTTTTCATGGCAATAGACAAGTTTAACTCCATATTGTCAGACTCTCCAACAGAAAGTTACACAGGGCACCTTTAACTATCAGCCTCTAAATAAATTAAATAGATTTTATTACGACCAGTTAAAGGCTCAATTAGGATATCTGTTTAACCGATATCATGGAACCAATACCCGATCTAGCTCATTTTTCAGTATCAGCACCGATATTCAATTCCAGTATCGCTGCATTCCTACTTCTCAGTTTATCTTACATTGTGGAACATTTGCGAGCCCATGTTTTGCCACCACCTGATGATTCGTATTGTCATCATTTTCCATCCCTAAAACGTCTCACCGCTCTTTGTGAAGGTGAAATATAACTACAGAACATGAACAAATGAGTTATGCAAAGTGTCTTGTATGGGAAAATTAAAGTTTTAAAATGTGAAAAAGTAAAACAAATATTCTGAATGATCTTAGTTGAGTTTTTTGACTGTTACTAGGTTATTTGTTGACTACTTAAAGGGTCCATATGACTCTGTTTTCTGATCTATGTTATAATATGGTTTCCTCATCACAAACAGACCTGGAGTTGTTGTTTTGTTTCATTTACACATGTTTAACACACAAACTCTGCATCTTTAGGCTGTTGCACCTTGTGATGTCATGTCGTAACACAGACAGTGCTCCAAAGTGTTTTTAAACTTCACTAGAATCATTTGGATCATTTCAGCCCTAGAATTGGGAATCCCTACTGAACAAAAGGTAAAAGGAGCTGTTAACTTGAAAACTACCACATGACATCACAAAGTGGAACCGAGCATTTTGAGATTTGGGGATGTAGATAGACTAAGGCTACGTTTATATGATGACGGTCTGAATAGAAGACGCAAAAGTGGCGTTGTGTCATCAGTTTTTATTCTGTGTTTAGATGAGTGTTTTTGGGAGTAAATCCACATGCATATGGTGACGCAAAAGTGTGTGGAATTCGATTGTGTATGCTGCCATCTGACATGTTTGTTTCTGTGTACTGTATGTATGTGACATAAACATGGAGCAGATCTGAGCGTGTTCAAATTTGTTTTCAGATTTTTGCGTTTTTAAGCCCCAAAAATGCCACCACCGCCTAAAAGAAAGGCACGTCCTATAAAATATTTTGTCATTTTTACCCGCAAGTGTTTTCATGTAAACAGGCCCTAATAAATAAAACACAACTCCAGGTCTCTTTGTGATGATGAAACAATATTGGGTCAGTCCATATGAAATCAGCCGTTTTTAAGGAATACCCCTGTGAGCCATCTCAGATTTGGCTGAAAAAATGTCTAAAAATGTCTAAAATCACCAAATGAAAGAATCTCAAGTTTTAGCTCAGTCAGTTGAGTCGTTCCTGTGTTATGGCCTGTTGAAATTTTGGGGCCATGTTCACTTTTTCTGAAGCCTTAATTTATAAACATGTTTGAGAGACCAGAACTTCAAAGAAAATAGAGCTAGGAAGCTGAAAATTTGTATTAATGTAGATTCTTGGTCATAGATTCTGAATCTGTTGTCATTATTAAGGTGGGCGCTGTGGGCCCCCAAAATCTCACATTTGGTTGCCGCTCAATTTTTTTTTCAGTTTTTGAGGTCCAAGATCTCTTTACTCCAAGCAGATATTTACAAACTAACTGTTGAACCTGAATATTTAAGAGAATATCCATTTCTGACAACAATCTCACACTTTTCTGAGTTTTCATGTGGATGGTGTAGATCCCCAAATATGGTCACAGACCAAATGTGATCTTTTTGGCCCCATCTTTGGAGCCTCGGTTCCCCATGTGGACACAGTTAGATGTTGACAAAATTTTTACCAGACAAACTTTGGCATATTCTGATTAGTTTAAAGTAATAAAAACATCTACTATTAACTTCCTTCATTTCAAACAGAATTTTTGAAAATGAGCTCTCACGGGTCATTTTTTGGTGGAGCTTAGGCACTTTTCCACCTGCTGGCAAGGTTCAATTATCTTTAATAGACTTAATTCAGCTTTCTAGCTCTATTTTGTATGAAGTTCTGGTCTCTCAAACATGTTTATAAATTAAGGCTCCAGAAAAAGTGAACATGGCCCCAAAATTTCAACGGGCCATAACTCAGGAACGACTGAAGGGATTGAGTTAAAATTTGAGATTCTTTCATTTGGTGATTTAAGAAATTTTTTGAAAAATTTTCAGCCAAATCTGAGACGGCTCATAGGGGAGGGCAGCTGATTTCATATGGACTGACCCTATTATAACATAAAGTTGACAATTTTGTGTAACGTAGGACCTTTAATATGCAAAGCAAAAGTGAGTGTGCTGCCATTTATGATCATGAGGTTTGACATTGCAATAATAATGTCTTTGCCTTCCAAGCTCATTTGAATGTACTATGGGTGTGTGTCAATTACCAAGGTTATTACATATTTTACTGTTTTAATTATGGATTTAATGAGTTTGAGCGCAATAAAGTCTGTCTTGTGGAGGAAACCGTGTCCAAAAATATCAGATATAGCTCTCTAAAAAATGTTGGCCCCTGGCTGTCCCGATGGGGAGCCCTCTCTGCTTCACTGTTCTCTGAAAACCTCCAGCTAATCCCAGGGTGCCCCAGATCTGGACTGAGACGACGCTTTCCTCTGCCCTGCTGGAAGTGTATATTTTTGACATCTCCAACTTTTCTGCAATAGAAAAGATATGTTTAAAATGTTCCATATTTTACCGTCTTGAAAAAATATGCAAATTCATAATTTTATTCTGAATTTATATGGACAACAGCATGGGAGAGAGCATGAACTGAGCCAGCTGGAGGTTTTGTGAATAGTGAATTTAATCTTGCCATTTGGATTTTCATATTCAGAGACATTGTTTCACTGTTTACAAGTACTTCTCATAGTTATTATTGCATTTTATGTGTAGTTTGGGTCAGATGCATGGTAAAGCAAGTTTATTTCTATGGCACAATTCGTACAAAGAGTAATTCAAAGTGCTTTACAGAATAAGAAAAACATTAAAATCACAATAAAAACTAAATAAAACATAAATAATCATCATAACATTAAAAATGTAAATTAAGAAATGAAATAGAGAGAGACACATTAATTACATACATTAGAGAGAAGATCATAAAGAAACATTTTGAGTATTAAAGTATTTTTTGAGAGTCTGCAACAAGTTTTAATCAACTAATCAATGCACGGGTTTTGTCATTAGCCAATTTTAATACAGTTTTAAATCATGTCACATTTTATTGTCATAGTCATAATTCTGCAGAGCCACCATAGACTGTATGAAGAAGTGGGCTAAATGAGCGTGACATCATCCATAGTGTTGGGTTCCAGTCAAATGAAGCTCACTGAGGTTTGCAGTAATAAATGTGAATTTGGAGCCAGGTCCATATTAGAAATAGGAATTTATTTACATACAAAATAGGGAAATAAAAATAGAATCATGCAGAGCGGGTTAATTCGAACATGTTAAGACCAAAATAACAAGGCTCACTGCAGCAGTTACAGAGACAGGAGGGACAATTTTTCAATATAAAGGCAGCTGGAGCCAGAAGTGCTCCCATGTTCACTTCCTAGCTGATCCACAACAGTTGTTGTTTTTTTTTTTCTATTATAATGCAGTGATATTTTATTTATATAGCTCCTTTCTAAACAAGGTTACAATGTTTTCTACTCATGGAAACAAAATAAAATACAATGTAATGAAAATGATAATGAAAAAATCTAATATTAAGTATAAGTTAAGTAATATTAGGTATTATGCCAAAACCCAAAACATGCTGCACAGGTCTACAGGAAGAACAGTTGATAGTCAAGGTCAGTTAAACACAGTCAATCAATGAACCTGCCCAGGGACGACAGGAAGAAATTAACACTGATGGTAAAAACATCGCTCCTGTTATGGTTCATGTAAAAATTGTGCGCTGTCCCTGTCTCAGATAAAAATAAATAAATAAAAAATGCCACAAATCTAACACACACATGTCGTTGCTTATATGCTTAGCTGGTCAAAACGTACAATAAAATCAATACACTTTGAAAATGTTACGTGTTTTTTTTCCTTTAATGAAATAATTCCATTATTTTACAGTAATTTTCACACGAGCAAAACAATAGACGTACAAGAGGCACGAGCAGCAACATAAATATACAGGAAAAGACGGAATAAAATAGTTTCCATCAATTTCAGTCGTTCCACAGTCTTTGTAAGTTGCACAGCAGAATTTAGTTTCATACAGTTCAGAGAAGAGTAAAAAATACATAGGGGTCCGGTCAAGCGGTCACGGAGGGAAACGGGCAGATTTTTGACATTCAAATGTCTCTTATTCAGAAACTAGAGGGACTATTGAAATAAGTAAAGTATCAGAATGTAGGAAAGAGTTACACTCCAACAGGGTCAAGTTAAACCTGTGATATTCTTTGAAGTTGTTGACAAAAAATTAAAAAAAATCATGTCGGTAACGGAGGGAATGAAATATGCAGCACTTTTTGGGCAATAAATCCAAACAGTGATAACTCTTGGTTCTCACTTACATATCCTTAACAAACTGGTTTGAATATTTGCTTCATATAGTTTTCTACCATATGGTACAAGATTAGGTTGAAAAACCTCTTACTTTTTGACTCATGAGATTTTTTATTAAGAAAGATCATGGTAACGGAGGGAAAAGTAACAGAGGGAAAATTGTCTAAACAAGTAGAAGGTGCAGGATTTTGCATAATTTGTTGCTTTTTTCTTCCGAATACTTTAATATTACTTCAAAATGAAAGGAAACTATTTCTATAAAATATGTCAGTCCTTCCAAGCAAATTTTTATCATTTTAAATACTTTTTTTTTTTTTTTTAATCCTGTACCTTCATCAACAGTTCAAAGATGGAATAACACAAGATATGATGAAATACATCCATTTATTGACATGATTTGCAGGTCTTTGAAATTTGGGAAATAATTTTTGTTCCATGTTTCATACATGGTCTGTTTAAAATGTATGGAACTTTAGAACCAAAAATGGTACAGAAAAAAGGTCAACAGTTTCATAAAATAGAGTACATATGTATCTGTTCAATACATTTTTACATCAGATGCATTAACTTGAATTTTTGGCCTTGTTGTTTACTTCTGCTTGACCGGGCCCATAGTTCTTTATGAAAAGCATTGATCGACTCTTAAAGATCCACAGCAGCTAGAAGGTCAGCTATGTCCATTTATATATACACATCTATGAACGCAACATGTCAGTCTAAACATGTCCCCAGTGCTTACCCTCTAACTCCATACGGAACTTCTAGAATGTCCCCTGTGAAGCCTATAAGCAGGTGCTAAGTTCACTGACCGCTATTGTTAGGTCGAGCTGGGGTCTTGACAGAACATACCCCAAGCATGTTGTAACTTAAGTGCCCCGAAAGAGCCTTAATTGAAAGCTCACGGCAGTCACGCACTGACACGCAGCAACAGTCCGGACTCCTGGGACGATGTGTACGTCTCTATCCTGACATGCTTTACTGCCGCAGCTAAAGGAGTGTGTAAACCAAAATATACACAGCACGGGGAGGTCTTTCCCAACGTGCACAAGCTTTGTCCACTCTGCAAATCGTGTGATGGATGAGCAGCCGGGCCCGGTTCAGAGGCACAAAGAATCATGGGAGTTATGTGCTGCGTGGTCAAAACGTTGGAACCCAGAACAGTGCTGAGAATAGATGGTGGATTTTTGTGTGTGTGTGTGTGTGTGCTTCCGGTTGCTAAGTTTAAGTTAAGTTTGTGAACTGTTTCTAAAAGTGAGGTCACATTTGGATGGCTATCACTTAGCAACTATGGAAATAACTGTTGACTTTACTTAAAGAGCCCATGTTATGCTGTTTTCTTCTATGTTATAAAGTTCTGTGTTCTATGTTTCCTCATCACAAACCTGGAACTTGAGTTGTGTTTTGTTTCATTCATGTTTAACTCAAAACTCTGTATATTCAGGCTTCTCTCAAATGGAAAACGCTCTGTTCCAAAATGAAAATGTGTTTTTAAACTATATACAGTACACTTTCACTAGAATCATTTGGACCAGACCTTGAATTCGTAGTTCTAGTGTGTGTTTTGGTAAAGAGAGAGATAGAACCACAAACCAACAATGCAACTATTTTCTTTATACCTTCTTTATACTTTTCTGTAAGGGTGTAATGATATCCAGGTCTCACAATATGATATCATCAGGGTATGAAAGCGATATTGTGGGAAAGCTCATGATATGGTGTGGAGGCTCATGATTAGGAATGTAACAAATCTCTCATGAATTTTTCATGATATACATCTCACAGTACAATATTTATTATGATATTTTGTGGAGGTTAACAAAACTGTTAATACGCTCCTTTTTCCTCTTAAAATGCCTTGACAAGACTTAATTCAAAGAACTAAGACTTAAAAGTGTTAGAACTGTTATTTCTTCTTGTAGTCTGCACTGAAATGGAGCAAAGGATCATGGTCTATGTCAGGGGCCGGCAACCTTAAATACTCATTTGGAGCATTTCCCACAGAAAAGAAAACACCCAGAACCACAAAACCATTTTGATTCTAAAATGAGGAGAACACTGCATTTTTTATTTTTTTTTTTTTAAACCTGTGTGCTCTGTATAAAAGATGATAATGTGATGCATTTATGAAATCAATGAAATGCTACAAAAAATATCTATCCATTCATCTGTATGGTCTATGTTATGAACTGCAGACTTATAATCTGTGAAAAGTTTAACATGAACCATCTCCAATGTGATAGAAGCACAGAACAGACTCACCAACAGCAGAACACCCCTCTGTCATAGAAAGAACACTCATATAATCCACTGCTTCCTGTGCTTTAGTCTGACAGAAGATGAACGCATCAGTGCACAAAGAGCGCTTAAAATGTATTCAAATTAGCCATGCAGTTTTAAGTTTCTGTTTTTCGTTTCTGTAAAACGTAAACAAATGTGCACAAAGTGGCATTAAACATATTATTACATATGTCTATTTGAAACCTCTTGTAGGAAATAAAAATGCAAACTTATCCAATTGTAGTGAACCAAACAACAACACTGTCTGCTTCTTTGTTCCAGCATCATTTTATCATGTCTCAGTCTCATCAGCTCTGAAAGAAAATGAATCTGCCCACGTAGCATAAACGTTCTGTTTCTTCAGAAACTTTACTTTTCTTGGATTTATCCATCATTTACCTACCATGGGTTGAAAATCTTAAAAAATTATACTTGCTGGTAAATCCAGGTTGCCAGATCTGTGCCGGGTGTCGCACATCGTCGGCTTTGACGCTTATTTTGAGCGACAAAAACATTAAAAACTTTTTATTTGAATGTTACAAGATTACCATTATCTATAGATTTAGAATTACATTTAAAAATGGAAAAACTAAAATAAAAATACATTGGAATTAAATATATTATAATATTATTTATTTTCCAAAGTCACAGGGAGCCACAACAGAAGGATTAAAGAGCCGCCCACTGTCTTTTTTTGAGCTATTGCTGCACCATAACTCTTCATTTATGCAAAGAGACTTGTAATTCGATATATTGTGATGGTCCACCATATTATTGTGAGAACTTTGACGATACGATATCACGATATTTCAGTAATTGTTACATTCCTACTTTTCTGTATACCTGCTTTATACTTTTTTGTATACATTTCAAATCTGATTTTCATACTAAGGAATAGACTCAATATTGGTTCAGATACCATGCTAATAA
Organism: Boleophthalmus pectinirostris; assembly: GCF_026225935.1. Lineage (NCBI taxonomy): Eukaryota > Metazoa > Chordata > Actinopteri > Gobiiformes > Gobiidae > Boleophthalmus > Boleophthalmus pectinirostris. The sequence continues at coordinate 3,877,228 of NW_026571095.1, forward strand.
TAATAATAAAAAAAAACACTCTTTATTTAGACAAGAGAAGGTGATTTTCAACATTAAATCACAGTACTTTTTTTCTATTCCCATGAGTCTTATATGTGTGTAATCCTCAGTAGGTTCACAGTGGTCGATGTGTGTATACTAGTCTATGTGCTCTTATACTTGTTCTCAGACAGCTCAAAATCATTCTAAAGCTATTCAGGGTTTTTTTTTTTGGTCCTGTTTGTGTGTCTTCTTATTACAGACTCTTCATTGGCGTTTCTTTTGGCTGAGCTCTGTCAGAAAAATGGATTGCATTGTCAAACGATACGGCTGTTTAGCTCCGAGACTAAAAAGCAGAAGCCCGTGCACAGACAGTTTGTGGAGGCAGACCACAGCTTGCGTACCCTGCGGTAAACAGGAGCTGGAGAGTTCTGCTGTATTTCTCCCACGCTCACGCTGCCTGTAGCTAACATGTGAAAAAGACGCCAGGGCCAACAACTGCGTCGCCTCCAGATCAGCGGAAAAATCAAAGGAGTGAGTCTGGTGTCAATCATATCGACAGCTCCAGCTCCAGCCATAAGGACAAGGGGTCTGAGCAACTGCGGTGTCTATTAAAGGTTGTATGGAGGATTTTTTTTGTTTGTTTGTTTCAAATTGTCAGTGAAAGTTTAAAATACCCTTAGAGAGGAGCAGCAGCCTTGTAATTATGATGACCAAAAAAAATAAAGAATAAAAATCTATCAACTGTGGACGTAGTGAGGCCAGAAAAACATCAGCCAATAGATTAAGAGGCTCTCTCATTTTCTATAGAGGCTTTGCACTGTCACGTGACTCCTATAGCAACAGTACCTACGCCGCCATGACACCGGGCACACTATGTCATTGACTTCAGCTGCATCGGAGAAACATGGGCAGGTTTTGTTGTGTATTTGGTTCTAGACGCTCTGAAAGGGATAAAACGATTTGTTTCTTCACTGTTCCTCTGGAAATGACTCAAATATGGGAATTTTTGAAAAAAAACAAAAAACGGGAATTATGTCTAGAGAACATAAACCGCGAAGAGATTTCCAATGGTCCCATCAAGACACACGTCACTTTCATCAAGGTATTTGCTATTTAAATTGTTTCATAGTTTATTTAATGAGAGAAGCACATTTACTGAACTAAAATGTAAAAAGAAAACATTTGCAGTGTGAGTGGCAGTAGAAACTGGATCTTCCAGCGCACATATAAACATGTCACTCGTCGTAGGACCCATGTTTTCTTTATTGTCCTTGTTTATCCACAACTATGTCTTCTAGAATGAATTGCTTTTTGTAAGCGGATCTTTCTAACGTTCGCGAGGATCTTTTCATGGCCGATTCTTTCGAGGTTCGGCTCACAGACTCTTTGACTCATGCACCATGTTGATCATAGGAGCCTAGTGTGGGTTCGTTGAATCATAAACTAGTGCGGGTTTTCCTGGATAAATGAATGACATTTTAGTTCAGTAAATGTGCTTCTTTCATTAAATAAGCTATGAAACAATTTAAACAGCAAATACCTTGATGAAACTTCGAGTGTCTTGATGGTACCATTGGAAATCTCTTCGCGGTTTATTTTTGCTAGCTATAATCCGCATCTTTTTTTTCGATAATTCCCTTATTTGATCCTGATGAGTCATTTCAAGAAGAACAGTGAGGAAACAATTCATTTTATCCCTTTCAGAACAACCAAATACACAACAAAACCTGCCCATGTTTCTCCGAAGCTGCTGAAGTCAATGACATAGTGTGCCCGGTGTCATGGCGGAGTAGGTACTGTTGCTATAGGAGTCACGTGACGGTGCAAAGCCTCTATTGGCTGTTAGGTTGTCAGTCAAACTCCTTACGTTTCTAGTGTAACTGACTCGTCGGCGCGCGGGGATTACGTGGTTTATGCAGCGGTTCTTAGAGGCTTTTTCAAACTGTCGTTCCTCGCAAATCACACAAAGTTTGTTGCGATGGCGGACGAGAATCCATGACCAGTTCGCCGCAAGAGAAAGTCCGTTTTTGAGGTCACTGAAAGAAGAAGAGAAGTGGAAAAGGAGCAAAGCCAAACTGAGGTGATTCTTGGAGATCTCTTCCAGCGATGGCGCGACTGAAGCAGACGAAGGGTCTGAAAACTGACGCGTCAGGGGCTAAATTATTTCTAGACAGGTCACTTCAACAGTAGTTCTGAACGCACACTGGCTGTAAAAAAGCATGATTTCTAGAGTAAAGAGGCGGGAGGAGATGTTTCTACTGAGGGAGCTGTGGAGGAAGAAAGTCACATTTGAAAAAGGATTGTCACTGTATTTCTCTTCCCTTAAAAAAATTCTCTATGCAACCATTAATGGGCCCGTGTCATGCTGTTTTCTGATCTGTTCTAATGTTGTTTCCTCATCACAAACTACAACTATTAACTCATCCTTTAAAGGTCCTATAAAAAAATTGACTCTTGAGCTTTAAACAACAGTGTTATAATGTCGTTACAGCCTCAAAAATAAACCTGGAGTTGTGTTTTATTTCATTTACACACGTTTAACACACAAACCCTGCACATTTAGGCTGAGTTCTTCTTCTTCTCAAACTGGAAACACGCTCTTCCACCTTGTGATGTCATGTGATAATACAGGAAGTGCTTCACTGTGTTTTTAAACTCCACACACCTTCACTAGAATCATCTTGAAACTGCAAAATTCTACAGAACTAAAGGTAAAAGGAGCTGTTAACTCGAAAACTACCACTACATGACATCACAAAGTGGAGTATTTAGGCAGATTAATAAGATAAGATAAGATATGCCTTTATTAGTCCCACAGTGGGGAAATTTCAGTGTTGCAATGCACAATTCCAGAACAGCAGGAAAATGGTAACATGCAATGAAACAAGATAATAGATAATGGCTTAAAAATAATTTAAAAATAGACTTAAAAATAGAATCTAATGTAACACACTATTTTTGGTGGAGCAAAAATATAAAATACCAAAAAAAAAAAGAATAGAATAAAAAGAATAAATCTCAGTAAAGTGACTTCAGTATATTATAATGTTATTTACAGTAATATGACAATGTTTAATAAGGCTTAATGGAATGTGTGAATGAAACAAAACAACTCCAGGTCTGTTTTTGACGAGGTAACGGCATTATAATGTTGTGGCAAAAATCTATGTTTGTATCTCTTGAAGATAAATAATGAATCCATTTGTGAAGCCTGATGAGTTTTTGGAGTATAGATCAAGGTTTATTCTTGTTACAGCAGATATGGACAGAGCCTAGTCCTGCTCTGACCACAGACCAACAGCCTCTTCTCTTCCACCAGCAGTAGTATGTCCCCACCACATCTCGCCCCATCTTCCAAGTATCTTCCCAGTCTCTGCCCCCGAGCATCTGAGCTCTGAGTATTTATACAGAAATACAAGTTGCATATATATCAAAGCAGAGTGACTTTGGTTTCAGAGGCTGGTGCTAAATGAACATACAGTTGAGGACAGGTTGGACAACAAAGAGCTTCCTGAAGGAGGAGACAGTTGTGCCTGATGAACCTTTACACATGTTAATGGCTGCTCTGGGTTTTAGGTAGAAATCACATTCATTCACACAAAGATAGAATGAGAGAAATCTTTCCACAATCTAAATTTCTGTCACAATAACACAGCTTAAAGCTCACAAGAGTCAATTTTGTATAATATAAGACCTTTAAAGGATGAGTTAATAGTATGGCTGTAGTCGACTAAAGAAATTTCATTGACTAAAAAGAGGGTAAAAAAGTACAACTCTGCACTTCCAAAGCTCAATCTGCTCTTTTTCACTTTGTGATGTCATGAGGTGGTAGTTTTCAAGTCAACAGCTCCTTTTACCTTTAGTGAGTAGCACTGAAATCGTCCAAATGATTCTAGTGAAGGTGTGTGGAGTTTAAAAACACACTGGAGCTTATTGGATTTGTGTGTTAAACATATGTGAATGAAGAAAACTTGACTCCAATGTTGTTGTTGCCCATTCCAAGTTTAAAGGTGCATTGTGTAACTTTTCTGTTGTAGTGTCAGTCACATGCTCTTCTCCATGGAGATTGTTTGTAGAGCCCTGCTGACCCGACGCAAAACAGAGCAGCTCAAGACACGTTTTGAAAGCTCATTGCGGGCGTGGGCGGGAGAGGGACTACACAATTCGGGAGCGGGCAGGTGGCATGATAAACTGCAGTCCCACAAACTAAATATGAGTATAAAGTCAAATATACAGATGATAAATGTAAGAATATCATGTAATCATATCATCATTTGTGCTGGAGATTTTATTTGGCATTAATAAAAACATTTTAAGCAGCCTAAATTTGCACATTTTAGACAATTCCTTTCTACTTCTCCATGTTTGACAAAGTTTAAAAAAGAGAACGTCCTCATATTGCGGGACTTGCGGGCGAGAGCGGGACTGAAAATTCAGGCTTGTGCAGGCCTCTAATTGCTTCTTCTGGAATGTTTCACACTATGGCATTAAGCCTTTTATCTTGAAAGAGACCAAACCAGAGAAGTTACAGGTCAGATATGTGGAGAGGCGACCCCCATCTGTTCTCTAGGAATTTTTGAGCAATAAAACCGCTGTAACACAGAGCAATAACATCTCCATAGAAACAAGCAAATGATGGACCCTCAACCACAAAAGTTACACAATGCACCTTTAAGCTAATGAGAAACATTACACATGTTGTAAGTTGGTATAAAGCAGGCTATGTTTATGATTATTCAGTTGTAAGATTCACTTGTATTTGACTTTACAACAGACAACAGTTCTCACATTAACTTGACTTATTCATTTTCTGCCACAAAAACTATTTGACCTTTTAGCTCCCAAAGGTTTAGTGTTTCACTTTCTGTGCTGAAAGACTTGTTTTTGACTGACAAGTGTCAACAAGCGGCCTATTTAAATCTGACCTATAGCTTTAAGTGTTCTAATTATGAGACTGGAAAACTCAGCATTTATTGGCCGCCACTAACAAAGTTAGGGGCGAGGGGTATTGTTCTTCGTCGGTTTCTTTTTTTTTTTTTTATTCCCTTTTCCGACCAAACGATCGCATTTTTGACCCCCTGAATATCGACGAAAAGTCCCCAAACCGGGGTCCAGATCGACCGGTCCGGCGAAAAATTCGATAAAACGGGCATCGCGACAATGCCCAAAGCCCCCCCACTCAACAGCGCCCCCTTGAAATTTCAAAATTTTGAGATGACTGGGAGGCTCAGACGCATATTTTGGAGTAGGGTCACGAAATTCGGAACAGTGATAGAACTCATGGAGACAAACAAAAAAGCCAATCATTGTGCACCCGTATGACGAACAGGAAGTCGGCCATATTGGATCAAAAATTCGGCGCCGTTTCGACTTGGGGGTCTACAAAAAGATTCAAGTCCCCGGGGTTTGGTCCAAATGAGCTCAGATTTGACATGTCACATCTAGAGACATGAACTCACAGAAATTTTCAACTTTTTTTGAGATACTCCGTACGGTTCGCCCGTAGCACGCCGGCGAATAACGCCTTCGTTTCCTGTTTTTTCGAAGGCCTGTCACGGCCACAGGCATTGTCATAGAGAACTCAAATTCAAATCACAATTGCGTGACCCAGGCCTGAATGTAATGAAATATGAAATCTAATAAAAGTGAACTCTATAGCGCCCCCTAGCATAGACGTGAAACGTCAACATTATCGGATTTTTACCAAATTCGGAAATTAAATTCTATGCCTGATGACAAGCAAAAAAGTGCATTACGGACATGGGGTATTTTTCACAGTTGGCCACCAGGGGTGCAAAGACTCCCCCAAAAAAAAGTTAAAAATTTATTACACAAACAGGTTTTGTCCGATCGTGCTGAAATTTGAATCACTAATGCATGATCCCGGCCTGAATATAATACACTATAAAACATATGAAAAATGAACTCTATAGCGCCCCCTACCATAGACATGAAACGTAAGCATTATTGGATTTGTACCAAATTCGGGAATTAAATTCTGTATATGATTACAAGCAAAAAAGTCTATTACGGACATGGTGCATTTTTCATGGTTGGCCAGTAGGGGCGCAAAGACTCCCCAAAAAAAAATAATAAAAAAATGATTACACCCACAGGCTTAGTCCGATCGTGCTGAAATTTGAATAAGAAATGCATGATCACGGCCTGAATATAATACACTATAAAACATATGAAAAGAGAACTCTATAGCGCCCTCTACCATACACATGAAATGTCAACATTATCGGATTTGGACCAAATTCGGGGATTAAATTCTATGCATGATTACAAGCAAAAAAGTCCATTATGGACATGATGCATTTTTCATGGTTGGCCAGCAGGGGCGCAAAGACTCCCCCTAAAAATAGTAAAAAAATGATTACAGGGACATGCTTAGTTCGATTGTGCTGAAATTTGAATCACTAATGCGGGATATTGGTCTGAATATAATAAACTATAAAACATATGAAAAGTGAACAGTATAGCGCCCCCTACCTTAAGGCCCGTTCAGACCAAAGCGTCAAAGCGTCCACTTTCTATGTAAAGTCTATGTGGACGCGCGACTAGAGCGAGTTTTTGCAGCGCGCGTTTTTCGGCGTCAGCGCGGCGCGAATCTGGCGTCGACGCGCGCGTTCTTGAGCGTTTTGGCGTCAGCGGCCAAGACGCGCGTCCAAAGCGTCAGCGTCAAGAAGTTGAAAATGCTGAACTTTTCACGTCAGACGCGCCGCGTCAACCAATCAGGGACGAGTATCCAGTGACGCAGCGACGTTATTATCAGGAAGCAAGACCCGAGAACCAGAACGAGAACCACCAACATGAGCGGAGCATAAATATACACGCCACAATCACCGAGCCGATCGCAAGGACTACACCAGGACCGGACCCGGACTAAACCAGGACTCGACTGGGACTAAACAAGAACTAGACCGGGACCAAACCAGGACTAGACCGGGACTGATTCAGTGTCATTAGCGGAGTATAAATATATATATACGCCCCAGTCGTCGACCCGATTTCCTCCGCTGATGTTTTATGTCATAAAAACACTCTCTCAGTCTGGTCTGATATTGTTTTGGGAAAAAGACCGGGACCGGGCTTTTGTTTCCAGGGCAACGGACGCGCGTCAAGTATTTTTGTCCCGTTTGTTCACGAGTCAAAGACGCGCGTCGGGGGCGTCTAAACTCAAATGCAAACGCGTCCAAATAGAGGCGTCAAGGCGTTTTTTGACGCTTTGGTGTGAACGCCTCTTTAGACATGAAATGTCAACATTATCGGACTTGGACCAAAGTCGGGGAATAAATTCTTTGCATGATTATAAGCAAAAAATGTCTATTACAGTCATGGTGTATTTTTTCACGGTTGGCCAGCAGGGGCACAGAGAATCAAACATCAACATTATCGGATTAGTACCAAATTCGAGGATTAAATTCTAGACATGATTACAAGCAAAAAAGTCTATTACGGACATGATGCATTTTCCACCACTGGCCACCAGGGGCGCAAAGACTCCCCCAACAAATAGTTAAATAATTATTACACCCACAGGGTTAGTCCGATTGTGCTGAAATTTGAATCACTAATGCCTGATCACGGCCTAAATATAATACACTATAAAACATATTTATTTATTTAGGGGAATAAATTCTTTGCATGCATGATTATAAGCAAAAATGTCTATTACAGTCATGGTGTATTTTTCACGGTTGGCCAGCAGGGGCACAGAGAATCCCCCAAAAATATTGTAAAAATTATTATATGCACATGTTTTGTCCGATTGTGATGACATTTCTATCAGTTATACACTGCATGACCCTTATTCCCTTATTCCATTGATGTGTCAAATACAGTTATCAGGGATACAGCGCCACCTATATGAATGCACACAATTTATTATTGTGTGACATAAAATTTGTTTTACATTCATTTGTAAAACTTTGCCAAAACATTCACTGACGTACTCCTCATCATAAAAGTCAGTAAGACCTATGCCCTAGTTTGACACTTTGGCCTCTAGAATAATTTCACTTCTGAGAAATTTAAAGGCACACTATGTAACTTTTCTGGTGGAGGATGTGTTTTCATGCACTTAGTCTTAGTGTGACAGTGCTCTTGACCATTAAAGTCACGTGACCTGTGGCTTAGTGTCTACAGTTTGTCTCTAGAATCATTCACTTTATCCAATTTTAAAGGTACACTATGTCATTTTTCTGGTGGACGAGCTGTTGGCCTCGGGAGCTGTCGGGAAGAGAGAGCGGTGTGTCGGGGCGGTCGCGCGAGTCCCCAGCGTTCGCCAGGGGGGGGTGCGGTGCGTTGGACCAAATTCGGGGATTAAATTCTATGCATGATTACAAGCAAGAAAGTCCATTATGGACATGATGCATTTTCCACGTTTGGCCAGCAGGGGCGCAAAGACTCCCCTGAAAAAAATAGTTTAAAAATTATTACACCCACAGGCTTAGTCCGATCGTGCTGAAATTTGAAAATTGAATCACTAATGCCTGATCACGACCTGAATATAATACACTATAAAACATATGAAAATTTAACACTATAGCGCCCCCTAGCATATACATGACATGTACACATTATTGCATTTGTACCAAATTCAGGGAATAAGTTCTATGCATGACTATGAGCAAAAAAATAAATAGCGGACATGGTGCATTTTCCACTGTTGCCCAGCAGGGGCGCAATGACTCCTATAAATATTTAAAGGTGCATTATGTAATGTGTCTAATGGACTAGCTGTCGGCCTGGGCGGATGTCGGGGAGAAAGGGTGACGTGCCGGGGCGGTCGCGAGTCCCCGGAGGTCGCGTGGGGGGGCGGTGCGCGCCCGGGGCGAGGGCCACCATCGCCGCGTGCGGCTTTAATTTACATTTAGTGTTGAATTGGCGCAGGGAAGAAACTGGCTCGTAAGACTGATCCTGAGCTTTATTACAACTCGTTTAAGAGCCTGTATCTTAAACAAAGTACTGTTATATTGTGTTGAAAATTGCAGTCTGTTTAAATAAGAGCTTTTTAAAATTACAGTTGTGGTATAAAAAATCTGATACTAATGGATACTAAAACTAGTGTAAGACACATGGGAATAGAAAAGTGAGGGGAGGATGGAGCGTGAGATTGACAGGTGGACAGGTGCAGCGTCTGCAGTGATGCGGTCGCTGTATCAGACCGATGTGGTGAAGAGGGAGCTGAGTTGAAAGGTGAAGTTCTCCATTTAACGGTCAGTCTTCATTCCTACTCTCACCTATGGTCATGAGCTCTGGGTAGTGACCGAAAGGACGAGATACATGCGCTTGAAATGAGTTTCCTCCGCAGGGTGGCTGGGTGCTTCCTTAGAGATAGGGTGAGGAGCTCAGTCACATGGGAGGAGCTCAGGAGACACTGCTCCTCCACGTCGAGAGGAGCCAGTTGAGGTGGCTCGGGTCGTCGAGGTGGCTCGGGCTTCCTGGACGCCTCCCTCGGGAGGTGTTCTGGGCATGTTCACCATGAGGAGGGCCCGGGGAAGACCCAGGACACGCTGGAGGGACTATGTCTCTCAGCTGGCCTGGGAATACCTCGGAGTCCCCCCGGAGGAACTGGAGGACGTGTCTGGGGTGAAGGAAGTCTGGGAGTCCCTGCTTAGACTGCTGCTCCCACAACCCGGCCCCAGATAAGCGGAAGAAAATGGATGGATGGATGGGAATAGAAAAGAAAGTACTACAATTTAAAGTCGAAAATGACATTCTATTGTCTACAGAAAGAGTATTGGAATTGGAATCGAGTCTATTCCTTTGCACTGAAATCGAGTTTGACATTTTAGTATCATCTAGGGGTGGTACAAAACTCGTGCCACAAGATCTTGAGAGACAAAATTGCCTCAAGATTGTGCGCACATGAGGAAAATGATTTTGTGAGATTTTTTTTCCCAAGTGTTCACATTTGGATTGGACAAAAAAGGTTTACGTGTTGGTGAGGTACATCTTTTTAATAGTTCCAAAAACAGTACTAGAATGAAAAAATATGAGATCAAATAAATAAAAGGCAAAATTATTGTATTAGGAATTATGTTAAAATCTCGTCTTGTCTCGTTCTTGTGGACCCAATCTTATCTCGTCTTGTGGAAATTGTGTCTCAGCCCGGCCCTAATGACAGCATTTCTTTTATCCTATCTGATTGTCTTGTATTGACTTTTTCCTCTAACTTTGCCGGAAATAAAGCTGGACAGTCTTGTGTGTTGATGGATTGGTAGTAGCTCGCTGAAAATGCTGGAGAGGTGCATTGTGGGTGGAGGTGTGGAGGATGTGTTTTGGGCAGGAGAAGGCCCCATAGCCACACCAGAGGCACTTCATTACACGGCCCAGTGCCTCCTCCTGTGGAACATCTGTGCGCTACCTGCTGCTCCTGTCCCCTCATTTTATGTCTCCAGGGACAACCAACTCTATTCTACTTCCTCCACCTCTATGTGCACTCATGATCATTGCATTTCGACTTTAAAGGGACAATATCACGCTATTTTCTCATCTATGTTCTAATGTTGTTTCGTCGTCAAAAACAGACCTGGAGTTGTGTTTTGTTTCATTCATTTAACATGCTGCATATTCAGACTTCTTTTCTCAAACAGAAAAACACTGTTCTAGGGTTGGGCAGTATCCAGATTTTGATACCCTTAAATGTTCTCAGGATTTTAACGGGGTATACGGTATTATCATTAGTGCTGTCAAGCAATAAAAAAAATTGAGAGATTAATTAATTATGATCTGTAATTAATTAATCAAATGAATCTCTTTTTTAATCTCACCTAAAAATTGCTGAGAAAAGCTTCAACTTGAGGTATTTTCATTTGAATTCATTATTACATTATTTTCATACTATCATTAACATTTTTATATAAGTATCATCATTATTACTGTTACTAATCTGCATAAATAAACTCAACTTTACAACATATAAACCATCACCACTCTAGAGCCACATCAGTCCATTTGACATTATAATGTGTTTAATGCAGTTATGCGCAACTCTCACAGAAACGAAACTTAAAACCACATAAACTAAGCAAAGAAAAGGAAAAAAAACAAAAAAAGCTCTTGTGCGCTGATGCTGTTCAGTTTCTATTGGACTAAAGGACGCGAATTAGTGGAATATGAGTGTTCTTTCTGTGACAGAGCGATGTTGATGGTGAAGGTGTGACGATGTTTTCCGATCAGACGTGTGCAGGTTTATCGCAGATGCGGCGAGAACGGGAATGAAAATTAGGCTACAGTTCTTTGTGGGAGCGAGCAGAGCAAGACTGCACAGTGTGCGACTGTGTCCCAACAACACATAAAAACAGATTTTAATATAAGGCAACTCGAATACAGAAACAGTAAAGTTAGAGATTAAAAATGAGATTAATGCGATTAAAAAACATAAAGAGCTAAATATGACTGTAATTAATTAATCGCAATTAACGTGATAATTTGACACCCCTAATTATCAAATTACCAAAATGTTTTAGTACAACTTTGGTAAGATATGAAGCCGCACCGCTGTACGGCCTATGCATACAGCCTATAGACTATAATGTCATGAACCATCTCCAACACGATACACGCACAGAACAGACTCACCATCAGCAGCACATGCTCTGTCACACAAAGAACACTCATATTCCACTGAGTCATGTCCTTTATTCTGACAGAAGCTGAACCGCATCAGCACACAAGGAAAGAACTGTTTTTATCAGCGCATATAGTTTATGCAAATGAGTCATGTGGTTTTAAGTTTTGTTTCTGTAAAACGTAAACAAATGTGGCCTGAAGTAAAAATGCTGCCAAACTGCAAAAGTACTAGTATTTTTGTTTGGGGCCAACTCGTTTGCAGACGGACTTGCCGTCTTGTCACGTGACAACGGAACAAAACTAATCAAACGTCATCTTCCCACACAGTTAAAAGAAACATTATAGATACTTTTATTTTTAAATTGTGATAGATAAAGCCGAAAATACAACCACACATTCATTTATATGAGCAAACACATTGAGGTATCAATAAATGATAATATTATATTATTATTATTATTATTATTATTATTATTATTATTATTATTATATATATTATATATATGCACTGCAGATTTTTTTTTATGACAGTAATGAAACTGATACCGTTGCTACTTTTCGATACCGCAGGATACCATAATACTGTATTACCACCCACCCTACTCTGTTCCACCCTATGATGTCGTGTGGTAATCCGGGAAGTGCTCCACTGTGTTTTTAAACTCCATACATTTTCACTAGACACATTTCAGATCTGGAATTGCCAATCACCACAGAACTAAAGGTAGAAGGTGCTGTTCACTGGATGTTCACTTCACAACTACGGCTTCATGACATCACAAGGTGGAACAGAGTATTTTGAGGTTTGGAGATGTAGACAGACTAATAATAAATCTGGCAATATGGAGTCTAGAAAATAAGCAATTAAAGATAGCAGCGATAATGTTCAGTTTTTAATGTATTCATAGGTGGAGGCTTTAATACTGTATAAGCTCTTTTGGGTTTTTCGCCTCTTCCAGCACCTACTTTTCCTACTTTATTAACTAGTGTGTGGTTTTTTTTTATGTTATATGTGCAAAATAAATAAATAAAATAAATAAATAAAATTACTCAAACATTCTCAAATCACTCCAAAAACAGTTGTGAGAAACTACTATAACACAGTTAAAGGTGTAAAAAGTCCATTTTGCGTAACAGATCTGCTTTAAATTCTGAAACGGTTTGAACCCCCAGATGAAGATGTCTGTCTTCATTCTTTACAAGCTGATGTCATGTCTTCAATAAATAACAAAGCTCAACTCGATGCATGTTTACATTGATTCACATAACTCACGGCCATTTTGTTTTAAATCCATATTTTCGATCAGCACACGCGAGTCACTTCCTGTATAACGTCAGAAAGGATGGACATACGAGTGGATCAAATTCTAAACTCAGGCTAGATTAAACACTTACTCCAAATCACTTCATCTCATGGCTCATATATTGTGCTAATGTAACTGGATATCCACATGGTGTCTGCTGCGCTCGCCTCCCATACAGTGCTTTACACTATTAGTACTTGCCGTGTCCCGCTGTTACATCATTTTCCTCTTATATGTTAGTTCCTCTGGTTAGACGCTAGACTGCACTTTGTTTCTTTGTACTTGTACTTTGACTTACCATTCAGTATGTGAAAGCTGGAACAGTCATTTTTGGAGGTCAGTACTTTTTCTTTGTACTAAGGGGTAAGTTTTTCTCTACTATGATAAGATGTGAAGCTGTAAAAGACTGATGAAATAACTTCTGTGACTCATTGTAAATACTCAATTACTTCTAAAGTTTTTCATTGTATTACCGTATTTTCCGGGCTATAGGGTGCACTCAAGAGCTTCCAATCCCATCAAAAAATGACTGCGCCCCACAATCCAATCCAGACTATACACGAATCCACTCAGGTGTCCCAGCACGACTTCAGTAAACTACAAAGCCGCAACACCCGCAGCGCACGTAAACACACACGGAGCAGACAGAGACCGCGCAGCGAAACACACCCACTCATCACTCCACACCGACGAGGAACGGAACGGAGGAACGAACCGAAAAAGCGAGTGCAATGTGCCACTTCTAGACACAACTGAACAACTGAGTCACTGCGAACACGCCAACAATCCGTTGGTCCCAGACAGCACCCTCCCTACACGCCACAACTGAACAAAGCCCAGAGTCACTGTGAACACACCAAACAAAGTCTCACTGACCTATCTAACTGTTTCATTTAATGCGCCTTATAGTCCAGTGCGGTTTATTTGTGAAAAAAGTAAAAAAATAGACCATTCACTGACAGTGCATCTTATAATACAGAGCATCCTACAGTGCGCAAAATACGGTATTTATTTGTTGTAGCCCATGTTATTTTTGTACAATTTAAATCTAAAGCTTTAGTTTTGCTTGTCAGTGTCATAAATTAGTTTCCATGTTATAATTTCTCTATATTTTCTAGGTCAAAATCTTGCACATTTCACATTCTTCAGTTTAAGTTCACTTTCTTCAATAGTTTACAAAGATGTGAGTCTGGTCACTTTCAGATGATGCCAAGTCAGTTTCATAAAGAGATCAACACAGATTCATCAAGGCTTTTATTGTTACACTGGTGACAGAAACATGAGAGTCAGTTGAGTGTTTGGTCAGACTGGGTGACATTTTGAGTGACTTTGATGTCGAGCTGCACGATTTAGTGATTCTTCTGACAACCATTGCGATTGTGATTAGATTTGGAGGATTTAGTGGAGGGTCCACTACCGACTTGTCTCCTTGAAGATGTTATTTTTTTGCCTGGAAAGTTTCATGGTATGATTTTAAACAGATCCATCTAACATTTATTCATTATAGCTGTTTGTGTTGCTCAAAAATACAATGATTCCTTCTGTGAATAGACACGACTCTCCACAGATCTGACTTGTAGTGTTGCGTAGTGTTGTAACCTGCTTGTCCGCCCTCTGTTAGATTTAATCTGTACTGTGGAACATTCTAGACAAAGCAATAACATCTCCATGGAGACAAGCAGGTAGCAGACCTTCCACCAGAAATATTTCACAAACATAAACTCAGATTCATCAAGGCTTTTATTGTTACCCTGGCGACAGAAACATGCTTTAGGGTTGTTGTCAGTGTCATAAATTAGTTTCTGTTATTATTTCTCGTCTATATTTTCTAGGTCTTAAAGATTTGTTATCGTGACAGGCCTATGCGCTTGTACAAGTGGACAATAAAGTGCTAATCTATATTTAGATGCTTTGACACTATTTCATGCAAATTCATTTCCAGCAGGCTCTACTGTATTGCAAAGGGTAAATATTTATTAATTTCAGTATCAAAAACTCTTTAGTCATTCTCTGTGTATCCAGATTTTTAAAACTTGGATAAATCTGCAGTCTAATGTACAATTTTAGCTTTTTTTTTTCACATTTTGTTACCACATTTACTAACAAATATATATATATATAATTTTTCATATTGCAGTAAACTATGAGATAAAATTCAGTATTGTGACGTCACACGCATAGACAGTATAAAAGAAGTGGACTAAAAGAGTGTAACTTCACCCATAGTGTTCAGAGACAATTACAGGAGCCAGATAGATGTGTTATGAATAAGATTTTTTTGATGGACAAAATAGTGGAAAAAAAATCAGGATCATGTGTCGCGGGTTAATATGAACATTTTAAGACCAAAATGACGAGGCTCACAGCAGCAGGTAGAGCAGTAGAGAGGAGCCACAATATCCTAATGTAAGTCAGTTGGAGCCAGAGTCAGAAGGAACCGGAAGAGCCACCTGGAGAACTTCCTATTCGTCACACAGCAGCTACAGCGTTAGATCTGTGCACTCATATGTTCGGTCTGTGGTCACACCCACAGGAGATTTTTAGGGGTGTAGAGCATTCGTCCACTGATCCGAAGCTTGGAGTTTCGAATCCCGCTCTCTACATAAACGGCATGGGTTGAGCAGTCAGATCCACAGGTTGGCAGCGCTATTCCAGCTCCTACAGATGAATGCTGTTGTCGTGTCATTAGGCAAGGAACTTAAAGGTTCTATGGAGGTTTTTTTTTTAGTTTCGAATTGTCAATGAAAGTTTAAAATACCATTACAGAGACGCAGCAGCTTTGTAATTATGATGACCAAAAAAAAAAAAAATCTATCAACTGTGGACGTAGTGAGGCCATATAAACATCAGCAAATAGAAAATGAGGCTGCCTCATTTTCTATTGGCTGTTAGGTTGTCAATCAAACTCCCTAGTGTAACTGACTCGCCAGCGTGTGGGGATTACGTGGTTTATGCTGAGGTTCTTAGAGGCTTTTTTAAACTGTCGCTTCCTCACATATCGCACAAAGTTTGTTGCGACAGCAGATGAGAATCCACGACCAGTTCGCCACAAAAGAAAGTCAGTTTTTGAGGTCGCTGAAAGAGAAGGGGAAAAGGAGCAAAACCAAACTGAGGTGATTCTTGGAGATTCCTTCCAGCAATGGCACGACTGAAGCAGAGAAAGGGTCTAAAAACTGATCGCTAAATTACTTCTAGACAGGTCACTTCAACAGTAATTCTGAATGGGCACAAGGACTGTTGCTGTATTTCTCTTCCCTTAAAAAAATCCTCTATACAGCCTTTAACTCTCCTTGCCCCCACAGTGTCTACGTACACTAGTGTATGGGAACAGCCTCTATTTTTGTTCTTCTATTCTTGAGTTTAAATCCGTTTTTTTTTTTTATGTTAGAGTGGTATGTAGTTATTATTCTGATCATTCAGTTCAGTTATTCTGGATTATTTTGACTTGTCGATCATTAAAATAATCACAGTCTGTTAGTGCTCACTTTAATCCTGAGAGGGAGTCTGGAGACGATGTGTGGACATATGAGGCACTTACTGGATTTCCACTTGATGACATCACAAGGTGGATGAACTCTGAAGTGGAAGGAATTATTCAAACAGCTCCAGATGTTTTGGATACAGAAACCTCATTTTGTTTTGACATAAAGGTCAAAATGTTAATGTTAACTATTAATGTCTCAAAGCACAAAATGTTCTGCCAGCAGCCAAGCTCTTCAAATTAGCAATTAGTCTGTTTTTCTCCGCTCAGACTCTTTCCAAAGCAACCGAAATTCAAAAATAGTCTTGAATCGGCTGACCTGTGACCTGTGCGGGGCTGTGGTCTGGGCCGCTCTGGGACGCTCCTCTCCTCATTCAGCTGCATTAAAAGAATTGGATTAGCATGTGTTAGAGCACACACTGGCCTCTCTGTGAAGCCGGGGCAGGAGGAGGCGCGGAGCATGGGTGCCCTCATTGTCCCAGTGTCGGACAAGCTGACGCAACACGGCGGGCATTTGGGCGAGCAGACCGCAGAACGCTCTTTACGATGATGCCAAGTCAGTTTCACAAAGAGATAAACACAGATTCATCAAGGCTTTTATTGTTACACTGGTGACAAGAACATGAGAGTCAATCGAGCTGTTTCCATGGGTGTTTGCTCAGACTGGGTGACATTTGGAGTGACTAAGATGTAGGGCTGCATGGTTTTGGGAAAAAATATGTAATTGCAATGGCGATTCGATTTTTTATTTATTTATTTATTTCATTTTCTATTTGGAAGTTATTTATTATGAAAATAAACACAAATAATAAAGAAAGAAAGAAACAAACCCCTCCCACAACTGGCCCCTCACGATGGCGATTCAATATGCAATCTGTTTTGTTTTAATAATAGAATTCTGTTCAGAGTTCACATTTTAAAAGTGTCCCAGGACTCCGATACACCTTCAGTATTTGGTCATACTGGGTGACATTTTGAGTGACCAAGGGGTGCACGATTTTGGGTAAAAAAATAAAAATAAATAATGTAATTAATCGCAATGGCGATTTTTTTTCAGTTTTGAAGTTGTGTATAATGAAAACAAATACAGACAAAAATAATAAATAAATAAATAAGAACCCATAAACTCACAATGGCGATTAGATATGTGATTTGTTTTAATTCTGGAATTCTGTTCAAGGTTCACGTTCACATAAAAGTGTCCCGAGACCCCCAGTACACTTTCAGTGTTTGGTCATGTCATACGTGGTGACATTTTGAATGAATTTGATGTAGGCTGCCCAATTTTGTAAGAAAAAAATTTAATTGTGATTTTTCAGACAAGTATTGCAATTGGAAGGAGACTCCAGGACATGCTGGAGGGACTGGATGTCTCTGGATCTCTGAATGTCTAGATGTCTGGATGTCTCTGAATATGTGGATGTCTCTGGATGTCTCTGGATGTCTCTGGATGTCTCTGGATGTCTCTGGATGTCTCTGGATGTCTCTGGATGCCTGGATGTCTGGATGTCTCTGGATGTCTCTGGATGTCTCTGGATGTCTCTGGATGTCTCTGGATGTCTCTGGATGTCTCTGGATGTCTCTGGATGTCTCTGGATGTCTCTGGATGTCTGGATGTCTCTGGATGTCTCTGGATGTCTGGATGTCTCTGAATATGTGGATGTCTCTGGATGTCTCTGGATGCCTGGATGTCTCTGAATATGTGGATGTCTCTGGATGCCTGGATGTCTCTGAATATGTGGATGTCTCTGGATGTCTCTGGATGTCTCTGGATGTCTCTGGATGTCTGGATGTCTCTGGATGCTCTGGATGTCTCTGGATGCCTGGATGTCTCTGAATATGTGGATGTCTCTGGATGTCTCTGGATGTCTCTGGATGTCTCTGGATGCCTGGATGTCTCTGAATATGTGGATGTCTCTGGATGTCTCTCTGGATGCCTGGATGTCTCTGGATGCCTGGATGTCTCTGGATGTCCTGGATGTCTCTGGATGTCTCTGGATGTCTCTGGATGTCTCTGGATGTGTGGTTAGATTTGCAAATTTTGCCCATTTTGTTTTAATTATAGAATTGTGTTCAAAGTTCACATTTAAGTTTAAGTTCAAGTTCACATTCTTCAGTTTAAGTTCACCTTGTTCAATAGTTTACAAAGATGTGAGTCTGGTCACTTTCAGATGATGCCAAGTCAGTTTCATAAAGAGATCAACACAGATTCATCAAGGCTTTTATTGTTACACTGGTGACAGAAACATGAGAGTCAGTTGAGTTTTTGGTCAGACTGGGTGACATTTTGAGTGACTTTGATGTCGAGCTGCAGGATTTAGCGATTTTTCCGACAGCCACTACAACTGTGATTGGATTTGGAGGATTTTGTAGAGGTTCCACTACCTACTTGTCTCATTGGAGATGTTATTGCTTTGCCTGGAATGTTCCACGGTATGACTTTAAACATTTCTATCTAACATTTATTCATTATAGCTGTTTGTGTTGCTCAAAAATATAATAATTCCTTCTGTGAATAGGCACGACTCTCTACAGGTGTGACTTGTAATGTAGCATAGTGCTGTAACCGCTTGTCCCCCATATTTTAGATGGATTTAATTTATATTAGGGGTATAATGATATCAAAGTCTCACGATACGATATCATCACTGTATGAACCTCACGATACGATATTTATTGCGATATCGTGGGAAAGCTCACAATATGGTGAGGAAGCTCATGATTAGGGATGTAACAATATCCAAATCTCTCTGTTTGATATTTTCATGATATAAATCTCACGGTATGATATTTATTGCGATATTTTGTGGAGGCTAAAACTGTTCATGTGTTACTTTTGTCTTGACAAGACTTAATCCAAAGAACAAAGATTTAAAAGTGTTAAAACTGTTATTTCTGCTTTAATCTACACTGAAATGGAGCAAAGGATCATGGTCTATGTAGTTCTCTGTCTTTTTTAGCTATTACTGCACCATAAGACTCTTGTAATTTGATATATTGTGATGCTCCACGATATTATTGTAAGAATTTGACGATACAATATCACGATATTTCGGTTATTGTTACATACCTACTATGGAACATTCTAGACAAAGCAATCACATCTCCATTGAGACAAGCAGGTAGCAGACCTTCCACCAGAAATATTTCATACACATAAACACAGATTCAACAAGGCTTTTATTGTTACCCTGGCGACGGAAACATGAGAGTCAATCGAGTTGTTTCCGTGAGTGTTTGGTCATACTGGGTGACATTTTGAGTGACTTTAATGTAGGGCTGCACGATTTTGCGAAAAAAACAAACCAAAACAGACATATTGATTAGAATTTTGGTTTGTTTTAATAATAGAATTCTCTTCAAAGCTCACATTTCTAAAGTGCACAGAGGAATTGTTGTCAAGAAAACACCTTCTTCAATCCTTTACGAGGAGGAAAAACGACATAAAAGACTAAGAAAAACTGCTCTGATATTTACAGAGTCAACAATCGAAGAACCAAACTCATATTTATCTCAAGTCATGTATTTTGTTCTGAAAGTTATGAGAATTTTGCAGAAGAGATGTGTCCCGCATTTGAGAGACACGTGAGACAAATTTGCATCTGTGTTTGGATCATCTCAAGTTTGGACAGAGGATTTTCACTCTATGGTCCGGTTCCAGTCCTGGATTCGAACAGAATGTAGGACAAGAGCACGCATGGAAAAAAATAAAGGAAAAAATATCACAGGGGGTTAAAAATCATAGTGAATTTCTGCAGTTTCAGTGAGACAACTCTGTTAATCTGAGGTGAGAGAAGTTTGTTTTGTTTTTTCGGTAAATGATCCGTGACCAATGAGCTCCTTCACTTCACACGCTTCACTGAAAAAGCTGGAGAGACAGTGGAGGGAGACTGATATCAATCTGAAACTGAAATATGAACTGACAAAATATACAAGAATCACATTTCAGAACATGTTTGTGCAGATCTAAAGCACAGGGTTAGCAGTTTTTATACAGAATAAGACAGAAAAGTTTGTTGATTGTAGGAAAATTGTGGTACTTTAAAATAAAAATTGCAGCCTTTATGATTTGCTTATTGAGTTGGATTCTGTGAGTCAACATTGTAAACTCCAGCAACATGAAAGAATGAACTGATAAACTATAATACAAGAATCCATGAATATCAGAACATGTTTGTGGAGGCCTAAAAATACAGGCGCACATTCTATTATCCAGATAACTACAGGTACAGCTTTTGCAATTTATCTGTGCATCTATCTGTCTGTTTTAGTTGTGTTTATTGCATAGAAAAAATGCATAGATTAACATGTGTCCTTACTCTGATTGGGCTTGCATCTCCACAAACCTGACTCTTATTTGGACTTGAGCAGGGCCTCTTCTTCCTCCTGCCTTGTTTCCATGGAAAATGTTGTTCTCTTGATTATAATTTCCTAGCTTGATTCATCAGCTGGTTTCACTTCATAGAAACTGTCTGACATCGCAGCATTAGAATTCGTTAAGCAAAAGATGTTCATTTTGTCTTCTTATATACTTTAACTTCTTGGGTTCTTTTTAAAGACAATGCAGTAAAGTGTATTTACCTTGTTGACATGTTTCGGCTGCTAGCTGCAAGCCATCTTCAGAACTGTCACCGGTGTTGGTGGTGACGTGTCGTATATCAGCTGTTGTTACTTCCTGTAGGCGTGGTCAGCCTGATGGACCTGGCAGGTCGCTCAGACTGACCACGCCTCCCGTCGCCCGGTGTTCTCTGGAGGAGGGTGTCCCAGGTGTGTGAAAGGAAGTAACAACAGCTGATATACGACACGTCACCACCAACACCGGTGACAGTTCTGAAGATGGCTTGCAGCTAGCAGCCGAAACATGTCAACAAGGTAAATACACTTTACTGCATTGTTTTTAAAAAGAACCCAAGAAGTTATTAGAATTCGTTCACTTGACAGTAGGCGGGTACTTTTTATTATTTAACCAATCGCTGCTATTTGGTCCTGGTTCTTAAGTATTTCCATAGAATCATGCAGGTGACTCCCATGTCCAGAAAGTCCCATACTGTACCTTTAGGTCTATCACAATAATAACTATCACTTTATCATTCCATACAACAATATATTTTTAGGCTTAATAGTTACACTTATATATGTTTTGTTTTTTTCCAGAAGTGGAGAAATGTTTGTTGTTTTAGTTGGAGTAAATAATAAAGATACGAGCTGTAAAAAGTTGAATAAGTCACTTTTATTGCTAATCCTTGGATCATTTTTAAGCATACTGTCTGTTTAAAAATGGTTTACTGGGATCATCCTGCTTTATTTGAATCTAAATTAGTGGCATATTTAGTTTCAATATCATTTGTTTATCATAATATTTGTCATGGTTGTCTTTCAGTCTTACCTTTTTAAGACCTTATTGATTCTATATTTTGTGTGTATTTTTGGTTGGGGGGGGGGTCCATTACCTGCATGTTTCTATGGATATGTTATTGCTCTGCCTGGAATGTTCCACAGAAAGCAGCTCTACGGAAACGGGGGCAGATTTTTTACATTCAAATGTCTCTTATTCAGAAACTAGAGGGACTATTGAAATAAGTAAAGTATCAGAATGTAGGAAAGAGTTAACACTCCAACAGGGTCAAGTTAAACCTGTGATATTCTTTCAAGTTGTTGACAAAAAATTAAAAAACTCATGTCGGTAACGGAGGGAATGAAATATGCAGCACTTTTTGGGCAATAAATCCAAACAGTGATAACTCTTGGTTCTCACTTACATATCCTTAACAAACTGGTTTGAATATTTGCTTCATATAGTTTTCTACCATATGGTACAAGATTAGGTTGAAAAACCTCTTACTTTTTGACTCATGAGATTTTTTATTAAGAAAGGTCATGGTAACGGAGGGAAAAGTAACGGAGGGAAAATTGTGCAAACAAGTAGAAGGTGCAGGATTTTACATCATTTGTTGCTTTTCTCTTCTGAATACTTTAATATTACTTCAAAATGAAAGGAAACTATTTCTATAAAATATGTCAGTCCTTCCAAGCAAATTTTTATCATTTTAAATACTTTTTTTTTTTTTTTTATCATGTACCTTCATCAACAGTTCCAAGATGGAATAACACAAGATATGATGAAACACATCCATTTATTGACATGATTTGCAGGTCTTTGAAATTTGGGAAATAATTTTTGTTCCATGTTTCATACATGGTCTGTTTAAAACATATGGAACTTTAGAACCAAAAATGGTACAGAAAAAAGGTCAACAGTTTCATAAACTAGAGTACATATGTATCTGTTCAATACATTTTTATATCAGATGCATTAACTGGAATTTTTGGCCTTGTTGTTTACTTCAGCTTGACCGGGCCCATTTATTAAACTACAGGTGGTTTTATAGCTCAAAAATACCTAAAAAAACATTTTGACTGTGAGCGGGGTCGCCTCTCCACAGATCTGACCTGTAACTTAAAACAGAAAGGTTTAATACCATACTGTGAAACATTCCAGACAAAGCAATAACATCTCCATAAAGAAAAGAACTTGAGGGACCCTCCACTAGAAAAATTACCCAATGCAACTTTTAAATATTGTTATAATCTCCAAGCAGTGATCCCTATCTCGAATCCCTCCTCTCTGCTTCAGGACAGATGCCTTTAAAAGGACTTTGACTCAGACAGATCTCTCTCCAGGCTCTCCTCCTCCTCCTCCTCCTCCTCCTCCTCCAGCCTCATCACTCACTCCAATATCAGGCCCTACTTTACTCTGAAGCTTTTAACAGTCCACCTCACCGATTTGTTTAAAACTGTCCATCTTTAGATATAAACTATTGTCGTCTTAAAGTTGCAGTTCGGAGATGTCATCGCTCTGCCTGGAATGTTCCACAGCGTGACATTAAACTGGTCTACTTCACATTTACTCAATTATAAGTGGTTTTATAGCTCAAAAATACTTCTTCTGACTGTTTTTTTCCAGACAAAGTAATAACATCATGGACCCCCCACCAGAAAAGTTACACAATGCACCTTTAACAAAAGCTTTTTCTGACATTGTAATCATTGTAAACGTTTCAGAACCGCCGGGAATTCCAAATAATTTACTCTCTTTGTCCAGTGCTTTACATAAATGTTGTGTTTTATGTGGTTTTAATGGAAAAAGCCCAAATGGTACAACGTCATTATTTATGCTTAACTAATAAAAATGTAAATAACTGCGAGAAGGACAAAGCAGCTTATCTGTCCACGAAACCTGTTCCAGCTGCTTACAATGAAAACAAATATTTAAGGTAAAATCTGAACATTTCATCATTTTAAACAGGGCTGGGTATTGTTAAAGGGACAGTCCGGATTTTTGGACATAGGGCCTCGTTTCCTACTGAGTCAGAGTGTTGGAGACACGTGGAGACACTTTTTTCCTTGTATTTGCAGAGGTCTCTGGTGCTAGACTAGTGCATGTCAATGGTCATAGTTCTCCTGCCTCTAAAAACAGTCTTACCCACTCCACAAAACACCCAAAACAAATCTATTATTACACCAGACTGTCCATGTGTCTGTGTTCACATCTGTCGTGAATCGTCACGTGTTGAGGGACTATTTTCTAGGGATGTCCCGATCACATTTTTTTGCCCCAGAGTCCGAGTCATTTGATTTTGAGTATCCGCTGATACCGAGTCCCGATCCGATACTTCTATAAAACATTATAAAATGAACTAAGAGCAAAGAATAAGATCCAGGATGTATGGGGGGATCAGATTGTGTTGATTTCATGTGTAGTATTTGGGCTGAATTTAGTGTGAAAAATCAAATGTCCAAAACTTTTCAAACCATGCATCATCATTGTTGAAAATCTTGACTTTTCACAGTCTGGTCTTGGAATGTGTAATGTAGTAAACTTAATGAACTGGACAAAACAGGAACCAGACCAGAACCAGATCAGACCTGAGACTCTGCACAATCTACACTTTGTACATTTGATATTATATGTTTGCATGTGCATTAAATTTGAAACATTTAGGCTCGTCTATGAAATCCAAATAATACAAGACCTTACCAAATAAAAGTGAGATGACAGAAGCCCCACAGCCTCTCTCCCCTGGCTACCCCCACTCCCCCACACCACCACCACATCCACAAACCCACCGCGGAGCGCACACCGCAACATCAGTCCCACCGCTCAATAGCGCTGGTTGTTTTGTTTGTAACAAACAGCACCATGTGATGACGCCATCGGCCACACAGGTGTGAACACGGGCCACCGAACCACAGGTAACAGTGTCCGAGCACGACACGGCCCAAAAGTCCCAGCGTAACAGCAGCTCCAGTACAGCAGACGCTGGGACAGACAGTCGCACTAACTGAACGTCCCTGAGCAAATCCCGTGCCTCAGTTAAAAAAAAAAAAACTGTTGTGTGCTGTGTGTCCTGTGTGCGCTGTGTGTTATATATGTATATTATTTATCTGATACCTGATCGGCACATAACGTCCGAGTCCAGATCGAGTCCACAGTCACGTGATCGGATCGGGACAACCCTACCATTTTCTCATATATCAGTCCGCCGCTGCCGAACTTTCTATCAGGAAGTACAACTCACTGCTGCTGCTCACACATAAATCCTTCAAATGCAAAGTTGGTTTTACTTCTAAACTTATTCTATCAACACAGACATTCACATGGACAGTCTGGTGTAATAATAGATTTGTTTGGGTGTTTTGTGGAGTGGGTAAGACTGTTTTTAGTGGCAGGAGAACTATGACCATTGACATGCACTAGTCTAACACCAGTGACCTCTGCAAATACAAGGACTGGATGGAATATTTTAAAAAGTGTCTCCACACGTCTCCAACACTCTGGCTCACTAGGAAATGACGCCCTATGTCCAAAATTCTGAACTGTCCCTTTAAATAATACTGACAGTATGGAGCAGCGGCAGAGGTATCCACCACAAAAATAAAACGATGAAATGGAAAAGAAACAGCAATATAATCTGTCTTTGAGGTCAACATTCTTTTTGTTTTGTTGCCTGTAGTCTCAACACTTGTGTACTCAAACCTGCAGATACTTAACGCACATCAGTCTCGGTGTAATTACAGGCCCTTTAAAGCGTTCCAGTGTCGCGCTCTAAACATCCTCACATTGATTTTCCAAAGTGCTCCCCGGACGCTCCTCTCGTCTGGAGCTCCGATGGCCCTGACCTCCGGCTCGCTGCAGCTCCAGCTCCTGTTTTTAGCCCTCGCCCTGTGGTATAACTGGAGCATGAGTCACCGGAGCTGCTGCTGCTGCTGCTGCTGGTGGGCTTGCATTTCTCTCCCTGATGAGCGCTGGAAGGGTGGAGGTTGCAGGTTCAATTCTAGCTGTGTTTACATGCTCGCTGTGGTGTGTTTGTGTTGTTGGAGCAGAGGCTGAGGGGAAAGTGGTCGAGCTAATGAGTGGGTCAGACATTCTGTATGTAGCTGCGATCATGTTACCGCTCTAACGCAACAGAGCAGGCCAGAGTAACCGAGAAGTGCACTGAAGTAAGCACACAGTTGTGATCCATGAAATGACTCAAGTAAAATGAAAATACTCAATTTACAGCATCTTAAAGGTGCACTGTGTAACTTTTTGGTTGGGGGGTCCGTCACCTGCTTATTTCTGTGGAGATGTCATTGCTCGACTTTACATTTATTCAATTACAGGTGGTTTTATAGCTCAAAAATACCTTGAAAAACAGGGATTCTGACTGATTCTGATTCTGTAACTTGATCTGGTTTGGTCTCCATGAAGACAGAAAGGTTTAATGCCATACTGCGAAACATTTCAGACAAAGCAATAACAACTCCATGGAGAAAAGTGTTTGGCAGACCCTCCACCAGAAAAATGACACAATGCAGCTTTAAATAAAGAGGTAACTGTCATGATGTAATAGGGTTAGGCCAGGGGTTTCCAACCTGTAGTTCGGGACCTACCAGGAGCTCTCCATCCTCTTCCAAGTAGCTCACCAAGGGATTTCTGAAGTATACTATTGTGCTGAATAATAAAAATGTGGTTAATTACATGCCTATTATTATTGTACATGTATCATTTTGAAGCCCATCTTTGTAAACTAATAAATGGACAGTGGTTTATGTTTTATAGGCATCTAACTGTGCTCAAAGGCTCGCCCTCTTTATTATAATCGTCTCAGTTTCTTGCAGCCGCTAAATTGAGTAGCTCTCTGGTATTTTAGTTTTGTAAAAGTTGCTCACCAAAGGAAAAAGGTTGGAGACCCCTGGGATGGGCGGTATCCAGATTTTGATACCGTTAAATCTTCTCCGGATTTTACTGGGGTATACAGTATTATCATATTACCAAAATGTTTTAGTATGACTTTGGTAAACTATAAAGCCACACCGCTGTATGGTCTATGTGTACGACCTGCAGATTTATAACCGATATAGTTATTATTGTGGTAGGCCTAAAGGTACAGTATGGAACTTTCTGGAGATGGGAGTCACCCGCTTGATTCTATAGAAAAAGAAAATTAAAACCACACTTATGCCCCGTCCACACTAGTACGTATTTGAGTGGTTTTCGTTGTGGATGCAGTGTTTGTTCACATTAATCCGACTGAAAACGGCTCCAGAGACGGAACGTTTTGGTGCTTCCAGCTCCCACGAATTCATCTGAGTGCAGATCTGATCCGGCACTGTGTGGACGCCTGAAAACACTGATACTCTGATGTAGGTCTGTGCACCGCGAAGTAATTCACCTCCAAAACACTAAGAGGCAAGTCTATATGTCCATTCATATAAACGTGTGTCTGTGTGTACGACCTGCAGACGTATAATCTCTGAAAAGTTTAACATGAATCATCTCCAACACGACAGAAACACAGAACAGACTCACCATCAGCAGAACACCCCTCTGTCACAGAAAGAACACTCAGATTCCACTGAGTCATGTCCTTTAGTCCGACAGAAGCTGAACCACATCAGCGCACAAGGAAAGAGCTGTTTTTATCAGCACTTTAAAGCTTATGCAAATGAGCCATGTGGTTTTAAGTTTAGTTTCTGTAAAACATAAACAAATATGCATCTGAAGCCAAAACGCTGCCAAGTTGCAGAAGTACTAGTACTTGTGGCCGGACTTGCCGTCTTGTCTTGGTCTCCCTTATGAGCGTCAAGTGACAACAGAACAAAACTAATTGAACATCGTCTCCCCACACAGTTAAAAGAAACATTATAGACACTATTAGTTTTAAATCATGATAACATTAAACTGAAAATACGACCACACATTCATTTGTACTGAGCAAACAAATGTAGGGATCAGTAAGTTATAATATTATATTAGGTCTTTATGCACTGCAGATTTGTTTAAAGACGGTAATGAAACTGATACCGTTGATACTTTTTGATACCGCGGGATACTGTATTACCACTCAACCCTAGGACATATCATCTGATTTACAATTTGAGGTTCATGTAATTAGAAGGACAATTAAATAACGCACAAAATCCGGTATTTTCAGTAAAGTGGTGCAAGAAACGCAAATGTTTAAGTCATTTAATCTTAAAAATAAAACTTTTGTCACCTGCAGATTCCGATGTATTTGAGCAAAAATTGTCTTCACCAGTACAGATATAGTGTAGGCTTATAAGCAACTCTTGATGTCAAAATAGGTCTACTGCGTGCACTTCATCAGGAAGGATAATCAGGAAGTAAACGGGAAGTGAAAAGCGTTTATAAACTCATCGTAGTGAATAATCTGGATGCTCTGAATGCACGAGTGAGGAATAACTCTGGACCACTGCAAATCATTAAAAAGCAAGAACAGCGCCTTTAAATCGATCTGTCTTCAGAACAGCCAATCCATTTACAAATCGTTATAGAGTGACGTAGCAGGTCCTTTCTTTCGGGTTTGATATAGATTCTCCGTAACAGAGACGTGATTTGCGAGGTGTGGAGCAGGATTTTTATTTTACAAGAAAAAAAGTTGGCTATCTCACCTTTTCTAAACACGTCCCTATGAATTAGGCCTTTGACGACTCGATGATTGAGGATGAGTTAATGAAAATGTAACACTGTAAACTGAAGTGCTTTGGGAGACATTCTGCAATAATAAGAAGCGTCTAATAAACAATTTCACATTTTGGACAGTGTTGGGAAGGTTACTTTTAAAATGTATTCGCCTACAGATTACAGATTACACACTCCAAAATGTAGTTTGTAATGTAATCCATTAAATGACTTAAAGTGAGTAAAGTCACCTGAATACTTTGGATTACTTGATTTGCTGTAGAGAAGCAAAGACGAGGAAATCTTCACATAAGATGTTTTATCTGCTAAAAAAAAAAAAAAAAAAGCCCAGACTTTACTGAACCAAATTAAAAATATTATTGATAGAAGACGAGGAGAAACGGTCCACGCAGCATGATTTTGTCCTGTTAAATCCTGTTTGAGACATAGTTTAGACCTGGTTTAGACCTGGTTTAATCTTGGTTTAGTCCTGGTTTAGTCCTGGTTTAGACCTGGTTTAGTCCTGGTTTAGTCTTGGTTTAGTCTTGGTTTAGTCCTGGTTTAGTCTTGGTTTAGTCCTGATTTAGTCCTGGTTTAGACCTGGTTTAGTCTTGGTTTAGTCCTGTTTTAGTCCTGGTTTAGTCTTGGTTTAGACCTGGTTTAGTCTTGGTTTAGTCCTGGTTTAGTTCTGGTTTAGTCTTGGTTTAGTCCTGATTTAGTCTTGGTTTAGTCCTGGTTTAGACCTGGTTTTAGATCTGGTTTAGACCTGGGTTTGGACCTGGTTTAGACCTGGTTTTAGTCCTGGTTTAGTCCTAGTTTAGACCTAGTTTAGACCTGGTTTATTCCTGGTTTAGACCTGGTTTTAGATCTGGTTTAGTGTTCGGCAATGAGTGGAATTATCGAGAAAAAAAAAAAAAAGGCATATAGCCCAAAATGTGAAAACAGGAAAATACCTCTAACTGTAATAACTGTAATCTAATTACCACTCACTGAAACAGTAACTGTAACTGAATACAGTTACTCATAATTTGTACTCTGATTACGTAACTCTGGTACATGTAATCTGTTACTCCCCAACACCCATTTTAGATCATGTTAATTTTAATCCAAAAGAGATTATTACGAGTTAAAATTGACTCTTGTGAGCTTTAAGTCGTGTTATAATGTTGTTACCTCCTCAAAAACATGTTTAAAGTTGTTTACACATGTTTGAGCAACTATATTATGAGTCTGTCTACATCTCTAAAACTCAAAATGCTCTGTTCCACCTTGTGATGTCATGAAGCGGTAATTTTCAAGTTAATAGTTCAGCGGAGATTTGCATTTGCAGCACTGAAATCATCCAAATGATTCTTGTGAAGGTGTACGGATCTTAAAAACACAATGGAGCACTAACTGTATAACTACATGACATCACAAGGTGGTTATAAATCCTACAGAGATCAGACTAGGACAGGACAGGTCAGGTTTTTGTGTTAAGGTAGACAGTTGCGCCGCATAAGAAGGACTCTCGCATCCTTACCTTGGTCTTGTTTTCATACTGTCTCCCACGATTTATGTCCTATTAAGCCCTAAAGCCATAAAATATAAAATACATTGTTGACCTGGAGAATAAATCTGTCCCAGCTTCAATCTCAGGTCAAGTATTCAGAATCATTACAGCCATAACTTAGTAGTGTTGACACGATACTAAAATGTCAAACTCGATTTTACTAAGAAACTAAGAAATAGAACAGATTGTACTGGACAATTAATTGACCAAGAAATTATTACAATAAACGATAATATTGACATTTTGAGATAATTTTCAACTAATATAATGACCATGGAATAAAAATGTAAAGAAACCCTTTCAAAGATCAATAAACTTTACTTTCTAAAGAACATTTAACACAGAAACTGCACAAGAACTAAAAATAACAGGCCTAAATAAAATAGACTTGTTAAAAAACTGCACTTTAAATAAGCCACTGTTGAACCAAACACAACCAACACAATAAGTAAAATGAATTAGTAAGTCTCGGTAACAAAATTGCCCTTAAAAGTTATTTTAGTCGACTTCCATTGGAATATTGTGGTTCTTCTCTCTGTGGCTGCTGCTGTTGCCTCATCATTTTGGTCTTGAAGTGTGTTGAAGTGTATTAACCCGCGACACAGGATGCTGTTTCGCTATAAGGAACCTTCTGTCCTGCCTGGGATTGTGTCTTGTGGGATTTCAGTTGATTTCAGGCTTTTCTGGGGGCTAAGCTAGTTGTTTCTGTCAGGTATGGGTGTATGAACCATTTCTTCTCGTTGTTTTTGCACTCGCTGTATTTGACTCATGTTTGCCATTAGGGGTGTGCAAAATATTGAAATATCGATATATTGTATTGTTTAATGTGATGATACAGTATCGATATCATGGGCTGCTGTATCGATATATCATCAAGAGTATTTTTTGGTATATTTTACTAAATTATTTTGTCACAGAGATACAGTTTTGTTGCTTGAAAAGAAACTAATTTATGCGACACATTTGACATTTTCACAGTTTTGAGGATTAAAACGTTTGTGTTTCATATGAACTTTGAGACTTTTAGTATCACAGCCATGATTTAGTATTTATTTTTTATTGAACTGTATCAAATCGATTTAAAAAATATCTTATTGAACCAAAAGTGCACTGTATCAAGATATGTATCGTATCGTGGCCTGTGTATTGAGGTATGTATCATATTGGCAAATTCTTAATGATACCAGCCCTATTCGCCAACAAGACGTATCTCACTCACTAGTGTTGATTTGGCATCGTGACGTGTTTTGTCACACGGTGATGAACTGTTTTGGTTCTGACGGCGGTGCTTGTGTTGCAGCTTCATGTTGACCACACAGACAGCGGCACTTTCTGTGCTCAGACTGCGCGGGCATCCACTGTGTTGATTAACAAATAATACGTCTATAGTTTACGTCAGTAGCTCGCCCAGGGACTCCTGAATTACATGTATTGACCTGAATAACTCAAACTTGATGAATGAAATGCCTATTATTATTATTATTATTATTATTATTATTAAATCTATCATTTTGATGCCTGATTTTGTGCACGCACAAATAAATTATAGTTTATGTTCTATGGTTTATCCAACTGTACTCCATCTAAGTCTTCCCATGGCTCTTATGTACACTTTATTTCCTGCAACTGCTAAAATTTAGTCAGGCTGGTGCTACCTAGTACCTCCGCTCAATTTAATTTCTCTCCAGCAACTAGGTCAGGAATCAAAATACACTAGATGGTTTGCAAAAATCCCAGAAGTTCAAGTTCGGGCACCAGCCAATCAGTGAAGAGTCATACATTCTGTGTTGGCAACAATTCCCGAGATCGAGGATTTAAAGTCGGAACTAAGAAAATGTTTGATGAATTTTATCAAGGAGAAAGACGTTATTGTCCTTCTTCTTACAGGATTTGGGAAAAACTTAATATACCAGTTAACCCCGTTTGTGGAACATTACATACATCACGACCAAATAACAGCAATTGGTTAAATGATAAAAAGTACCTGCCTACCATCCACTGAACAAATTCTAACACTGCGAGGTCAGACGGTTTTTATGAAGTGAAACTGTCTGATGACTCAAGCCAGCTAAAATTAGTAGCTCTCTGGGATATTTATTTTGTAAAGGGAGCTGGAGACCCCTGGTTTACGCTGACACATTCGTTCAAGCGTCATTACACTAAGGAAATGAGGAGTCAGTAGAGAGCGATAGAAGCCTTTTGACATTCAGTCTCTTTCTTAGAGATTGAGAGAGACGAGGAAAACAAACAAGCACGCGTATACAAATGATCGTTGTCAGAAAAGTTATCGGGCTTGTTAAGTTATCGTACGATGAACTGATTTACTGATGATTGTCACCAGCCTACTTGATACTCAAAACTGATTTTCAACATTGAATCGCAGTACTTTCTTTTCTATTTCCATGTGGTCTTGTGTCTGTATAATCCCTCATTGGTCCAGGAAGGTTCTGTCGTGGTTCATGTGTGTATACTAGTCTATCTGCTCTTATACTTGTTCTGATACAGCTCAACATCATTCTAAAACTATTCAGGAAAGCTTCACTTCTGTCCTGTGAATGTGACTTTTTTAGTACCAAAACCTGCTCAGATTAGTTTCTAGTTTTAGTACCAATTACCGTCTGGTTTTCTTACTTTTGACAACCTCATAACTTAGTAACTACGCTTACAATTTGACAATAAGAAAGATAAAACCGGCTTCCTGCTCCCAGCTATGTAACAGAGACACTTCTTGGTACTTAGCATTAACATTAAGGCAGGTTTGATAGACTTGGAGGAGACACTTTAATTTGTTCCTGTCATCCCATCTCTCCTCAGACAGTATCACGTTGCCCAGGCCGATGTAATGGGCCGAGATCAGGTTTCCTCCACAGGCCTGCGTGTATCGACTGGGAGACTTAACCAGGGAGAGGCTGCACCAGGACTCACCATCACAGTGATAAATGTGCTACAAGTGAACGGCACTGTCTGGGGGAGCACATAATGAGACAGGATTTAAGGAGACTAGTGTGTGGAGGCTCGGAGTGGCAGGTTACGCAGGGTTTAGTTACAGTGGAGAGTGCTCGGGGGTTCTCAAGTGTCATTTTGAAGACATCGCATTTGGACTGTTCTTGAAATTTAACATAAACTTAAAGGTCTTATATTATACAAAATTTAGTCTCGTGAGTTTTAAGTTTATGTTATAATGTAGTTACCTTATCAAAAACATACTTGGAGTTGTGTTTTGTTTTATTCACATGTTTCAGTAATCCTGTGTTGATTAGTTTTCAAGTGTTCAACAGTTCCTTTTTACTTTTTGTTCAGTAGAGATTGGAAATTCCTGTGGAAAATCATCCAAATGATTCTAGTGAAAGTGTATGGAATATAAAAACGCAGTGGAGTTGATGTAGTGGCCACTCACTCTTACTACAGTGAAAAAAATCCCCTGGGCTGAGAGAGGATTTTTCTCATAGAGGCAATTTAATCACAAACTGTTCATGTTTGGCTGACAGGGCACCTACAACTTTGAAAAATGTCAGATTTTGTGGCAATTTTTACCTGTTTTTAGATTATAAACTTTTTCTCAGCTCAAAATCCTTCAGTTGTCTTAAAAAACACTTCTCCAGCTCTGCTCTGCTCCGCTCTAGCTCCTCTTGCTCTGATTGGTCGAAGCAATCATGTGATACACGAGACCACTCTCCGTGTGTGCGTTCACGTGCATTTGTGTGTGCCCACGGGAGAAAAGAGCACTACTGCACATGCTCGGTCGCCCCACAGCCACCAGAAGTACCTAGCCTAGGGATCATGTGCCATTGAGCTCAGCCCATTGACTTGATTGGACGGCCATTTTGAAATCACAGGGTGTCTGGGCGCTCCCTTAGAGATAGGGTGAGGAGCTCAGTCACATGGTAGGAGCTTGGAGTAGAACTGGTGCTCCTCCACGTCGAGAGGAGCCAGTGAGGTGGCTCGGGCATCTGGTCTGGATGCCTCCTGGACGCCTGGGAGGTAATCTGGGGGGAGGACACGCTGGAGGGACTATGTCTCTGGGCTGGCCTGGGAACGCCTCGGGGTCCCACCGGAGGAGCTGGAGGAAATGTCTGGGGTCTGGGAGTCCCTGCTTAGACTGCTGCCCCGTGGCCCGGCCCCAGATAAGCAGAAAATGAATGGATGGGTCCTTTAAAGTGGAACTAAACACTAAATCATCTTTTTTGCCACTAATCTCTGTGTAGATGTTGTTTTAATCACATTTTCTACAGTCCCTTGTCTGTTTTTGGCAATTATAGCGCAAACTAGGTCAAAAACTGGTCAAAAATAGCCAAGAGTGTGTGCTGTCTCCAGTTGCCTTTGCAATTTTGAGTAGTTGGTAACATCACACATAACTCTCCTCATTCCAGGTGTTTCTGGCTGTGTGGGCAGAGTTTGAAGTGCAGATACCGACTAGACCACTCACACTATTCCTCAAATGTGATACTGGCAAAATTACGATATATTACTACCATACTGCCATGATTAATCAGTATAGCACATTTAAAATAACTGGAATCATATTTTGATATTATCTGAACTATAGAGAATAAAACATGTGTCAAAACAGAAAGGCAAATATCGGATATCGGTATCGGCTGACAAAAATCCATGTGGTACATCCTTATACTGCATACTGTATATTGATCAGTATTCTCTTTTGCTTTATCGGAGGCTGTGTCACTGGAGCCGCAATATCTTGACTTCCCTCTCCCCAGACGCTTCCTACAGTTCTCGGGGGGACTCCCAAAGACACAGTGTTTTATATTTTACGCCTGTGTGTAACTCTGTCTTAGCCTCATTCCTGGATCTTCTTTCATAAGTGCTGCTCCGGTCCCCCGTGCCGAGCTAACCCGGTTGGGTGGAAGTGGGGTGGGGTGGGGTGTAGCTGGCGGCCCTGGAAGTGTAAGTCTTCAAAGAGAGGATTTCATTTTCTTTGTGGTACAAGAATATTCAAAGTGAGGACTCAGGGAAAGAACTGCTACGACGTTATGAAATATGAAAAAGACCTGGAGCGAGTTTTTCAAGAAGTTTATTAGAGAAAAGAGGACGAGAGAGTTTGATTTTTATAGTTCACTCTGGTACAACTTTATTCAGATATAGAATAAAAGTGGCAGTGTGTTTGTGTGAGTGAAAGGCACTACTATCTCACTATCTCTGTACGATATTCATCTCACGGTACTAGGGATGGGCAGGATTAGTCGATTAATCTATAATTACTCATTAAGAATTTCATCGATTTCGTTCATTTTAATCGATAAACCAAATGTAGGTTGCTATGCGTAGCGTGACCAAACGTCCGTGTCCGGGGACAAACAGGGGTCTGTCGGTCAGTCTGCAACATGCCGAAGCGCAAATGCATATTTAACAATGACTTGTACAAGAAATTCGATGCTTTCCGTTCCGGTCGGGACAAGTGGGAGGCCATGTGCACAGTAGAGGTGCGCGGATGGGCTACTTTTTCATCCGCAACCGCATCACAAAACTCATCATCCGCCTGCTATCCATTTGCAACCACAGTTTTTGACCAGTTTTCAAAACCGCACCCACCCGCCATCCGCTCGGTCCCCTCCCCGTTGCTCCGAGTTCAGAGTTTTTTATTTGATTAGTGAAACCTCCACCCACCCGAATTTAATTAAAATATTATTTTTCGTCACGTCATCCGCCTGACCCACCATCTGCGCATCTCTAGTGCACAGTGTACAAAACAGACACATATGTTTCGGTGTCCAGTGGGAAAAAGTTTTACCAGGTGAGAGTCGCGCAATATCGATGACGAGTCCCCACCTCCCTCCCCCCGTACGATGTCCTGGTTTTGACAAACACAAATATGGTCACACTAACCTGTATTCCACTGAATCATGTCTT
Organism: Boleophthalmus pectinirostris; assembly: GCF_026225935.1. Lineage (NCBI taxonomy): Eukaryota > Metazoa > Chordata > Actinopteri > Gobiiformes > Gobiidae > Boleophthalmus > Boleophthalmus pectinirostris. Next base: position 3,912,963 of record NW_026571095.1, read on the forward strand.
TTAATCCAACAGAAGTTGAACCGCATCAGCGCACAAGAGCTAATTTTTTTTTTCTTTGCTTAGTTTATGCAAATTAGCCATGTGGTTTTACATTTCGTTTCTGTGAGAGTTGCGCAAAACTGAATTAAACACATTATAATGTCAAACAGGCGGATGTGGCTCTAGAGTGATTACGGCAGGGGTGTCCAAACTTTTTTCATCAAGGGCCACATATCTAAACACAGATGAAGCAGAGGGCTGATTTAGGGCTGCAGACTGGTGCTCAGTACAGGGAATAATTGAAATATGTGCATGTTTAACACGTTAGAATGAACCATCAGTCTTTATTCATGCTAAGATCCTTAAAACCACACACTAAATATGAAATATTAGCTTCATCAAGGTAGATTTTCAAAAAAATTGCAGTAAAAATATTTTTTTAATTGATGCAAGGTAATTTGGGCCAATTCACCTGGAAATCTGAGGGCCAAGAAAAACTTGTCTGAGGGCCACATTTGGTCCCTGGGCCATAGTTTGGACATGCCTAGGTTACGGTTTATGTGTCGTAAAGTTGAATTTATTTATGCAGATTAGTAGTGCAGTGTAGTAATAATAATGATGATAATTTTAATATAAAAACCTTAATGATTAATTGATAATCGATTGTTAATTCTCCAGACGATCGATTAAGAAAATCTAATCGAATGCCCATCCCTACATGGTACGTTATTTAAAACTATGAATACACTACTTTTCCCTCTTAAAATGCCTTGACAAGACTTGATCCTTAGAACTAACTATTAATTTAAGATATTATTGTGAGACCTTCCATGATACAATGTTGTGATATTTCGGTTATTGTTACATCCTTACTGAATAATTTAGGTTCATTCAGTGTCACGGAGAAGACCTGAATCTGTCTACACATCTCAAACCAGTATCTGATAAACCAAGTCCTGTCTCCTCTATGACTCTCTCCATCCACAACATGCGCGATGGTGAGGAGATAAAAGCCTTAAAGACGCAGGCTGACAGTGAAGCAGACTGCTCGGAGACGGCTGAACTAAACACGCTTAGTTCCACCTGTCCCGCTCACTCGTCATCACTGTTCTAAATAAAGAGTGGATTTATCTGTGATTAGAAAGGTCGTCAAAAGTATACAAAATCACACACTGAAACTAGTATCGAAATGAGATCTCATTTGGGCAGTTATTGAAACTAGGGCTGGGCATGATTAGTCGACTAATCCATAACTGATCATTAAGAATTTCGTCGATTACTTTCATTTCTATTTGACAAACCAAATGTAGGTTTCTGTGTGTAGATATGAAGCTGCGTCTGACACAAACACTGGAGCTGCAGCCTCAGTCCCACGTTTGGGCTCTGGCTCCTTGGAGACACTGTACCACTCAGTGAGTGTGTTTACATGTACATCTGTGTCCTGGTTTCATCATGGTGCATGTTTACACAGTATCTCGGTTACTGCAACATAAAGAGCTGCACTAAACCTGCACACGTCTGATCTCTGAAAACATCGCGACACACAGAACAGACTCACCTTCAGCAGAACACCCCTCTGTCACAGAAAGAACACTCAGATTCCACTGAGTCATGTCCTTTAGTCTGAACCACATCAGAACACAACAGAGTTTTGTTTTTTTTTTTTTCTCCTCTTATGCAAATGAGTCATGTGTTTTAAAGTTTTGTTTCTGTGAGACTTGCACAAAGCTTCATTAAACACATTCTAATCTCAAACAGGCTGATGTGGCTCTAGAGTGTTTATGGTTTATATGTTGAAAAGTTTAGTTTATTTATGCAGATTAGTAATAGTAATAATAATGATGATACTTATTATATAAAAACTTTAATGATTAATCGAAAACCGATACTTAATTCTCCCGATGATCGATTACTGTATTTTCCGGGCTATTAGACGCGCTCTTAAGCCTCTAACCCCATCAAAAAAACGACGGAAGTCCTATACACGAATCCACTCAGGTGTCCCAGCATGACTTCAGTAAACTACAAAGCCGCACCACCTGCAGAACACACAAACACACACTGAGCAAACAGCGACCGCACAGAGAAACACACCCACAGACACACTCATCACTCCACGCCGACGAGGAACGGAACGGAGGAACGAATGGAAAAAGTGAGTGCAATGTGCCACTTCTAGACACGACTGAACAACTGAGTCAATGTGAACACGCCGACAATCCGTTGGTCCCAGACACACCCTCCCTACACGCCACAACTGAACAAAGCCCAGAGTCACCGTGAACGAACAAACAAACAAAACCACTCACCCATCACACTGTTGGGTTTCATTTAAAGTCCAGTGCGGTTTATTTGTGAAAAAAGTTCAAAAATAGACCATTTAATGACAATGCGCCTTATAATCCAGAGCACCTAATAGCCTGGAAAATACAGTAATAAAATTTAATCAAATGCCCATCCCTAACTGAAACTACAACAGTCACATTCACAGGACAGAAGTGAACTTTTCCTGCAGAGCTTCAGAGTGATCCAGAGCTACATCAGCTGTGTCCTGTCTCCCAGATTTGAGAGGGCGTGATTCAGAACATGTGTATGAGAGACACATGTTCTGAATCAGTTCATGACAAAAACAAACATGGAGGTTTACACATAAAAAAAAAAAAAAGGGAAAACAACATAAAGGACAGAGGGAAACAGCATGGATTTTCTCAGAATCAACAATCAAAACACCAAAATATGTCTCTGGTAAAGGAAGTTGTATATTTTGTTCTGTATGTTACAATAATATTCAGGAGATGTCCTCTGCATTTGAGTGATACGTGACACAAATGAGCAGCTGTGTTGGACTGTCTCAGGTTTGGACGGAGGATTTTCAGGCTCTATGGCCCAGTTCCAGACCCTTCTAGATACTATCAGAATGTGGTGACACCAGCTTGCCAAACCTGATCCCGTCAGATCTCAGAAGCCAAGCAGGTCCGGGCCTGGGTCATACTTGGATGGGAGACCACTGGGAATTCCAGGTGCCAAAGTGGTTGTGTCCTTAGGCAAGGCACTTCACCCACATCGCCTAGAATGGAAGCAGTTTGTGTTTGATTGGTGGTTGGAGGGAGTGATGGTGCAGATTGGCAGCCTCGTGCCACTGAGTGTGGAGTGAATGAATAATGTTCTGTAAAGAGTCTGTGAGGATCTATATAAAACTTATCAACGATTATTATTATTCATTAACAGTGTTGGGGAGTAACAGATTACATGTACCAGAGTTCAGTTACAGTTACTGTTTAAGTGAGTGGTAATTGGATTACAGTTACTTGGTTGAAATAAATGGATTACACAGAGTTATTTTCCTGTTTTCACTTTTTTTTCTTTTTTTGGTAATTCCACTCATTGTCAGACACTAAACCAGGTCTAAAACCAGGTCTAAACCAGGTCTAAACCAGGACTAAAACCAGGTCTAAACTATGTCTCAAACAGGATTTAACAGGATTAAACCATGTGGACTGTGTCTCCTCGTCTTCTATCAATACTATTTTTAATTTGGTCAAGTAAAGTCTGGGCTTTTTTATTTTCTTTTAGCAGACAAAACATCTTATGTTACAATATCCTTGTCTTTGCTTCTCTACAGTAAATCAAGTAATCCAAAGTACTCAGATTACGTTACTCACTTTAAGTAATTGAATGGATTACGTTACAAACTACATTTTGGGGTATGTAATCTGTAATCTGTAGGGGAATACATTTTAAAAGTCACCTTCTCACCACTGTTCATTAATGTAAACAGGACTGGCTGCTCAGGCCCATGGATCACTCTGCAAATACCTGCACCACTGAGGGATTACACACATATAAGGAGATGTGGTAATATAAAATTAAGTACAACGATTTAATGTTGGATTTTTGGTTGAGACTGTGCGGAAAATATTGAACAAAAAGTTTTAGAGTTGATAATTTAGAGTCTAGGCTGTAGGATTTATTGTTACTTTGTAGTGACATCTCGCTGGGGGTGTTCTACATGTAACTCTACGGTGAAAGGCTCATCAGTTACAATGAATGTGAACAATGCGCAATGAGCAAACACAGCCACACAAGGTTTATAGATCGACTGAAAACTTAAACACATACACAATGGATTCCAACAGCACATTTTCAGGAGCTTGTGGTCAATACAAGTGTTTATGGTCCTGTATAAGAGTTTGATTTAAAAAATGAAAAAAAAAAAAATATATATATATATATATATATAATAAAAAATTATTTACTGAAAAAGTGTTCCATATTTTGTGGACTATAAGTCGCTCCGGAGTATAAGTCGAATCAGCCAAAAAATGTGTATAAGTCTCACTTTTTAGGGGAAATTTATTTGATAAAATCAGAGATCAGGAACCGACATTTGATCTTGAAAGTCAAGTTCTAGTAAAAACAATAGAACAGAGACTGTTAATGTCTCACATATCAGGAAATGTGGTAATATAAAATTAAGTATGAAGTGGTATTGAAATTGTTTTAGCGTCGTCATGACAACACTATTGTAGATAAAGAGCGTCTGCATTTGTGCCTTTGTCCCTAATAGACTGCCTGTGGAGTTTCCCCTCGACGCAAACTATCTGTACATTATTAATGAGAGGCTGATGTCCAGAGCAGATAGAGCACAGATGGGGGTTTAGATTTTACAAAGCGGAGCAAACAAACGCGTCAGAGGCCATGAATTCTTTATTATGTTTTGTAAATGAGCTGTTTTGTTTTTGGAGATAATTGTCAAGTTGCTGGGCCCATTATAGGAAGCTTTACATCTGGGACAAAGAGGGACAAAGCACTTTTGTTCTGCTTAGATGTGCTGTGATCATTGTATTTTTATTTAGATTTAGACAAACTTTATTGATCCACATGGGAAATTTTGGACACAGTAGCTCACACATCACAATATAATAACAAAGATTACATGTACCGGAGTTACGTAATCAGAGTACAAATTATGAGTAATTGTATTCAGTTACAGTTGCTGTTTAAGTGAGTGATAACTGGATTACAGTTACTTGGTTGAAATAAATGGATTACACAGGACGGATTACCCCCCCCCACCCCGGTAATTCCACTCATTCCCGGAAAATAAACCAGGTCTAAACTAGATCTAAAACAGGTCTAAACCAGGTCTAAAAACAGGATTAAACAGGAGTAAAATAGGTCTTAAACAAGTCTAAAACAGGACTAAAAGCAGGTCTAAACTAGATCTAAACTAGATCTAAACTAGGTCTAAAACCACGACTAAACCAGGTCTAAACCAGGACTAAAACAGGTCTAAACCAGGTCTAAACCAGGACTAAACCAGGTCTAAACCAGGTCTAAACCAGGTCTAAACCAGGACTAAAACAGGACTAAATCATGCAGACAAAACATCTTATGTTATATCCTCATCTTTGCTTCTCTACAGCAAATCAAGTAATCCAAAGTATTCAGATTACTTTACTCCCTTAAAGTAATTTAATGGATTACGTTACAAACTACATTTTGGAGTATGTAATCTGTAATCTGTAGGGGAATACATTACATTAAAAGTCACCTTCCTAACACTGCCCATAGTTCTCTACTCAGTCTGAACGTTAGGGATTTGTCGAATAAAATGATGTCAGCACATAACACCTCTACCTGCTGGCGATCAAACTCCGATCGACAACTTCAAACTTGTACAGACCTATGTGGATTCTGTATTCAAAACATGTCCAAATTACCTGTTTTGGTACGCTGTATCATTTTAGACTTGCTATTACACGTCCAGACTGAAAAAGGCCCACTAAAATGATCCCAACTGTTGTGCATTCAGCGGCGTTATAACTTGTTTACCTTGTGATGGCCAAATGGCTGTTTTCTCCACCTCCGTGCTTTGTCATTGCCGTTCTGAGCCAAAATTCTGTCCCTCCTCTCCTCCTCCTCTTCCTCCTGCCCGGCCTGTTCTTACCAGACGCGGAACCACTCTCCATCTGTGAAAATGACTCTATAATCTCCACAATAATGTCTGCGGTTCACCTGTCAAGTTTTCTCTTTCCCCATCTCCCCATCAGAGATTGCCGATTTAAGCCTCCGTCTGCTGCCAGTTTGGACTTGTGAAAATTGGTTGAGATTGTGCGGAAAATATTGAACAAAAAGTTTTCGAGTTGATCATTAGAGTCTTGGCTGTAGGCGATTGTTGTTGCTTTGAAGTGACATCTCGCTGGGGATGTTCTACAGGCAGTGTTGAGGAGGAACAGATTACATGTACCGGCGTTATGTAATCAGAGTACAGATTATGAGTAATTGTATTCAGTTACAGTTACTGTTTCAGTGAGTGGTAATTGGATTACAGTTACTTTGTTGAAATAAATGGATTACATGGCGGTATTTTCCTGTTTTCACATTTTGGGCTAAACCAGGACTAAACCAGGACTAAACCAGGAGTAAACCAGGACTAAACCAGGTCTAAACCAGGACTAAACCAGGTAAAGACTAAACCAGGACTAAACCAGGACTAAACCAGGATTAAACCAGGACTAAACCAGGACTAAACCAGGACTAAAGGACTAACCAGGACTAAACCAGGACTAAACTAAACCAGGACTAAACCAGGACTAAACCAGGACTAAACCAGGACTAAACCAGGACTAAACCAGGACTAAACCAGGACTAAACCAGGATTAAACCAGGTCTAAACCAGGTCTAAACCAGGACTACACCAGGACTAAACCAGGACTAAACCAGGTCTAAACCAGGACTAAACCAGGATTAAACCAGGACTAAATCAGGTCTAAACCAGGACTAAACCAGGTCTAAACCAGGACTACACCAGGACTAAACCAGGACTAAACCAGGTCTAAACCAGGTCTAAACCAGGTCTAAACCAGGACTAAACCAGGTCTAAACCAGGACTAAACCAGGACTAAACCAGGACTAACCAGGTCTAAACCAGGTAAACCAGGACTAAACCAGGAATAAACCAGGTCTAAACCAGGTCTAAACCAGGTATAAACCAGGACTAAACCAGGTCTAAACCAGGACTAAACCAGGACTAAACCAGGATTAAACCAGGACTAAACCAGGACTAAACCAAGACTAAACCAGGTCTAAAACCAGGTCTAAACCAGGACTAAACCAGGTCTAAACCAGGTCTAAACCAGGAGTAAACCAGGTCTAAACCAGGACTAAACCAGGACTAAACCAGGAGTAAACCAGGTCTAAACCAGGTCTAAACCAGGACTAAACCAGGACTAAACCAGGTCTAAACCAGGATTAAACCAGGTCTAAACCAGGACTAAACCAGGACTAAACCAGGTCTAAACCAGGACTAAACCAGGACTAAACCAGGACTAAACCAGGAGTAAACCAGGTCTAAACCAGGTCTAAACCAGGACTAAACCAGGACTAAACCAGGACTAAACCAGGATTAAACCAGGACTAAATCAGGTCTAAACCAGGACTAAACCAGGTCTAAACCAGGACTAAACCAGGACTAAACCAGGTCTAAACCAGGACTAAACCAGGTCTAAACCAGGTAAACCAGGTCTAAACCAGGACTAAACCAGGACTAAACCAGGTCTAAACCAGGTCTAAACCAGGACTAAACAGGACTAAACCAGGACTAAACCAGGTCTAAACCAGGACTAAACCAGGTCTAAACCAGGACTAAACCAGGTCTAAACCAGGTATAAACCAGGTCTAAACCAGGTATAAACCAGAACTAAACCAGGTCTAAACCAGGACTAAACCAGGACTAAACCAGGATTAAACCAGGACTAAACCAGGACTAAACCAAGACTAAACCAGGTCTAAACCAGGTCTAAACCAGGACTAAACCAGGTCTAAACCAGGACTAAACCAGGTCTAAATCAGGAGTAAATCAGGACTAAACCAAACTAAACCAGTCTAAACCAGGTCTAAACCAGGACTAAACCAGGTCTAAACCAGGTCTAAACCAGGACTAAACCAGGTCTAAATCAGGAGTAAATCAGGACTAAACCAGGACTAAACAGTATGAGACAGTAGGGTGGACATACTCATATAAATTTCTCATTTCTCATATAAAAATCATTTCTATCAATAATATTTTTAATCTGGTTAAGTAAAGACTGGACTTTTTATTTTCTTTTAACAGACAAAACTTCTTATATGTTAAGATTCTTGTCTTTGCTTCTCTACAGTAAAACAAAAGTCTGTTTACATTTTATACATTTTAAAAGTCACCTTCCCAACACTGTCTACATGTAACTCTACGGTGAAAGGCTCATCAGTTACAATGGTGAATGTGAACGATGCACGATGAGCAAACACAACCACACAAGGTTTTTAGATTGTCTGAAAACTTAAGAAAAACATACAGAATGGATTCAAACAGCACATTTTCAGGAGCTTGTGGTCAATACAAGTGTTTATGGTCCTGTATAAGAGTTTGATTTTGAGAAAAAAATATTGAAAAATGAATAATGAAAAAGTGTACCGTATTTTTCGGACTATAAGTGGCTCCGGAGTATAAGTCGCACCAGCCAAAAAATGCGTAATGAAGAAGAAAAAACATATATAACTCGCCGCAGAGATGAACAATTTAGAACAAAATATTATGTCTTTGATTGAAAAAAGTTCTCCAAATGTCACCTTTAGTTGAAAAATAGGTTTTCAAAGTGATATTAATTTGCTTTTTGTCATGAATTGTCAGTTTGAAAGTAGTAAGAGCACTTTTCTAGAGTAACATTTATTTACTCTTCACAAGTGAGTCGGACACAAAGACATTTTTACTTTGACATGTTTATGTTGTGAATAAAACAAAATCTGGAATCTTTTTTTCCCACTTGTACTCAAAGCTGCCATCGTCTACTCGTACACACCAGATGTGAAACCTGTTTACACCTCACTAATACTTTGCAGCTGATGTCACCAATATTCCCTGAGAGTGTGATGCTAACTGTAGGCCCTGCTCTCTCTGAACTGTGAGTCAAGTTAGACTTTAATCTGAGTTTTGTTTGAACATGATCTGACTAGAAAGATCTGATGTGGCTGGAACAGGGGAGCTGATTTTGTACTTGTCCCCCTCAAAAAAAATGACAGTATCAGCCAACAGTTTTTCAGTTACCATATTTTTCAAACTATAAGGCTCCATTCAGACTGCAGGGCTTAACGCTCAATTACGATTTTTTTGTGAAATCCGATGTTTTGGCGAGGTCGTTCACATTTCCAATTAAATGTGACTTGTATGTGACTCCAGTGTGAACGTTAAACGGCCCGAAAGTGTCCCACATGTGACACTGGAGACACGATGACGTCAACCACAGCGAGCGTGCTCTGTGTTTACAGAAGTTGTCCAAACATGGACGCAGCATCGAGCACCTGGAGATTTTAAAGTTCCTCTCGTACCGGAGCCAGAACATGAACAACTTACTTGTTTTAAGGAGGAGATTGAGAAGGAGAAGGACGAGGTTTTTGGCCGTGGTGTTTTGTCCATTAAAAGGAACGTGTGGATGTGGAGATGTAGCCAAGAGTGGTGAGTGGAGATGTGCTTCACTTCAGTGATACCGAGTTCATTAACAATTTTCGCCTACTTCAACACAGAATAGTGACATTTGTGTCTTGTTGTTAACGTGTAGGTCGGATGAATGTGCTTTGGCCGTTCACACTGAAGTCACATGTCAAAAGATCAGATATGTATCAGTTTTAGGAGCACATATCCAAGTGTCCTGGGTCACATTTGAAAAAATCAGATCTGTATTGTTTAGACTGTCATTAAAAGATCAGATACAGGAACATAGGGGCCAAAAAATCAGACTTGGGTCACTTCAGGCTGCAGTCTGAACGTAGCCTAAGTCACTCCAGAGTATAAGTTGCACCAGCCAAAAATGCATAATGAAGAAGAAAAAAACATATATAAATCGCACTTTTGGGTGGAAATTCATTTTATAAAATCAGAGACCAGGAACCAACATTTCCTGTGTAAAGTCAAGTTTTAGTAAAAACAATAGAAGAGAGAACAACAGACTGTTAACGTCACATATGAACAGATCTTCAGATAAATATAACATAAACAACAGAACAGAACAAGTTTAACAAACTCTCCATCTCGCTCCAAATCACTAAATCCATTCAATTCTTCATCCTCGGTGTCACTTCTGAACAACTCCACGACCTCTGGAGGTAAACAGAGCGACGCTTCCTCTTCTGTGTCGCTGTCGTCAGACTTAGCATCAGTTCCAGTTAGAATTATTCGGGTCTTTCTGAATCCCGACAGGATGGTTTCGGTGTCACTGAAGTCCAGGCTTTGTCCGTTCATCCAGTGACTTCAGGAAAGTCTCATGGTGCATCCTCCCGGTTACCATGAAGCTGTGTTCTCCATCCTCACCTTTCAGCAGTCCCTCAAAAGTTTCTCGCTTACTCCAAACTTTTCTTTCTGCTGCTCGATTATCGTTTTTGGCTGAATATTTCACTACTTGCAGGACAGAGGCTCTTTCTGCAGGAGACATGTGCATTAGAGGGCGCAGTGACAGTGGTACAGGAGCAGCAGATACTGACACGTAAGACTAGAGCTTCTTGCAGCTTCAGTGTGAAAATTTTAATATATAAATTGCATTGGAGTATAAGTCACAGGAAACACCCAAACCATGAAAAAAGTGCAACTTATAGTTAGAAAAATACCGTAACTGTAATTTGATTTTGATTTTTGATTTGTTTAACAGCACAAATCACCTCACCTGTTGTAGTTCCAGCGAAGTCAGTTCTTTTTGGTCAGATTGTGTTAAATAAAAATCTCAAAAATTCTAACTTGAGTAACTGAGCTTCAGACTGAGCAGTGCCTTTAGTTAGCGTCACACCTCCAGAGAATGTGGATCAGCTGCAAACTTTCTGTCGTTGTTGACAAATGAACACGCTGCTGACTGACCTGCTGAAACGCCTTTTGCTGTGTTTTGATTTATTTTGATTGTTGTGATATTTAAGATGTGTTTTCTTTTTTTTTTTTTTATATCTGAGGTGAACTTGGACCATTGTGGTGGGAAATTACAACAAGTCTATTTTTCTTTCAAAGGGTGTGAAAGAAAATGTCAAGGTAACCCCGCTATGTTCCAGTGTGACCTGCATGTTTCCGGAGGTCGGGGTGACCGGAGGAAAAGCAGCCTGCACACACGGGGAGAACATGCAAACTGTGACATTTCAGACGATTTATTTTAGTTATAGATGTGATGTCATTTCAAGATAGTACCACGTCATTTTGTGCAATATTCACGCTTACGGCACAAACCAGGAAGACGGTTGGAAACATGTGATTACAACCTCCGGCAAAACTGAAAAATGAGAAAATGTCCCAGTTTTCTTCATCTCCATGTCATTGTAGTGTTCTTCTATGTTCAGATTATCAACAATTCCAACCGGACCTTAGTTTTCATCATTTCACCACTGATGCACAACTCTGAGTGCACTGGTACATGTGATTAGAAGAGATGAGGCACCAAATGCCAGATGATTCCAAACAGCACATACGTCTACAGTCTTCATTTACCTCTGATCACATTTACTTCAGTGGGTTTGATCACAGTCGGTCGGTGAGTCCAGTGTCGGGAACTACACCAGAAGTTGTCATCACATGTTTCCAAACGTCTTCCTGGTTTGTGACAGACAGTGTTGGGAAGGTGACTTTTAAAATGTATTCCCCTACAGATTACAGATTACATATCCCAAAATGTAGTTTGTAAAAGAATCCATTAAATTCCTTAAAGTGAGTAACATAATCTGAATATTTGTATTGTCATGCTTTTTAAAACTACATGAATGTACCAACTACATCCTGAAAATTCTTGTTTGTTCTCTTCAAATTGACTGTTAAGCTCAAGTCTCACTGAAGAGGCTTTTGTTTACTGTAGAGAATCAAAGACGAGGAAATCTTAACATGAGATGTTTTATGTGCTAAAAGAAAAAAGTCCAGTCTTTCATTAAACATATTAAAAATATTATTGATAGAGAAATTATTTCTATATGAGATCACTGCTGCTTTAAATTATGTCCACATACTATTAGTGTCATACTGTTTAGACCTGGTTTTAGTCCTGGTTTAGTCCTGGTTTAGTCCTGGTTTAGTCCTGGTTTAGACCTGGTTTAGTCCTGGTTTAGTCCTGGTTTAGTCCTGGTTTAGTCCTGGTTTAGTCTTGGTTTAGTCTTGGTTTAGCCCAAAATGTGAAAACATAAACATACCGCCATGTAATCCATTTATTTCAACAAAGGAACTGTAATCTAATTACCATTCACTGAAACAGTAACTGTAACTGAATACAGTTACTCATAATCTGTACTCTGATTACATAACGCTGGTACATGTAATCCATTACTCTCCAACACTGGTGACGAAAGCGTGAATAGAGCCTCGACACCCAGTTTGAGATTTGGCACTGGAGACAAAGATCACAGAATCACCTGATCTGTTTCGAAATATTGATACTTTAAACAGGAACACAAACACTCATATTGATCACAGACTCCTGAAAATGTGTTTCAATCCATTTACTTGTAACCGCAGTTAAAGAGGCGACAAATCCAAAAGAGCCACGAGCAGGAAGGTTCCATCAGCTCCAACTCCGACCAACAACAGCCCCAGGAATAATAAGAATAAGAAGAAACATTATTACACATTTTCTTCTGTGACTGAAACAAACCATTTAGCAGCAGTGTGACTGACTCTCCTCTGGTCACAAAATAACAACACAGTTGTTAAATCTCTTTATTATTATTCTGTTTGTTGTGTTGGGCATTAGGGTTGTCAAAAGTATTGAAACTCAGATACTTATTTATACTAAAACGAATCAAAACTAAATAGTCGGAGTAAGGGCGCCACATCAGAGCTGTACGACTTTTTACTGTCGAATTCAAGTGAAAACTCTGACTCTGAACTCAGGGCATGGAATGAGCATCTCAAAACAAACTTGTGTTGAGAGAATTGGGAATCAGCATGTAGCAAAGCTCACAAACAGATAATTAATACTCGATTTCTTTTGTTTCTGCAATAGAAGTGCTTATGAGGACATGTGTAACACCAGACAAACTGAACCTGTACATAACATACCACATATTTGTAGCAAGTGCACTAATGCTAAAGGGACTCTGTTTCACTGCATGTGGCAACGTCCTGAGACAGGACTCTTGTGAGAGGAAGTTAGAGAAGCAGCAGAGATGATTATCTCAAAGAATATTACAACAAATCCTGCTAGGTTTATTTAGGTTTATATCCCAAAAAGTACAGGTTTACTAAAAGTGAACAAATTATGACTAATATGTGTTTTTTACAAGCAAAAAGAACAATTGCAATGTTTTGGGCAAAAAAAACAACTATATATATATATATATAAACAATGTGTGTGTGGATGGCTATAACTTAACTGTGAGGTTGATCTGTCCTTGTTTTTGTTTTTTATTTGTTCTTATCTACACGACTGGTAAATAGATTGTAATTATGCTTTCATAATGTACAAAAACCAAAATAAAAACATTGTTTAAAAATAAATAATTCATTTAAACTAGATACTCATTTGAGCAGATATTGATTATACAAAAGAAATAATAACATTAACAAACTCACATTAACAGGACCTGAGCTTCTCAGAACACTTCGCGTATGATTTTGAGCTTTACCTGAGCTTGTATTAGAGCCTGAAGCACACAGTGTTGAATAGTTTGAACTGAATCTTTTTTTATTTATATCGAGATGTCTTTTGCGGCGTCTGTAATTGTATATTCCAAAATAAAAGAATTCATCTTTGGACCAAAGTGCAGAGTGCAAACCCTGATTCATCTTTCTAGATCGAACAGGTTTGATTGACAGCATTGCTAAGCGTCCACCTGTTTCTGTTCTAGTATATGTGCCCTGGTTAAAGATTAACCACTTTAACTTTAACTGCTAGCCTCGATGAGCTTCATTTGGTTGCAGCTGAACACTGTGGTTGACGTCACACTCACTCAGTCAACTTCTCCATGTTTTTTCCACATGGTTCTCATTCAAGAGCAGCTCGGATTGGATAAAACTCTCTTTCCCTTTTGGTCGCTTCTTTATAGTTCTCATCCATCAAAATGGCAATGTTTTTCACTCTAATTTGTTTTGGTAAATTGTTTTTTTTTTTGCAATATAGTGTTTGGAGAATTGCTTTTTTACCCCTTCTTCCTCTCTCTGTCCAGTCGTGTACTTCTTTCGACATTTGCTGTCCCCTGTGGCTCCGTGGACACCTGACCTTTCTGTCCTGACTTGTACTCCTCAGTCAGCACGGAGCGGCAGAGTGGTTAGCCTGTGGCGTTTTAGCTGGAAATCTGCACAGTGACCTTTTAAAGTCTATGTTTAATTTACATTGGCCCTGTCAGAGTCAAGACACACCTCTGGGGATGAGACCCGACTTACAGAGAGTGAATTATGAGAAAGTTTGAGTTGGTCAGAAAATGCAATGTCAATGTTTGAATGGCACTTTTGGATGATGATATTTAAAGGTTCTATATTATGATATTATATGAAACTTACTCTTCTGAGCATTTTAGCCATGTTATAATAAACCTGGAGTTGTTTTTTGTTTCATTCACATTTGTTCAAGTAACCCTGCGTTATTAGGCTGTCTACCAGAGTGACCAGACATTCTTATTTACCGTATTTTCCAGGCTATTAGGCTACATTCAGAACCGAAAAAGCGAGTGCAATGTGCCACTTCTAGACACAACTGAACAACTGAGTCACTGCGAACACGCCGACAATCCACAATTATCGATAACGATGAACAAAACTGAAATTCTGTTTAACAAGATTAGAATTTCTGTCAAGATGAATGGAGAACTGTGCTTAATGAGGGGGTATTTTTAGAGCTTTCTCCATGTTTTAACGTTCCATCGTCTAAAAAAAACATGTTTGAAGAGGTTTTAGAGACATCCACGCGTGTTTGAGTAATCTAGGGATCTCTCTGTACGACATTTCTCCATAAATACGACAATAAACATGACAATTTAATACAAACAAAACAAAACATGACAGAAAACAATAAACAGAAAACAAAATGCCTTGACAAGACTTAATCCAAAGAACTAAGATTTAAAAGTGTTAGAACTGTTATTTCTTCATGTTTGCACCAGAACAGAGCAAAGGATCATGGTCTATGTAGTTCCCTCTGTCTTTTTTTTTTTTTAACTATTGCTGCACCATAACTCTTCATTTAAGCAAAGAGACTTGTAATTCGATATATTGTGATGGTCCATGATGTTATTGTGAGATCTCTGACGATACGATATCATGATATTTTGGTTATTGTTACATCTCTAGTAAATAGGGGTATATATCTTCATTTGTTCAGCTAAAACACAGAAAATTGTGCTTGAAAATGACTATGAGACAAAAAAATGTATCAACAGAAGTCCCTCTGATGATATACACAAGTGACTCGAAAATGGACAATGTTACGCGCTCTTTTCATGTTATTATTTATATCAACCATCCCAACCCGGGTGTGTCCCAGTTTTGAAGTTTGAAAATCTGGTCAGTTTATTGTCGACATCTCCAAATCTCAAAACGTTGTTATTGATACTTTTGCAGTGACAGTGGCTCAGTTAATCGAGTGTCTGTCCACTGAACTGAAGGCTGGCATTGGTTGAGTGGTCAAATCCACTGACCCACAGGTTGGCGGTGTCATTCCAGCTCCCACATTTGAATCCTTGGGCAAGACACTTAACCCACCTCACCCCCAGTGTCTGCGTACACTGGTGTATGAATGTGTGTGTGAATGGCTGAGTGGTTCCTTGTTGTAAAGTGCTTTGTGTGCCATGAAGGTGGAAAAGCTCTGTAGAAAAATGTGACCATTACCATTTACATCACCCTGGGGTAATACTACATCTAACTCTATGGTGTAATGTTCAGAAATTACCATATGGATACAATGCACACTTTAGCAAGCCACAAAAAATTAAGATTAAGTGTGAAAACAAATAGCCTCCCGTCTCGAGCGTGCCTCTGGCTTGAAAGTCCCAGTGTGAGATTCTCATTCTCTCAGTGGGAACGTTCCCTTCCTCCCTCCGGATCCCCCCTTCTCTTGGGCAGCACATGGGTAACTGCTGTGCCCAGGAGAGGGGGGACGTTCTCACCGGTGTTTAGTCGGCCTTGTCACACACTGTGATGTATTGGGTTCGAAAATCAGCTTCTATATCATAATAAAATGAAACGTGAATGTACCAGACCAAATGTGGGGCCTTGTTTATGTCATTGTACTGATTTTCATGAAGCGACACACATTTTTTCAGTTTGTAATATCAATATAATTCTCATTTGCTCGCAGGAGTTTACTATGATATCATATTTTAAATCATTTTTTTTCTTATTCCTCATGTCCTACAGCATCTGTAACTGTTGATTTGGGAAGAAATATAAATTGCTTCCTTACCTGCCATGAACATAATCAACTCAGGAGTCATGTAACGCAACAGGGGAGAAAAACAGGGGGCTTATTCTTCCCAAATCAGAATACTCCTTATGCTCCACATGAACAAATGTGTTGAGATCTACTGTAACTTGCATGTGTAATTAACACAATACATATAATGAAAAAAAAGTTGTTTTTTTATTCATATATAGATGAACTAACTTTGTTTCATAACGGGTACAATTCAGGGAGACTTTCCACCTTGGGGACTTTCAGCTTACTTCCCTGAAAACTCAAGATTTAATCAGCATATTTTCAAGAGCCTGTGATCAACGCAGTACGAGCGTTCATGGTCCTGTTTAGGTGTTTGATTTTCAACAACAACAAAGTAAATAACTGAAAAACTGTTGGTTGATGCTCTCTAGCTTGTGACTGTAACGTTATTTAAGAGAGAGCAAAGATCACCAGAAAAAATCAACTCGTTCTGGTCAGATTGTGTTCAAATAAAGCTCAGATTAAAGTCTAATGTGAGGAACTTCAGACAGCAATGCCTCCACCCCCAGGGAATATTGATGACATCAGCTGCAAAAGAGCAATAGCTCTGACATATCACATCTTCTCACCGTAACTCAAACAGTAATTCTACATTCCTACCATTGGCCTTTTTTTTTTTTCTTCTTTTTTTTTTTACACATAGACGGTGCATTGTTTGAGCGGGACTATATGTTCTGAGAAAGTGCATGTGTGAACAGCTGTAGATGGAGATAAAGGGCCCCAGTCTCACAGTCCGGTTGGGTTTCTGTGCCGTTTCTGCAGCTTATCACTCACCATAAAGACCAGGGCTGCTTCTCCTCACACTCACTGCTGCCAGCGCCTTTCACTGCAGCTTTGTAACGCAATTAAACCTGCTCTGTTGGCATTATAATGTGCTCATGGCGATACTAAAAAATAGACTTGATATTCAATACTGATTCTGGTACCATGATGATAATAAAAAACACACTTTCTTTAGACAATAGAATGGGATTTTCAGGATTAAATCCTAGTACTTTCTTTTCTATTTCCATGTGGTGTTATATGTGTGTAATCCCTCAGTGCTCCAGGTAGGTTCCATGGGTGTATACTACGGAAGCTGGGAGGGCTCATAACAAATGCAAATGCCACAACAAATCCAAATGCGACAACACAACAAAAAGCCACAAAAAAACGAAAAATGCCACAACACACCAAAAAAGCCACAATGGAAGTGACCACAGGATTCTATTTTAATGCAAACGCTACAACATAAATGCAAACGCCACAACAAACCAAAAAGCCACAACACACCAAAAAAGCTGCAACGCAAGTGACTGCGGGATTCTATTTTCCGACAGACTAAGCAAAGCGTTAAAGGATCAAGTGGGAAGTGAATGGGAAAAGTTGAAGCCAAACAAGAATGTGAAAAGTAAAGGAACGGAGAAGTGAACAAACTTGGAAATTTGGAAAGTAAAAGTAATTTATTGTGGCCAAGATCATTGTCACCATCTGACTGTCGCTTGTCGCGTTGGAAAATAGAGTCCCGCAGTCACTTCCGTTGTGGCTTTTTATGGTTTGTTGTGGCTTTTTGTTGTGTTTTGGCATTTGTCGCAGTTGGGTCTGGTCAAGTGGTAACGGAGGGAAACGGGCAGATTTTTGACATTCAAATGTCTCTTATTCAGAAACTAGAGGGACTATTGAAATAAGTAAAGTATCAGAATGTAGGAAAGAGTTACACTCCAACAGGGTCAAGTTAAACCTGTGATATTCTTTCAAGTTATTGACAAAAAAATAAAAAAACTCATGTCGGTAACGGAGGGGAATGAAATATGCAGCACTTTTTGGGCAATAAATCCAAACAGTGATAAGTAGCTTGGTTCTCACTTACCATATCCTTAACAAACTGGTTTGAATATTTGCTTCATATAGTTTTCTACCATATGGTACAAGATTAGGTTGAAAAACCTCTTACTTTTTGACTCATGAGATTTTTTATTAAGAAAGGTCATGGTAATGGAGGGAAAATTGTGCAAGCAAGTAGAAGGTGCATAAAAACATATGGAACTTTAGAACTTTAGTTTCATAAACTACATATGTATCTGTTGAATACATTTTTATATCAGATGCATTAACTTGAATTTTTGGCCTTGCTGACTGGGCCCATTTGTATTTGTTGCAGCGTTTGTGTTTGTTATGAGCCCTCTCAGCTTCCGTTGTAGACTTATATGTGCTCTTATACTTCTTGTGATACAGCTCAACATTCTAAATACATTCAGAAAAAGTTTGGTTTTGTCTTATGAATGTGACTTTTGTAGTATCGATACCTTCTCAACTGAGAGTTTAGTTTTAATATTAGTTTTAGGATCTGATTTTTATTGCTTGGATAACCCTATTTGTAAAGCCATTAAAGCTGCTCTGTGTTCTGGTGTGGTCATGTGGTCCAGGTATTCCTCAGTACATTTTGTCTCAGTAGAATGTGGTACTATTTGTTATTATCAAATACCAATACTAAAAAAACAGATGCATGTACTAGTGTTAGTCCAAAAGTCAGTGGATCTATTACAAGCACTTCACAAACATTTATATGGCCTATAGATGTGGGGAGTACTCAGATACACGAAGAATTTCATAAAACTGTAGTATACTCCTACTTGAATAACGTTTTACAGTGCAACAGATGAGGAAGTCAGTTTTTTGTTGACGATATGAAATGATTTGAACATTTGTGTTTCTTTCTGTGCTCCTTCAGATATGATTCAGTTTTTTTTCCTTTGAAAATACCAACATTTTGTTTATTACAAAAGCACTTTGTGTTACATTTTTGTATGAAAAGCACTCTATAAATAAAGTTTGATTTGATTAGATTTATTGCTTAAAGCTCAAATTAATCTGATGTTATATCCTCTTTCTTTTACAGTTACTTTTAGTAGTAATTCCTCCAAGTACTCTGAGTAATTTCTTTGACTACCCCTATGTTTTATACTTGAGAAATATTTTTAACTGAAGAAATGGCACTCTTACTTAAGGACAAATTTTGGTTATATATTATATAATCAAATTAAATTAAATTATACATCTGACGTTGCAACAATGGTACTCTTTGAGCAGTATTTTTTCTGAATACTTTGAGTAATTTCAACACCACTTTCTTGTTCTATATTTTTTTGTATAGAGTGTCAGAAGGAGCATTCGGGCTGGTCCCAACTGTGGAGAATGACATTTCAATGTGACTCAATTTTAACCATTTTTGTGAAACGGTGAAGATTTAGTCACCTTTTCCCAGACTATTTTTATTGTATTTATATGTTAAAGTCACAGAGCTGTAGTGAGTACTTGGCTGGTGGTATTCTCTGGAGGAGAGGTGTTCTGCAGTAGTCAGTGCATAGTTAAATTTAGCCTCAGGTCACTCCGTCAACTCGTGACCTATTTTACCTGGTCATTTGTTTAAACAGTGGAGCCTGAGCCCAGCTGTTGTGTCACACTATGGATTAGGATTAAGGTCATATTCCCTTCAGTTTCAAATGTATTGGCTGTGCTCACATTTAAGTAGTTTTAGTTGGTATTGCTGAACAAAAGTATTGAAAAAATGTATTGAAAATCTGATACTAATCTATACTAATGTCCAGTGGCGGAGTTAGCAATCTGGGGGCCCTAGGCGAACTTGACTGTAAGGCCCTCACTGTAATGCACTGTTCTGTTGTTGATGGGGGTTGTACTTTTAAAAAAAAAAAGTATATATATATTTATTTTCTGTTTTTTCTCAATGTTCATGAGACACACACATCTTTATTTGAATTATGGTGGACTGGAAACATGTCTTATGTTAGGTAGCCGACTAGAAAACCAGAGCTGAAAATTGTTTTATTTTTTTGTTAGTACAATTCCATTTTTGTTTACATCCATTACATATTTTTATTATTATGCTATGATTATGTTGAGTCAAGCTGACTAGTCCATTCTAACATGAAAGAGGGAAACATTTTAACAGTTAAAACAGATTTCACAATCAAGATTCTATGTTGATGGTGTTTTGTTGTTAAAAAATAAACTACTCTCATTTAATGTCATACTGAAACTAAATATAATTGCTCTGACCTCGGCCATTAGTGACACTGAGGGCAGTTGTTTGGGGGCCCCTCCAGGTTCAGGGGCTCCAGGCGGCTGCCTACTGTTGCCTAATGGTAGCGCCGCCTCTACTTATGTCTAATATATCTATATAATATCTATAATATCTAATATCTAGTATCGAAACTAGATACTCATTTGAGCAGATTGATACTAAAAAAGTCACATTGACAGAACAGAAATGTACTTTTCCTGAATAGATTTAGAATGATGTTGAGGTGTATCAGAACAAGTAGAAGAGCACATAGACTAGTATACACACATGCACCAATGACGACTACACACATATAAGACCACACGGGCATATAAAAGAAATTGGTAACACTTTATAATAACTACACCTTATTTAGCCTTAATAAAGCATGAACAAAGGCTTAATTAATAATGAACAAAGACTTAATAATGATTCACGCTTAGTAACTACTTAATTACTACCTGAATTAGCACTTGCACTTAATTTACCTGTGCTGTAAATAGTTACTCATAATTATTTCATACTTAATTACTCATGGACTAACCATTTGAGCATTTATTAATCATTAGTAAACTATGAGAGAATGATTTACTAATAATACAATGCAATGATAATTCAGACAGCTGTTATCTGTTAGTTAAGTCTTTTTGAGAGCTTCTCTAAAGTGAAGACGAATTATGCTTTATTAAGCATTCACTAAGCGTCAATCATTATTAATTAAATCTTTGTTCATTATTAATTAAGTCTTTGTTCATGCTTTATTAAGGCTAAGTAGGGTGTAGTTATTATAAAGAAATTACTATTACTTAAGGTTGAAAATCACATTCTGTTGTTAAACAAATAGTGTCTTTTATCATTGTTGTATCAGAGTCATTATCAAGTAGCGAGT
Source organism: Boleophthalmus pectinirostris (assembly GCF_026225935.1). Taxonomy (NCBI): domain Eukaryota; kingdom Metazoa; phylum Chordata; class Actinopteri; order Gobiiformes; family Gobiidae; genus Boleophthalmus; species Boleophthalmus pectinirostris. Next base: position 3,934,315 of record NW_026571095.1, read on the forward strand.
CTGTTCCTTGACATTTTAGAACTTCTGCTTTCTTTTTATGGAGAAAAACTTGTTAATCCTTTAGTTTAGGATTCTGCAAGATGTATTCTCGCAATATTTGTAAGTTCACAGAGTCACAAGAATCCATCTTGTGCTGTTGACTGCACCTGCGTCTGGGCTTGTTTACTGGATGACCAATCAGACGACAGAAGGCAGGGGTCAAAGGTGAAGCTCCAACATCAAACCAAACGTCAACAAGCATGGCGACGCTGCATAACATAAAATTGAATAAAAATAAAGATTTAGTTGTGCTGTTTCGGCCAATCAGCTTGAAGTATTGAAGAGAGACATCACAGATTGATAAAGAACAGGAGTACTACACATGTCTCTGTCAGTTTAGCAGTCCATAAATCTACTCATTAGCACACATTTACACTGGATTTGTGAAACAGCATGAGCAGCTTGTGAGTCTTAAAATATGACTGAGTTATGTTGTTGATTTGGACCAAAGTACTGGACAGGATCTGGTCCTAAATGTCCAAATATGTCTCTCTAGAGTGTAAGGAAGAGTATCCGGGCTGGTCCCAACGGTGGATAATGAAATTTCAATGTAAAACAGACTCAGTTTTTTTAATTTTTGTGAAAAATTGTGAAATCAGTGTCCAGTGGAAGTGTGCAAAATGATATATACTAAATTTGTTGATACTGTATTGTTATCGTGTCTGCTGTATTAGTACATCCCCAAGAGGATTTTTGGTATGTTTTGGTTTTTGTTTTTAATTTTTTTGTGACTGCACTATAATTTTGTTGTTTGTTTAGTGGAAGAAACTTGTTACAATATACAATAGTCTTGACAAATTCACTGTTTTGATGATTAAAACAGATGTAGTTCATATTAAAGGTGCATTGTGTAACTTTTCTGGTGGAGGGTCTGCCACCTGCTTTTCTCCATGGAGATGTTATTGCTTTGTTAGAGCTTTGTCTTTCTATCATCATGGAGACCAAACCAGGCCATGTTACTGGTCAGATCTGTGGAGAGGCGACCTCAATCACAGACAGAGTGCCAAGTTTTTTTTTAGGTATTTCTGAGCAATAACACCACCTGTACTTCAAGAATTGTAAGGTAGAGCTGTCTAATGTAGTATTGTGGAACATTCGAATGAGAGTAATGGCATAGCACCAAAAAAGTTACATAATGCACCTTTAACTGTGCACAGTTTGTGGTGTAACATAGAAATATTGTTGCCATAAACTGCTTGGTTCTTGGTTCTCATTTGCAATATATGAAGTATCAAACACACACATAATATCGTATCATGAACCATGTATCGTATTGAATCATGAGGGACTCTGTGATTCCCAGACCGAGGTGTATATCAACTAGGGCTGGGTATCATTAAGAAGTTGCCGATACGATACATACCTCGATACACAGGCCACGATACGATACATATCTCGCAGATTCGATTCGATAAAGATTCGATACAATTCAATAAAAAATAAAGGCTAAATCATGGCTGTGAAAGTCTTTGTTAACCACTTGAAAGTTCATATGAAACACAAACATTTTATTCACCAAAACAGTGAAAATGTCAAATGTGTCGCATAAATGAGTTTCCTTTCACTCCACAAGCAACAAATGTAGCTGTAACACACGTAAAAATAGTATAAGAGGGGAGTATAACAGGGAGACAAACTCAAATTCACAGAGGGCCAAAATTAAAAACTGTGACTAAGTCGCAGGCCAAACTAAATATCTGTATGTTTTCTCTTCTTTGGAGATATGTCATTTTAAACCTTTTCTTATTAAAATAAATGTTTAATAATAGTTTTGCATAATATAAAATAATAATAACATTTTAAATAGATAATGTCTCTATAGTCTATCTGTAGCCGGTGGGCAGCTCTAATACAGATTTGATATGATCTCACAGGCCAAATATAATTATATCACAGACCAAATTTGGTCCCCAGGCCTGAGTTTGACATGTCTGACATATAAAATGCTATACATGTTTCAGAGAAAGTAATGAATATAATACACTAATGTCCTCAAACTCTACACACAGACTGTATTAAGAAGTGGACTAAGAGAGTGTGATGTCACCCATAGTGTTCAGCTCCAGTCAAATGAAGCTCACAGTGGCTGGCAGTTATAGGGGCGAATTTGGACTCAAGTTCCGTATTAGGAATAGGAATTTGTTTAAGGACAAAATTGCAAAACAAATACACCAGGATCATTTAAAGTGGGTTAATATGAAGATTTTAAGACCAAACTTAGGAGCCTGACAGTAGCATTTACAAAGAGAGCACTGACAGTTTCTCAATACAAAATGAACTGGAGCCAGAGTCGATGGAGCCGAAAGCGCGTCCATGCTCACTTCCTATTAGCAGGTTAACTACGTCCATTTGCACCAACAGTCTGTGCCTCTACAGTGACAGCACACGTAGTTATTTTGAAGTATTTTGAGTTGCCAAGGATTTGAGCCTCTTACAAATCAAAATGTGAGCTGAATGCCTTTATCAGGTCTACACTGATTTAGAATTGATATCTGTTCCAAGGAAAACATTACAGGTCTCTCTCGGGCTCCTTGTTTAAAAATGTCCTCGACTAAGTGCTTTTGTCCATCCGTCTTGTTGGGAGCGCGGCGTCCTGTCTCTGCTATTACCTCGGGAAAAGTTATGGTCGTCTCTGTGTCCTTTGTCCAAACACTGAATTAGTCTGATTGGAAGTTGTGATGTAAAGTGCACTGCAGAGGTGACAGAGTGGGACATAATATCTTCGGAGCGTGAGGCCCGTGCAGGAGATATGCTTTAAAGGTGCACTGAGCAACTTTTCTGCTGGAGAGTCCATCACCTGCTTGTCTTCATGGAGATGTTATTGCTCTGTCTAGAATGTTCCACAGTAGAGATTAAACCTATTTATCTCAATCAAGGGAAACTATAGGCTACGTTACAGGTCAGATCTGCGGCGAAGCGACCCCTGCTCACACAGAGAATTACAGTGCTCCCTCATTTATTTTGGGGTTACCTTCTTAAAATAACCCACGATAGGTGAAATCCACTTTATATTTTACAGTTATTATATTTGTTTAAGTCTGTAAAACGCCTCAGCACAAACTTTATAAACTTTTCTCACACAGGACAATACACGCATCAAGAATTTTGGACTTCCAGTCATTGCGTAATCAATACTTTCCAACAAAGTGAGCATCAAACCGCCATGTTTGTTTTCCCAGTGGGATGTGTCTGTTGGCAAAGTCGATCTTTTCAAGTCTTTTGAACCATATCACTTTTGTTTCTGGTTCTGATATTGTCATATTTTAGTTTTGGGATTCGGACATCGTAATTGTGTGGTTGTTGGATCCTAACAGCGGAAAACGGCTCGAGAAATTTGTTTGCAAACTCCATAAATACAAAAGGGAATCAGATGTGTGTGACTGCAAACCTCTGTTCAAACTGTTTCTCTTCCCAACGGAATTGAAAAATAGTGAAAGGTGAAGTTGATGGACAGGATTGATCCACAGGAAGGAAGAAAAAGGAAACCTTTGACTGCCTAAATCATCCCGAGTTTGCAGTGAACATTTTGTGTGGAGTGACAACAAGTTAAGTGAGAGGTGCAGAAGACAAACAGGCTGAGCTGCACTTTCTTGTTCTTGTGGTTTTACAGAAACATCACATCTTGGTCTCTTTGCAGTAGAAGTTGTTTATTGGTGAACAGTTGGTGCCTTTTGCTTTGGTGTTGACTTTTTAAATTCGTAACCGAGGTTGAGCGAGGGATCAGGATTTTGCTTTGTTGGCGCGCCACATACAAAATGTTCTCTGCAAACTCAGGATGATTTCTTAGGCAGTCAAAGGTTTCCTCTTTCCTCTCACTATTTTTCAATTCTGTTGGGAAGCGAAACAGTTTGAATAGAGGTTTGCAGTCACACACATCTGATTCCCTTTTGCAAATAAACACATTTTTCGAGCCGTTTTCCGTTGTTAGGATCCAACAACCACACAATTGCAATGTCCGAATCCCAAAACTAAAATATGACAATATCAGAACCAGAAACAAAAGTGATTTGGTTCAAAAGACTTGAAAAGATCGACTTTGTCAATAGACGCATCCCACTGGGAAAACAAACATGGAGGTTTAATGCTCACTTTATCGGAAAATCCTTCCCAGTATGGATTGCGCAATGACCGGAAGTCTGAAATTCTTGATGCGTCTATTACATCCCTTTTTTCATCCTTCTTAAAACTTATTGCTGCTGTCGTCCTTAGTCCTGCACTGGTCCATTTTTAGAGACCCGTACCCGCACAATACAGCACTGCACCCGCCCGTTAACCCAATATTATATCAAACCTTTGCGCTGCCTAAACCCCGTACACCTGCCTGTAAAATTTCAGAATGTTAAAACCCGCTCGTTTCAGCAACTATTTGTGTCTACCTGGGACACTGCGTGTGTTATTGCCTTGCTATCCTTTTAGTTTCCCTTTGAGGTTCTTTGACGCCTCATTTGGTTCTGGTTTGAGGCCAGTTTAATCTCAGACTTAGACTTAGACAAACTTTATTGAACCACAAGGGAAATTATTAGAACACAGGAGCTGATGCATCACAATATAATATAATAACAAAGACAGAAAATATATAACGATTCTATTAATATAAGCACTAATACATAGAATTTATTATTATCATATTTTTGCTCTTTTTAATCTTAGTATAGACTTGGTTTGGACCTGGTTTAATCCTGGTTTAGTCCTGGTTTAGTCCTGGTTTAGTCCTGGTTTAGTCTTGGTTTAGTCTTGGTTTAGTCTTGGTTTAGTCCTGGTTTAGTCCTGGTTTAGTCTTGGTTTAGTCCTGGTTTAGTCTTGGTTTAGTCCTGGTTAAGCCCTGGTTTAGTGCTGGTTTACTTCTGTTTTAGTCTCATTTTAGTTCTGGTTCAGTCCTGGTTTAGTTCTGTCTTAGTCCTGTTTTAGTCCTGGTTTAGTTCTGTCTTAGTCCTGTTTTAGTCCTGGTTTAGTTCTGGTTTAGTCCTGTTTTAGTCCTGGTTTAGTCCTTTTTTAGTCCTGGTTTAGTCCTGTTTTAGTCCTGGTTTACTTCTGGTTTAGTCCTGGTTTAGTTCTTTTTTAGTCCTGATTTAGTCCTGGTTCAGTTCCAGATTTGGTCTGTTTTTGGACGTGTGCATGCGTGTGTGTGTGTACGTGTGTGTATGTGTGTGTGTGCATGCGTGTATGTGTGTGTGCGTGTACGTGCGTGTGTGGTGAGTGTGCGTGTGTGTGTGTGTGTGTACGTGTGTGTATGTGTGTGTGTGTGTGTGTGTAGGTGTACGTGCGTGTGTGGTGAGTGTGCGTGTGTGTGTGTACATGCGTGTGTGGTGAGTGTGCGTGTGTGTGTGTGTGTGTGTGTGTGTGTGTGTGTGTGTGTGTGTGTGTGTGTTGGAGGTTTAAGTCAGTAGTGTGAGAGTAAACAGGACCTGAGCCCTGCTGTCACTCACCTCTCCTCATCTGTTGAGTGTGGCTTTGGCAGCAGCGTGTACCTCATTTGCATGGCTGTGTGTTTTTCACTCTCACTTCTGTTCTTTGCACAGAGGCGCCTTGAATCCTAATTTCAATGTTCAATTAAACCAAAGTAAAGGAAAATAGTGCCAAAAGTGCTGAGGATAAGTGCGTGCCAACATTTCTATGCAAATCCTGTGCCATTAATTGCCAAAGTATTCGTCCAAATTAGCAAAACATTACAATCGTATCACATTTGCTCCAGCTGCTGTTCTAAACTAAACTTCTGATTTGGCCCATTTTATCCTCGGGCGCATTCACCAACAATTTAAAGGTGCACTGTGTAACTTTTCTGGCGGCGGCTCTGATTTTTCCATGGAGATTTGAATGCTTTGCCTGAAATGTCACAGTAGCATTAAACTTATCTATCATGTATTTATTCAATAGCAGGTGTTTTTATTGCTTTAAAACACACGAGAAGGGTCGCCTCTCCACAGATCTGACGTGTAACTTGGTTTGGTGGTGTCACTTTTTGGTCTCCATGGAGATAAGATACGCTTAATGCAGTGCTGTGGAGCAGAGGTGGGACCAAGTCGTTGTTTTGCAAGTCTCAAGTAAGTCTCAAGTCTTTGACCTCAAGTCCGAGTCAAGTCCCAAGTCTAAGACAGACAAGTCCAAGTCGAGACTCGAGTCACTGGCCCATAAGTCCAAGTCAAGTCCAGGTCGTCTGCTTTGAACTTCAAATCATTTCAAGTCTATTTTTTTTTTTAGGTTTTTTTTAAGTTGTCAGAAGACCAACTGAACCTCACTCAACTAGTGTATATAAGAGTTGTACAAATTTTTCTTTTTAAATGTCTTGACACAATCTTAGTGTCAAGTCTGAGTCAAGTCCCAAGTCATTGACCTTCAAGTCCAAATCAAGTCCCAAGTCTTTGTCCATTTTATCAAGTCAAGTCTCAAGTCCTAAAAAAAGTGACTAAAGTTTGACTTGAGTCCAAGTCACGACTTGCAAATCCCACCTCTGTTGTGGAGCATTCTGGACAAAACAACAACATCTCCATGCAGACGAGGAGGTAACTAACCCCCACCTGAAAAGTTACACAGAGGGCCTTTCAAAATATCAAAATGACTGTATATATCAGGAGTAGGCAAGTCTTTTTTTATGGGGCCACAGAAAACATTGTGGAGTTCTGGGTCAAAAAGCTTAACTCTATTCTGCATAATATGAATTGTATTTCTTTATAAAAATCAGTAAATCTCATTGTTCTGACGAGCTGCTCAGACTGGTGAGAGTTCATGTTCTGACTAAGCAATGAAAAAGTGAGTCTGCTGAATAAAAAAATGTCATTAAAAACATCTCTAAAATAAAAGCTGTGCAACTTTAGTCCAGGCATGAGGTCAAATTATAAAATATGTTTATCTTGTAATTCCAAATGAGCTTAAAGGGGCCAGTCAGAGTCAACCAAAGAGCCGAATGTGGCCTCAGAGCTGTACAATGCCCAGGTCTGATTTATATTATATATTCTTATTATATTATATATAGTATAAAGTTGTGTTCTAAAGAGCTGGTTTATCTTTTGTATTTGTGGGAATTTTATAATGCTAACCCAAACTTTTTTATGTTTAACCTAAAAAAAAACCACACAGACTGTATAAAGAAGTAGAGTAAGTGAGTGTGACGTCACCAGTTTCAGTCAAATGAAGCTCATCGAGGTTTGCTGTTATGGGAGCGAATTTAGAGCCAGCTTCATATTAGGAGTAGGACTTTATTCAAGCACAAAATAGCAAAATAAAAACACAAGGATCACGTAGAGCGGGTTAATATGAACATTTCAAGAGCCAAAAGGCAGCAGTATTTCCAAAGAGAATACAAGTCCAATACAAAGTGAACTGGAAACAGAGTCGAAGGAGCCAGAAGATTAGCTGTGTCCATTTATATGTACTACTATCCTCTATATACTATTTATATATACAGTGTATGGAAAAAGGCCAGACGCGCAGCCACAGCGGTCAGCACACTGTTTGCTTCTGCAGTGACACAGCAGCGTGAAATATTCCAGGTCATATTTGCATCACGTCGACAATAGAAGCTCTGTACTTATAAGGAAAACATACAGAAACCAGCGTATAGCCCAGACTGTCCGGAGGAACTGGATACTTATTGATACTTTGCTGCTGATGTTGTCAACAATCCCTGAGGGGTGTGAAGTTAACTGAAAGCACTGCTCTGTCTGAAGCTCCAGTTAGATTTAATCTGAGCTTTATTTGAACACAGTCTGACCAGAAAGAGCTGATTTGGTTGGAACTACAACAGAAGAGATGATTTGTGCTGTTAAACAAGTTTTGCACATGTATTTTTTATTTTATTTTTTTTTAAAGTTTCAGACCACCGTATTTTTCAGATATAAATCGCTCCAGAATATAAGTCCAGCCAAAAAATGTGTAATGAAGAAGAAAAAAACATATCTAAGTTGCACCAGACTGTAAATCACACTTTTTGGGGGAGATTTATTTTATAAAATCAGAGACCAGGAACCAACATTTCCTGTTGAAAGTCAAGTTCTAGTAATAAGAATAGAAGAGAGAACAACAGACTGTTAACGTCACATATGAACAGTTACACCCTCATCATCAGAAGGTCCACTAGTCAGAAAATCATTCCCTCTTCTATTGGTTTGTCATCATCATTTCTCTTGAACAATTGAATGTATATTTGATGAAAGCAACGGGGAATAATCCCTGGATATCAGGGAAGAATTAATAAACTTTTGGATGTTTACCAATTAAAAATGGCTGCAACATCAACATTTTTAGAGATATTGACAGGAAAACACATAATCATGCATAACAGCATTAGCTAAGGTCAGCATGACTTAATTTGTTGGTTTACAAACCCACCAATGCTATATTAAAAGAAAAAGATTTAAAATAAAATTGAAATGAAGGTTGTAGAGCTCGAATTACTGAACATTTTGCAAGTTGTTGCCTGAAAATCAGACAATTATTAACCCTGTTCCACTTAAGACAGACATTTCCACCCAAATCATTATTTCCTCAAACATTTTTGCTGTATTTTAAGGGTTTAATATATTTATTACTTTTAATATTTACTTTTTAAAATATTTAAAACTTGAAATACAATTTCATTTGTAACAATTTGTAACACTACCTGAACATGGAGGGTCTTCTGATGATAAGACTGATGCCCATATGAACAGTTCTTCAGATAAATATAACATAAAAACAACAGAACAGAACAAGTTTACCAAACTCTCCATCTCACTCCAAATCACTAAATCCATTCAATTCTTCATCCTCAGTGTCACTTCTGAGAAACTCCAGAGGTAAACAGAGCGCCGCTTCCTCTTCTGTGTAGCTGTCGTCAGACTCAGCATCAGTTCCAGTTTCCAGTTACACGATGGTTTCAGTGTCACTCAAGTTTCATGGTGCATTCTCCGGGTTACCGTGAAGTTGTGTTCTCCATCCCCGCTTTCCACCAGTCCCTCACAAGTTTCTCACTCCAAACTTTCTTTCTGCTGCTCGATTACCGTTTTCAGCTGCAGATTTTACGACTTGCAGCAGGACAGAGGCTCTTTCTGCAGGAGACATGTGCAGTAGAGTGAAGTGACAGTGGTACAGGAGGAACAGGAGAAGCAGATACTCACACACAAGACTAGAACCTCTCCACACTTCAGTGTAAAAATGTTATTATATAAGTCGCATCGGAGTACAAGTCGCAGGAAACACCCAAACCATGAAAAAAAGTGCAACTTATAGTCCGAAAAATACAGTATCTTAAAACCTTTTGGCAGTTTTTGCTAATGTGTGCATTGTATCACCATGGTAACTGTTGAACATTCCACCTATAGCAATACATAGAAAACCCCCAAGCCTGATGTCACTACAAAATATCAATTTATTTACCTGTAATGTTCCACAGTATGACATTTTTTGCATTTATTCAATCACACCAATTTTTTTTTTTTTTTGCACATAAATTCCTTGAGAAATACACATCCTTACCCTTGAAGTGGTCTCCTCTCCACAGATCTGACCTGTAACTTGGCGTAGTAACATCACCAGATTGTCTGTTATTTTATTTATTTATTTAATTGGATATAAATTAAAAGATGAGGTTAATATCACGGCGAAACATTCTACGAAAACTCTCCACCAGAAAAGTTACACAGCGTACCCTTAAAAACCAAGTTATTTTGTTAGTTATCATGAATATAGAGTGTTATATTTCAAGTTCAAATCCACTTTATTTTACAAAACAGTTTCCAAAGTGCTTCTCAGAGACGGGCCACACTAAACTAAACTCCAAAACCGGATCGCACTAGTCCTAAAACAATAAAACCAGTCAAATCAAAACCATCCTGTAGAAACATTCGATTGAAAAAACGTCTCTCTTTTGTTCCCGTGTTGCTGTGTTTTCGTCTTGCCTCTGAATGCAGCACACCCTAACAGGCTTGTGCTTGTAACAGTGTCTAAGACCCATGTCGCCTTCACGCTCCATAATGAGACTGCACACAGCTCAGAGCAGAGCCCGGAGCTGGCAAGAACCCACCGAGAGACCGGACCAGCGGAGCCTTTTGTTCCTGAATTAGCCCGACTAGAAGAGAGAGAAGCTGGATGAATGGGGCGGACACTACAAAGGAGCATTCTGAAGCCGTAGTGGTGTAACAAGAAGTTTTCAAGGCCCAGTACAGACCCCGAGGCTGTTCGCTTGAAAAGGAAAGTAGCGCTGTATGCATGGGGCTGTTTGGCTATGGAAATGTGTCGGCAGGAAGAGTTCAAATTGGCAGTCTGGTCTGCGCTTTTCAATCTTTTGTCTCGGTTTGATGAAGGAAAAAAAAAACAGTTGGTGAAATGTTCCAAAAAAAGGAGTTTGAAGAAGTTTGAGTTTCATTGTGTGACCATGGTACTGCTAAACATTCCACCGTAGAGATACATGTGGAACACCCCCAGCCAGATGTCACTGCACTGATAAGTAGTAAAAATCGAGAAATAAAGATTGTTAATAGAAATAATCAGTGTATCAAAACAACTATTTTCTTCATTATTTGTCTCCAAAACCAAAATGAAAAAACAGATAATGATGATTTTCAGTTTTTAATTTTGTGTTTAAATGAAAAATGGAAAAAATGGATAAGTGACCTTTCCCGTTTCCATGACTTAAACTACGACTGAACCAGGACTGAAGAGGTCCTGGACCAGACCAGAACCAGACCGACCAGACCAGAGACCAGACCAGAACTGAGACTGGGAACAGGACTAGGACTGAGACCAGGACTGAGGCCTGGACCAGACCAGGACTGACCGGGACTGAGACGGGACTGACTAGGGACTAGACTGACTGACTGAGACCGGGACTAGACTGGGACTGACTAGACTGGGACTAGACCTGGACTGTGATACCAGGACTGACACTGGGACCGGACCGGGACTGACACCAGGACCGGACCGGGACTGACACCGGGACCGGACCGGGACCGAGACCGGACCAGACCCGAGACCGGGACCAGACCGAGACCGTGACCAGACCGAGACCGGGACCAGACCAGGACCAGACCGTGTTGATACCAGGACTGACACCAGAACCAGACCGGGACTGAGACCGGGTCTGAGATCGAGACTGAGACTGGGACTGAGACTGGGACTGAAACCAGGACCAGACTGGGGACAGGCCGTGATTGAGACCGGGACCAGACCGGGACCAGATTGGGACCAGACCAGGACTGAAAATGGTTTTAGTCCTGGTTTAGTCCTGGTTCAGTCCTGGTTCAGTCCTGGTTCAGTCCTGGTTTAGTCCTGGTTCAGTCCTGGTTCAGTGTATATGCGGCGCAAAAGTCCGGCATCGCAGTTTAAGTCACGTAAACGAGAAACGGTTGTTATCCGTTTTTTTTCCATTTTTCATTTAAACACAAAACTGAAAACTGAAAAAAGGAATCGTTATAAATTTTTTCATTTTGGTTTTGAAGACAAATAATAATGAAAATAGTTTTTTTTTTTTTTTTTTGTTTGTTTTTTCTTATTTTTGGTTTTATATTGAAAAACAAATGAACGACTGACACACGGATCAGAAATACTCCCCATACTTCTCCGCTCCCTCGTTTAGTCACGGTTTAGTTTGGCTTTCTTCCAATCTCCACTGTGAACTATAGTTGGCCTCATAGCGTCCCGGTGAAGGTGTCCCCGAGCACCTGTCACCCTTGCACCTGTCCCCGTGCACCTGTCAGCTCCGGTCACACAGACACTTTGTTTATAGGACTATTGTCACGTCTCGTCCCCCTGAACCGCCGACGCTGTGCTGGTAAAATATGGCGGACAGCTGGAGCGACTTCTCTCTGGGCTGCAGGTCTGCGCCGCGCACGACCGAGCTGGAGGTGTGAACTTTTGCACAATACCAGCTTTCAGGCTACTGCTCCAACTGTGAACGAGGAGATGGAGCGTAGTGTGAGTTTGGACTGTTCAGGAATGGTGAAAGAATGTTCAATCTCATATATCCAGTCATGTTATCTGGGGATGGGACAAGATCTCACAGGACAACATTACAAGACAGAAAATGATCTCGTCAGACTTTTTTTTTTACATTTGGATTGGACAAATGGGTCCGGTCAAGTGGTAACGGAGGAAACAGGGGCAGATTTTTTGACACAAGATATGATGAAATACATCCATTTATTGACATGATTTTCAGGTCTTTGAAATTTGGGAAATAATTTTTGTTCCATGTTTCATACATGGTCTGTTTAAAACATATGGAACTTTAGAACCAAAAATGGTACAGAAAAAAGGTCAACAGTTTCATAAACTAGAGTACATATGTATCTGTTCAATACATTTTTATATCAGATGCATTAACTTGAATTTTTGGCCTTGCTGTTTACTTCTGCTTGACCGGGCCCAAATATACTATGATTTTTAAAAGTACAGGCTTTAAATCCTCGATCTCGGGAATCATTGACAACACAGAATGTCTGGCTCTTCGCCGATTGGCTGGTGCCTGAATTCGCACTTCAGGGGTTTTTGTGAACCGTCTAGTGGATTCTGATTCCTGACCTAGTCGCTGAAGAGAAATGAAAGTGGAGGAACTAGGTGGCACCAGCCTGGCCACTCCTCCACTGTTATCTTGTATTAAATAGACAATTTTAACCAACTTTTTAATCAATTTAAGAAAAAAAATCTTTGGAAAGACAAGCTACAAAATACCAATAGTCATATATAAAGCTATTTTGGATACTTGCACTATATCATATTCTTTACAATCTCGTGTAATTTTCGTTCACTCAGGTCACTCCACCCTCTGTTTAATGTAGCCACAGGTGCCCAGGGACAGATTGACAGAAGTGAGGCCAATCTGCTCCATCAGCTCCTCGGACCAGCACCAACATTCACACATTAACACTGAAGTGGGTGTCATGTTCTGCCCAAGGACAGTTTGCACTAGACTGTCCACTGCTGCAATAACCTGGCCACCGAGATGGATTCTTGTGATATTTGGAAGTTCACAAACTCCTGAGAATCCATCCAGGGCCCGGGTGCTTCGGTCCAGTCACACTGGAGCGTTTCAGTTTGTGTGGAAGCCAAAGGTGAAGTGCCCAAACAAACCAAAACAAACAACACAGAAGGACAAACTCTTAGTACTTAGTAGTAGTAATAGTAATTTAGTCATAGTAATAGTATAGTACAGAATATTTGGTCTTGCAGAGGAAAGTGCTTTGTATGTTTGTGTCTATTTCTCACAACAACAGTGACTCAGGGTGCTCCACTTTAGATTGAGGAGTGTGACATTAGACCCTTGTGCTCACTGTGCAAACCGTGACCACATTTATCAGTACTGGCATCACAAGTATTTTCATCTTGGACAAACTACTGCATTAGTTCTCTAAAACGTGCCTTGTGTGATGAGCATGGACACTGCCAACCAGTGTTAGGGAGTAACAGATTACATGTACCGGAGTTAAGTAATCAGAGTACAAATTATGATTACTGTTTCAGTTACAGTTACTGTTTCAGTTAGTGGTAATTAGATTACAGTTACTTTGTTGAAATAAATGGATTACACAGAGGTATTTTCCTGTTTTCACATTTTGGGCTATATCCCCTTTTTTTTTTTTTTTTTTTTTTTTTTTGTAATTCCACTCATTGCCGGACACTAAACCAGGTCTAAAACCCGGTCTAAAGCAGGTCTACACCAGGTCTAAACCCAGGTCCAAACCAGGTCTAAACCAGGTCTAAAACCAGGTCTAAAACCAGGTCTAAACCAGGTCTAAAATCAGGTCTAAACCAGGTCTAAAACCAGGTCTAAACAGGTCTAAAACCAGGTCTAAACCAGGACTAAACCAAGACTACACCAGGACTAAACCAGGACTAAAACTAGGTCTAAAACCAGGTCTAAACTAGGTCTAAACCAGGACTAAATCAGGACTAAAACCAGGTCTAAACTATGTCTCAAACAGGATTTAACAGGACTAAATCCTGCTGTGTGGACTGTGTCTCCTCGTCTTCTATCAATAATATTTTTTAATTTGGTTCAGTAAAGTCTGGGCTTTTCATTTTCTTTTAGCAAACAAAACATCTAATGTTACGATATCCGACTCTTTGCATCTCTACACCAAATCAAGTAATCCAAAGTATTCAGATTACATTACTCACTTTAAGTAATTTAATGGAATCTGTTACAAACTACATTTTGGGGTATGTAATCTGTAATCTGTAGGGGAATACATTTTAAAAGTAACCTTCCCAACACTGCTGTCAACATGAGGACGTGTAAAAAAAAAAGTCCATTGAATACTTGTTGTTATATAATAAATGTTACACAGTGTGGGCCCGGGTGAGCTGGCAGCTGCGGTTGCCGTGGAGACCGCTCTGAGGGAGTCTTAGGGCAGGAAGCACAACAGCTGCTCCCACAGAAGTCCAGGAGAGACATGTCCGCACACAGAGCCAGAGCAGAGGACAACGGAGCAGGGTTGCCAGATATTCAGGCAGAAACAAGTCGCTAAGCCTTTGAATCAAAAGCCCAAAACAAGCAAACATCTCCCCGGTAAACAAAACCCCGATTTACACGTTGTATGTCACTGTTTTGCATATTTTATTAGCCTTTTTAATCAATAATGACTTTCAAACACGAACAGCTTCTATTTCAAGTCTACCTGGGCTGTGTTTTGTTTCATTTGCATATCTTTAACACACAAACCCTGCATATTTAGGCTGAGCTGAGTTATCTCAACACTCTCAAAAAACTCCACCTTGTAATGTCATGTGGTAATACAGGAAACGCTCCACTGTGTTTTTAAACTTTAAACATATACCTTCATTTGGATAATTTCAACCCTGGAATTTCTGATCTCTATTGAATGTTTATTATATCTATTGTCTATGTTTTTGAGGAGGTATCAACATTATAACATGGCTTAAAGCTCACAAGAGTCCATTTTGCGTAATATGGGACCTTCAACAAGGCTACTATGGCCCAGAGGTGGAGTCCAATCTGCATAATGACCAGTTAGTTACTGCCAGCCTCTTACTATCATTCCCAGTTGACTGTGGAGCCACCTCTTCCCTGTCCATACTCTGTATGTCTCCCCCTGGCGCCCCTCCCTCTCTGAGCTTCTTTAATTATCACTTGTCAAAGCTCGTCTGGCGTGGCACTTAACCATTAGGGGATGATTGGTGATGGAAACCGTCATTCCTCCAGCTCCAGAATAAACACGCACTCGCTCGTGTAATAAATATTATAATTTGGAGAAAGTCTGAGTGATTTATGGTTTTGCCTCGTGGCTACGTCTGTGTGCTGTAGAGATTGTTGGGAGAAGTCTTGGAGCCACCTGTGAATATGACTGAACAGGCTGTAAAACATGGGAAACATAAGGGAGGCTGGCTCACACTGCACAGGCTGAACAGCACAGAGAGGTGATGTATGTTTTATGTGATTTATGGACACTTGTCAGGAAAGTGTTGACAAGGTCTTTCCTCTGTCATTCAGAAGTTAATATTCTTTATGTTGTATTTGTGTATTTTGCATATCATTCAATACATAAAGTAATGGCATTTGACATAGGCTGTAGGTTAGGATAGGTTAATCTGTCCGGTAGGTAGTCCCACACAGCTCCTGATAGCTTACCCCTGCAGCATTGAAGAAGTCAAATAGCGTCATTGTTTTTAATAACGTTGTTAAGATGAATGACTGTGTGTTTGTTATAAATATGTCTCTTTTGTACAAGGCTCAGCCCACAAGCCTACGTTACGGTGCAAAATACTACAACTTCACAAACCTGATGCAATGTGCTGTAGTTTCATTAGCGGAATGAGTGCCAATTGTCAGAGCATGAAACTATGAAACTAATCAAATTTTTAATATGATGGTTTTGATGAATATAGCATTTTCAAAAAAGTAAAATATAACATAGCAATCCAATTATTAACCCATATTAATATGCCCTCTTTAATATTAAATACCATAGTCATTACACAGACCAGCGGTTTTCAATAGGTGAGGCCCATCTCCCCTGCGAGACGCCAAAGAGCCATTGGGGAGGTGCGGCACATGAGGACTAAACCAGGACTGAACCAGGACTGAGTGTTG